>NC_066581.1:71433262-71749262 GCF_024323335.1 Lathyrus oleraceus | reverse complement strand
GAAGTGGACAAGAGAGAAGTCAAAATAGGAGCAGGTTTGGAAAGCAGTGTCAAGGAAAGATTGATTCAGATGTTACATGACTATATGGAGATTTTTGCTTGGTCTTATGAAGACATGCCAGGGCTGGATACTGATATAGTAGTGCATCGTTTGCCGATGAAGGAAGATTGTCGTCCTGTTAAGCAGAAGGTTCGTCGCATGCGTCCTGAGATGTCCGAGAAAATCAAAGCCGAAGTTATGAAACAATTTAACGCCGGTTTTCTAGACGTTACTTCTTATCCTCAATGGGTTGCTAATGTGGTACCGGTACCGAAGAAGGATGGTAAGGTGCGAATGTGCGTCGATTACAGAGATCTGAATAAAGCGAGTCCCAAAGATGACTTTCCACTCCCGCACATTGATGTTCTGGTAGACAATACCGCTCAACACAAAGTATTCTCCTTCATGGATGGGTTCTCGGGTTATAACCAGATTAAGATGGCACCTGAAGACATGGAGAAAACTACGTTTGTGACGCAATGGGGCACTTTCTGTTACAAAGTAATGCCATTCGGTTTAAAGAACGCCGGGGCAACGTACCAGCGTGCTATGGTGGTTTTGTTCCATGATATGATTCATCATGAAATAGAAGTATATGTGGATGACATGATAGCCAGATCTCATACTGAAGAAGAACATCTTGATCATTTGTACAAATTGTTTGAGAGGTTGAAGAAATACAAGCTGAGATTGAACCCGAACAAATGCACCTTTAGAGTAAGATCCGGTAAACTCTTGGGCTTTATTGTCAGTAGTAAAGGAATTGAGGTTGACCCGGCTAAGGTGAGAGCTATTCAAGAAATGCCAGTGCCCCGTACAGATAAGGAAGTCAGAGGTTTCTTGGGACGTTTGAATTACATCGCCCGATTTATCTCCCATTTGACCGCCACCTGCAAACCCATCTTCAAACTACTGAGGAAGAATCAAGAGATGATATGGAATGACGAATGTCAAGAAGCTTTTGACAAAATCAAGAAGTATCTCCAGGAACCTCCGATCCTGATACCACCAGTTGAAGGAAGACCTCTAATCATGTATTTGACCGTGTTAGAAAGTTCAATGGGGTGCGTGTTGGGACAACATGACGAGTCTGGTCGAAAAGAGCATGCCATATACTACCTTAGCAAAAAGTTTACCGACTGTGAAACAAGATACTCACTGCTCGAGAGAACTTGCTGTGCTTTGGCCTGGGCGGCTCGCCGACTAAGACAGTATATGTTGAATCACACCACTTTATTGATTTCTAAGATGGATCCTATCAAATATATATTTGAGAAACCTGCCCTCTCCGGAAGAATAACAAGATGGCAGATGATTTTAACAGAATATGATATCCAGTATACTACCCAGAAAGCAATCAAAGGAAGCGTGCTAGCTGATCATTTGGCTCATCAAGCAGTGGATGATTACCAATCTATGAATTTTGAGTTCCCAGATGAGGATGTCATGCTTGTTACTGATTACGAAGAACCTGGACCAGATGAAGGACCCGAACTGGGATCCCGATGGACTATGGTTTTCGATGGATCTTCTAATGCGTTGGGCAATGGTGTTGGTGTTGTAATTATTTCTCCCAAGGGTTGCCATACGCCTTTCACTGCTAGACTATGTTTCGATTGTACCAACAATATGGCCGAGTATGAAGCATGTATTTTGGGACTCAGAGCTGCTATAGACCTGAGAATCAAGTTTTTGAGTGTGTACGGAGACTCAACATTAATAATCAGTCAGATCAAAGGAGAATGGGACACTAAACATCCGAATCTCATCCCTTATCGAGAGCGGGTGTTGACATTAATCCCATATTTTGAAGAGATTACATTCGAACATATTCCACGAGAGGAGAATCAGTTGGCAGACGCATTAGCTACCATGTCATCTATGTTCAGAGTCAGATGGGACAATGAAGCTCCCATGATCACCATTGAGCGACTAGATGAACCAGCATATTGTCATGAACTTAACGCTGATGAAGTAGCAGAGAAACCTTGGTTCCACGAAGTAAAAAGATATTTAGAAGCCCAGGAATATCCTGAAGGGGGATCCATCAATGACAGAAAATTTCTGAGGAAGTTTTCCGCTAAATTCTTTTTGAGTAATGGAGTATTATACAAACGTAATCATGATTCGACTTTGCTTCGCTGTGTGGATAAAAAGGAAGCAGAAAAGATTATGGAAGATATGCATGACGGTATTTTTGGGACTCACTCTAGTGGACATACAATGGCCAAGAAGATTCTGAGATCAGGGTATTATTGGTCTACCATGGAAGCTGATTGCCACCATCACTCCAGAACTTGTCACAAGTGCCAGATCTATGCGGACAAAGTACATGTGCCTCCTGCTCCATTAAACGTGTTGACAGCTCCTTGGCCCTTTGCAATGTGGGGCATTGATATGATCGGGGAGATTAAACCTACTGCTTCTAATGGATATCGTTTCATCCTCGTGGCTATTGATTACTTTACAAAGTGGGTAGAGGCAGCCTCATTTGCTTCTGTCACCAAGAATGTGGTGGCACGATTCATCAAGAATAGTCTTATTTGTCGATATGGCGTCCCTGAAAGAGTTATCACTGATAATGGCACTAATTTGAACAACAAGATGATTACTGAACTCTGCACGCAGTTCAAGATAAAACACCATAACTCTTCTCCGTACCGGCCAAAGATGAACGGCGCCGTGGAGGCTGCTAATAAGAATATCAAGAAGATCATACAAAAGATGACAGTAACGTACAAAGACTGGCATGAGATGTTACCGTTTGCTCTTCATGGTTATCGCACTTCAGTACGCACTTCGACAGGGGCAACTCCTTTCTCTTTAGTCTACGGAATGGAAGCCGTCTTACCGGTGGAAGTTCAGATTCCTTCTCTAAGAATCATGAAAGAGGCAGGTTTAGACGAGGATGAATGGATTCAGACTCGACTCGATCAGATAAATTTGATTGATGAAAAGAGACTCGCGGCTGTTTGTCATGGGCAGATATATCAGAAGCGCATGACCCAGTGTCATACGGTGAACTGACTTGGGGTATTTTGCTTTTTATCGCAATGTCGCGGATAGCAAGAGTCGCCACCGACTTTTCTTTTATCCAATAAGGAAAGGTGGAAAAGAACAGGAAAGACCTCAATAGATTTTGGGTTCGGGAGGTACATTATACAAAGGGAAGGTATTAGCACCCTTTGTATCCATGGTTATCCATGGGCTCTTAATTGCTTGATCACTTACGTTTGTCTGAAAAAAGTGTTTGTGAATTGTTTTGAAATTGTTTTGAAAAAAAAAAGAGAATTTAACTTTGTAATGATTCTCGTATGAATGTATACAAAGTGGTTATCTCGTTTGGTTTTGAAGGTTGTTTAGAAAAATATAACTCGGTAATGATTCTCGTATGAATGTATACCAAGCGGTGATTTTCTAAAAGAGGTTTTGAAAGGTGTGAGGTGCGAACAGTATTTTTAAGTCGTGAATAAGCAATTAAGAGTTATACCTATCCGAGGTCCTTATAGGTATTTCCTATCCTTATGAGGGTAAAACTGTCCTTACTATTGAGAAGTAAGTAGTTTTATCCTTTGGATGTAAGAGGGTCATTGTAGGGTCATCGATAGGTCATTGAAGGCAACAGTTGTAAGGATACCTTAGCATTCGAAGGGACGATCATCATTTAACCGTAGGCTACACCGAAGGGTCATCGAGGGACAAAATCGTATTTTTCGAAGGCAACATCCGAGGGACTATGATTTATTTTAAAGGGACATGATGATTTAATCGAAGGGTCTTTGCTAAGGGTATCCCCACATTCGCGGGACATGACCGTAATACCGTAATATCGTAAGGCAATAAAGAGAGGTCCAAGATCACATATTCAAAGGCCATATTTTACAATTAATTAAGTATTTAAGATGGGTTTCCATCTTATAGTCATTTAAATAATTAGGATACATATCCACATTAAAATTGATTAGGCAATTAGGATGAATCTCCTCATTAAAATTAATTAGGCAACATTAAAAGTAATCATGTAATTCAGAATCCATCTCCATAAGGATATCCCACAAGTAAAGTGGAATACCTAGCCGGCCGTTTCTTCGAGAATATGCAAGCTTTAACACAATTTAAACACACGGGTGAGAATACCAAGATAAAGTGCAATTTAAAATTGCACTACAGAATGAGCACAACAGTCATAAGGCCAAATAATGCCTGATTATAATAAGACAAACATAAAACGAAACATAAAAACAGCTACTGGTACGTTCGCCCCTGCCTCGCCTAGCGAAGGCTTAGCGAGTACTCGCTACAGGCTCGCTTAGCGATGTGCTAGCGAGCGGCTACGGATTTTGAATTTGACAACCGCACCATCCCCGGAACCTTGAATTTTATGACATTGAATTACAGGCATAACATGGATAGCATTCAGGATGTTCAGGCATACTAAAAATTTGCATGTGAAATCAAATTACATATCCAAAATTTAATCATGATGCATTATGTATGTAACGATTATCAATTGGAAGCATATAACAGTGATGATACGCAAACCTGTTTGCAATTGCTATGTTGAACGGGACTGATCACTCTAGGTATCGGATTGAGTTGGGCGGCGGTAGCTTTGATGCGGAGGAGTGGCCCTCAGGGTTTCCTTACTTCGAATTCTCTGAGTTAGTCTCCAGGGTTTCTATGCCAGGGTTTCCGTCCGTCTTCCTCCGTCCGTCTTGGTCTCCATTTTCGTGGCTGAAGTGCCAGTATTTATAGTGATCGTGGTGACCTAATGGGCTCAGAATGAGGCCCAAAAATTATGATATTCGCAAGCTTCGCTAGGCGAGCGTGGTAGCGAAGGTTCGCTAGGCGAAGGATTGGCTCGCCTAGCGAGCAGGCAATTTGTGACCTAATGGGCTCAGAATAAAGCCCAACCATTCTGGTATTCGCAAGCTTCGCTAGGCGAAGGGGTTGCTCGCCTAGCGAGCCGGCTAGTTTGGGCCTTTTCTGAATTGGGCCTGTTATGAGCTAGGCTTTTGTTCCTTTAAGGTCAGTGACTTGCAGAATAAGTTGGAGTGCCTTAGAAGAATGTTCCAAAAGATTAACGGGCAAATTTTGGGGTATGACAGCTGCCCCTGTTCAATACTCTTGAACCGAGAGAGTTAGGATGGCATGTATGCCATCCGTGGTCTGGAGGTGGAAGATTATTGAACACTAGAATGCCCAAAAATTTGCATTTGTCAATTAGTCTTGATGGAGATGGGCTTAAAGATGCCATCCAGGAGGTTTGAAAGCTTCAGATTGCGTCGTACGTTGGACCAATTTGAAGACATGGGTGTCACACCGGGTCATACGCTAGACCGTATAGTGAGTCATCCATTAGGCTGTCGACTTCGCTGGGGAGTCAGAGTGTGTCATACGCTGCTGGGGATAAAGGATCAGAATGGATCGTACACTAGACCGTATCTGAATAGCAGAATGAGTTGTTCATTAGGCGGGTGACTTCACTGGGGATGAAAGATCAGACCGGATCGTACGCTAGATCGTATCTGAGTAGCAGAAGGAGCCGTCCGTTAGGCTGAGTCTGATGATGAATAAAGTAGTCGTACGCTAGACTACACCCCTGAATGTACCGTACGTTAGGTAGGATCCGAGGATTTGAAGATCCAAGTGGGTCGTACGCTAGACCGTATTGGAATTGTTGAAGTTCAGAATGGATCGTACATTAGACCAAATCTGAGTTGCAGAATGAGCCGTCCGTTAGGCTGAATCTGATGATGAAAGGGGTAGTCGTACGCTAGATTACGCTTCAGAATGTACCGTACGCTAGGTAGCATCTGAGGAGATGAACATCCGAATAGGTCGTACGTTAGACCGTAAAAGGGGTAGTCATACGCTAGACTACGCTTCAGAATGTACCGTACGCTAGGTAGCCTCTGAGGGGATGATCATCCAAGTGGGTCGTACGCTAGACCGTCTTGGAGTAGAAGGAATTATATGTTGGGCTGAATCAAAATAAACCGTACGTTAGGCTATATCCGATGAAGAAAGTAGTCGTACGCTAAACTACACCCCTGAATGTACCGTACGCTAGGCAGTATCTGAGGATTTGAAGATCCCAATGGTTCGTACGTTAGACCGTATTGGAGTTGCTGGAGGTCAGAATGGATCGTACGTTAGATCGTATCTGAGTTACTGGAGGTCAGAATGGATCGTACGTTAGATCGTATCTGAGTTGCAGAACGAGCCTTACGTTAGGCTGTATCTGAAGATATTTGTTGTATTTGCAGTAAAGGTCTGGGATGGGCTTAGAGATGCCATTATTAGGAGGATACCAGACTGCTTGTTATAATGAGTGTTTATAGAGTATATGTGAAAGATGAATCTGAATCTTGAATGTGATTGATGTCGATGTCTGTCTGAATTAACCCTTTAATTTGACAAGACCGGGAGGATAATTAACCTGAAAAAGAAAGTTAGCTTCATGCCATGTCATGATGCATGAGATGTTTTATGCTTTATGCTTGCGCAACTAAAATGATTTGTATGCATGCGTATGCCGTGAAATGATGTAATGAATGGATTATGTGTCTGAGAAGTTTTTTTTTTTTTTTTTTTTTTTTTGACTCCACTGGGGAAAATAAATCCCCATATACTTGGTTGGAGATATTTGTGTTGATGACCCTTTCTTAGCTGGGGGGTTTTTGATTTCTGTTTGATGGTAGAAATATTCATCAGAAGCTTGGCTGGGGATGGATGAGAGGATCAGCCTGTCTGGTGATGCCGACCTCTTCTGGGAAGTAGCTGGTTTTGCCGGGGAATAATGCCAATTTCTTCTGGGGAATTACTGGTTCTTACTGGGGAATAGAATTGGCGACGGATTCTTTGGAAGCATGGTTAGACCTCCTCCTTGATCCTGAAGTCTTGTAGTAATTGCTATTTCTATTTTATGCATGTATTTTGGTAAATATCAATCATATTCAAATGCATATATTAATTCAAATTAAATCAATGGACGTTTTACGCAAACAAAACAGAGAAAGTAAAACGAAAGCATTTTTTTTTTGGAAACAAAATTGTATTGATTTTGAAAGAGGGCCTATAAACAGGCAATTTGTGTACAAGGAGACAAAAATCCTAGTAAGAGGAAATTGTCGAGAAAACAAAGAAAAAGCTATGAAGGAAAAGTCCTATTGATTTTAATTCCGCTACTGTCATTATGTCTTCAAGCATCTCATCTCCTGCTGTCGGATAGAAGTGATTAGCTTGTTCAGTCCTTTGAACTTGGATGAAGCTGTCTGAGAGCGGGACATAGTCATACGCTTTGATCCCTAATTTTTGCCTGGACCGCCTTTTCAGGTTTTCAGTCCACCAGGATACCCTTTCTTGCCCAAGCCGCCTTTTCAGGTTTTCGACTTGCCGGGTGTACATTTTTTATATGTTCATCCCTAATTTTTGCCCGAACCCTTTTGGTTCGCCGGGATGCCCTTACTTTTGCCTAGGTACGTCAACCTAGCGGGTCTCTTTTATGCGTAGTATTTTTTGACTATGTCTGCGTTCACGGGATGCGGGAAGTCCTCGCCATCCATCGTAGCAAGTATCATGGCTCCACCAGAGAATACCTTCTTAACTACAAATGGCCCTTCGTATGTGGGGGTCCATTTGCCCCTGGGATCACTTTGTGGTAGAATGATACGCTTGATCACCAAGTCGCCGATTTGATACACCCGTCTCTTGACCTTTTTGTTGAATGCCTGGGTCATGCGCTTCTGATATATCTGCCCATGACAAACAGCCGCAAGTCTCTTTTCATCAATCAAATTTATCTGATCGAGTCGAGTTTGAATCCATTCCTCCTCGTCTAAACCTGTCTCTTTCATGATTCTTAGAGAGGGAATCTGAACTTCTACCGGTAAGACGACTTCCATTCCGTAGACTAAAGAGAAAGGAGTTGCCCCTGTCGAAGTGCGTACTGAAGTGCGATAACCATGAAGAGCAAATGGTAACATCTCATGCCAGTCTTTGTACGTCACCGTCATCTTTTGTATGATCTTCTTGATATTCTTATTAGCAGCCTCCACAGCACCGTTCATCTTTGGCCGGTACGGAGAAGAGTTATGGTGTTTTATTTTGAACTGCGTGCAGAGTTCAGTTTAGTACCATTATCAGTGATACTGACTTTGTGTGTTTTATTTTGAATTGCGTGCAGAGTTCAGTAATCATCTTGTTGTTCAAATTGGTGCCATTGTCAGTGATAACTCTTTCAGGGACGCCATATCGACAAATGAGATTATTCTTGATGAACCGTGCCACCACATTCTTGGTGACAGAAGCAAACGAGGCTGCCTCTACCCACTTTGTAAAGTAATCAATAGCAACCAGAATGAAACGATGTCCATTAGAAGCAGTAGGTTTAATCTCTCCAATAATGTCATTGCCCCACATTGCAAAAGGCCAAGGGGCTGTCAACACGTTTAATGGAGCAGGAGGCACATGTACTTTGTCCGCATAGATCTGGCACTGGTGACAAGTTCTGGAGTGATGGTGGCAATCAGCTTCCATGGTAGACCAATAATACCCTGATCTCAGGATCTTCTTGGCCATTGTATGTCCACAAGAGTGAGTCCCAAAAATACCGTCATGCATGTCTTCCATAATCTTTTCTGCTTCCTTCTTATCCACACAACGAAGCAAAGTCGAATCATGATTACGTTTGTATAATATTCCATTACTCAAAAAGAACTTAGCGGAGAACTTCCTCAGAAATTTTCTGTCATTGATGGATGCCCCTTCAGGGTATTCCTGAGTTTCTAAATATCTTTTTACTTCATGGAACCAAGGTTTTTCTTCTAGTCCCTCAGTATTAAGTTCATAACAATATGCTGGTTCATATAATCGTTCAATAGTGATCCTGGGAGCTTCATTATCCCATCTGACTCTGAACATAGATGACATGGTAGCCAATGCGTCTGCCAACTGATTCTCTTCTCGTGGAATATGTTCGAATGTAATCTCTTCAAAGTATGGGATTAAAGTCAACACCCGCTCTTGATAAGGGATGAGATTCGGATGTTTAGTGTCCCAGGCTCCCTTGATCTGACTGATTACCAAAGCTGAGTCTCCGTACACACTCAAAAACTTGATTCTCAGGTCTATAGCAGCTCTGAGTCCCAAAATACATGCTTCATACTCAGCCATATTATTGGTACAGTCGAAACATAGTCTAGCCGTGAAAGGCGTATGACAACCCTTGGGGGAAATGATTACAACACCAACACCATTGCCCAATGCATTAGAAGCTCCATCAAAAACCATAGTCCATCGGGATCCCGGTTCGGGTCCTTCATCCGGTCCAGGTTTTTCATAATCAGTAACTAGCATGACATCCTCATCTGGGAACTCAAAATTCATAGATTGGTAATCGTCCACCGCTTGATGAGCCAAATGATCAGCTAGCACGCTTCCTTTGATTGCTTTCTGGGTAGTATACTGGATATCATACTCTGTTAAGATCATCTGCCATCTTGCTATTCTCCCGGAGAGAGCAGGTTTCTCAAATATATATTTGATAGGATCCATCTTAGAAATCAATAAAGTGGTATGATTAAACATATACTGTCTTAGTCGGCGAGCAACCCAGGCCAAAGCACAGTAAGTTCTCTCGAGCAGTGAGTATCTTGTTTCACAGTCGGTAAACTTTTTGCTAAGGTAGTATATGGCATGCTCTTTTCGACCAGACTCGTCATGTTGCCCCAACACGCACCCCATTGAATTTTCTAACACGGTCAAATACATGATTAGAGGTCTTCCTTCAACTGGTGGTACCAGGATCGGAGGTTCCTGGAGATACTTCTTGATTTTGTCAAAAGCTTCTTGACATTCGTCATTCCATATCATCTCTTGATTCTTCCTCAGCAGTTTGAAGATGGGTTTGCAGGTAGCAGTTAAATGGGAGATAAACCGGGCGATGTAATTCAAACGTCCCAAGAAACCTCTGACTTCCCTATCTGTACGGGGCACTGGCATTTCTTGAATGGCTCTCACCTTAGCCGGGTCAACCTCAATTCCTTTACTACTGACAATAAAGCCCAAGAGTTTACCGGATCTTACTCCAAAGGTGCATTTGTTCGGGTTCAATCTCAGCTTGTATTTCTTCAACCTCTCAAACAGTTTGTATAAATGATCGAGATGTTCTTCTTCAGTATGAGATCTGGCTATCATGTCGTCCACATACACTTCTATTTCATGATGGATCATGTCATGGAACAAAACCACCATAGCACGCTGGTACGTTGCCCCCGCGTTCTTTAAACCGAATGGCATTACTTTATAACAGAAAGTGCCCCATTGTGTCACGAACGTGGTTTTCTCCATGTCCTCCGGCGCCATTTTAATCTGGTTATAACCTGAGAACCCATCCATGAATGAGAATACCTTGTGTTGAGCGGTATTATCTACCAGAACATCAATGTGCGGAAGTGGAAAGTCATCCTTGGGACTCGCTTTATTCAAATCTCTGTAATCTACACACATTCGCACCTTACCATCTTTCTTTGGCACTGGTACCACATTAGCAACCCATTGAGGATAAGAAGTAACAGTCAGAAAACCGGCATTGAACTGTTTCATGACTTCGGCTTTGATTTTCTCGGACATCTCAGGACGCATGCGGCGAACCTTTTGCTTAATAGGACGACAATCCTCCTTCATCGGCAAACGATGCACCACTATATCAGTATCCAATCCTGGCATGTCTTCGTAAGACCAGGCAAAAATCTCAATAGAGTCATGTAACATCTGAACCAACCTTTTCTTAACACTGTTTTCCAAGCCGGCTCCTATTTTGACTTCTCTCTTGTCCACTTCAGTACCCAGGTTTACAATTTCGATGGATTCTTCATGCGGCTGTATGGTCTTTTCTTCTTGCAATAATAGTCTGGCAAGTTCTTCGGGTACTTCACAATCTTCCTCACTTCCATCTTCGGCATGGTAGATCGGATTTTCAAAGTCATAATGAACAGTAGCGGAACTATTATCAACAGGATCCAGAGTGGGTAGGGATCTGCAATTCGTTACGTGCGTGTGTGTGAGAAAACATAGCTTGTTTGGAAAATGACAGGAAGAATAAAGAGCGCAATATTTGAATGCGAAAAGTCCATTGATTTATTGAACATGAATATGCTTATGAAAATGACAAACCCTTAACAAATTAGCTATTGTGCCCCGGGCATAGACACAATGCTTTAAAAGTTCAATCGTAAAAATTAAAAACATGCAACCCTAAAATAAACAATAACAATTACTCCTGACTAAAGGAAATCGAGATAGTGTCTTCAGCCTTCCAATTGTTGAGTCCGTCACCAATGGTTGGGAAGATCCAGCTATCCAGGTTGCAATCGTTATCAGCATCTTCTACAGCATTGATCTGATCTTTAAACCCCAAGCCAGACTTATCGGACTTGTACAGTACATCGATCAGTTGACCCCAGCCATTACGACCGCCACCTTCAACCACGGCTTGAGCATCTTTCAGGGAAATCATCGCAGGAGGAGCACGAATAACCTTGGGTACCCGGGGAGTTGGCTTAAGGACAGGATTGGGCGGAGGAACCACTTCAAATGACTGAGACGGAGTCTCGAAGAATTCACCATCCATCTCGACATATCTGAAGGCCTGCACACTGCTGACAATATACTCCTCTTCACCACACACAGTGATGACCTTACCCTCCATTGGGTACCTCAGCTTTTGATGGAGAGATGAAGGTACAGCACTTGCCCCATGAATCCAAGGGCGTCCCAGCAAGCATGAATAGGCAGGACGGATGTTCATCACGTGAAAGGTAGTGTTGAAGACTTGAGGTCCTATCTTGATAGGGAGAACCACTTCACCATGGACAACACTTTTCGCACCGTCGTACGCACGCACCACAGTATCACTAGGTTTCAATTCGATGCTCTTACAGTCAAGCTTATCGAGTACAGCTTTCGGTAGCACATTCAAAGAAGAGCCATTATCGATCAACACATGAGCCAAGGTGATCCCCTTACACTCAATGGAGATGTGCAGAGCTTTGTTATGATTCTTTCCTGCTGGTGTCAGATCAGCATCGGAAAAGCCTAAGCCATTGTCAATAGCCAAGTGGGCAACATAATTTTCGAACTGATCAACAGAGGTTTCTTGAGGTACATGAGCAGTCTTCAAGAATTTTATCAATGCATTGGCATGAGATTCAGAAGATAACAGCAAGGATAACATCGAGATCTTAGACGGAGTATGCCCCAGCTGTTCTACCACATCAAAATCACTCTTACGGATGATTTTCAGCATTTCCTCCACTTCCTGCTCGGCAACATCTTCAGTAGTAACTCCGATCGGTGCCTTTGACTGAGAAGGGCTGATCACTGGTTCTTTTCCTCGAGTTTCAGGGGCGGGAGGTGAGATTTCTGGAGAGAAGATCCTTCCACTTCGAGTAACTTTACTAGTCCCAACAATGTCATTGGAATTAACAGAATTACCAACTTACTTTACGCCATGGATGTAAATATCACCTCCGTAATTCCAAGGAATGGCTTTGCTGGAGGAATATGGTACTGGGCCAGGTGCAGTAATGATTAGGGGAGCTACCTTGGGCTCAGCAGTAATCTTCACAGGTACTCTAGGAGCGGTAATCTTCACTAGAACTTTGGACCTAGCAATCACAGATACTTCTTCAATAGGGTTCTCCGCCTTGGGAATCTTTTCGAAGAGAATTGTGCGATCATCCATCAGCCGCTGGATACCCTTCCTCAACTTCAAGCACTCATTGGGTCGGAGTATGCAGAGATCGCAATTTTCAGCACAACCTGGAAATAAACCAGCTTGCAATAAATTCTTCTTGATGATCAGGAGAGGAGACGTTAAATCAGCTACATTAGAAATGTGAGAATTGTTATCCACAGCATTAACAGTCTTGTCATGGTTAGGCATAGGTGCAGTGATGACGTTAGGAGTCTCCGGAGGCTCAAATTCAATTTCTCCAGCTTCAATCATATCCTGGATTTTATTCTTCAACGACCAACAATCGTTTGTATCATGCCCGGGGCTATCGGAGTGATACGCACACCTGGCATTGGGATTATAACGAGAAGAAGCAGTGTTGGGTTTCATAGGAGGATCTCTGAGGGTGATCAGATTTGCCTTTAGCATCCCCTGCAGTGCTTGTGCCAAGGTCATATTGATCCTGGTAAACTGCCTTTTTGGCTTGTCTTGGTTGGGCGGGAAGTTTTGAGATGGCGGTGCTGCAATCGTAACCGCTCCAATGGTATGGTCACGATTTTTCTTGTTACGACCCTTTTGACCGTACACAGCATTTGATTCGTTCCTCCCCTGGTAGGACCTTTTGGTGCTTGCAGAGGTAGCCGCCTGTATCTTTCCACTTCGGATGCCACTTTCCACACGTTCACCAGTCAATATAAGTTCAGTGAAACCTGATGAGGAACTTCCCAATAGGTGGCTATAGAACGGACCAGTCAGTGTACCCATGAACATGTCCACTAACTCTCGATCAGTCATAGGGCGTTTGACTCTGCCAGCCAGATCTCTCCATTTTTGAGCATATTCTTTGAAGCTTTCTTTAGAGCCCATGGTCATATTCTGCAACTGTAGCCGGGTAGGCGCTAGTTCAGAGTTATACTGGTACTGTTTATAGAAAGCTGTTGCTAAGTCAGTCCAGGTGCGGATGTCAGAGCTCTCGAGCTGATAATACCATTCCAACTGTGTGCCAGACAGGCTCTCTTGGAAGAAATGGATCCATAGCTTCCTGTCAATGGTATGCGGCTGAATCTTTCTCACATAAGCTCTCAGATGCATCTGAGGACAGGACGCACCATCGTACTTAGTGAAAGTGGGGATTTTGAATTTGCGAGGAATGGTCACATTGGAGACCAGACCCAAACTTTCGAAATCCAGACCGGGCGCCTTCTGACCCTCCATAGCTAGCATACGTTCTTCCAGCAACTTGTACTTATCATCTCGTGGAGAGTACTGTTCATTTTCATAATCTTCATCGTCGTCCTCAGGGTTGAAGAGATCGACATTCTCCTCTTCTGAATCATTCTCTGTCTCCTCTTCTGGACCATTCGGGATCCCAAACTTGACTCCTGCGGCCTGTCCTTTACGCCTTCTTCCCGGGTTAATGAAACTCACAGCTTTCTTGTCTTTCTTCTTTTCGAGCAAAAGAGCCTTCAGTTCCTCCTGCCCCTTGGATAAGCTTAGCATCATCTCCTTGAATTGAGCATTCTGAGTCTGGAGATCTTTGACAGTTTGTTCGAGATCCATTTTTCTGTTTGAATCTGTTTGCAATAGGAAGACCGTGAGAATATTGATCCTTTAGAATACCTGTTATGCAATGTCATGTCATGCAATGCAATGTATGAAATGTTTTCAAGGACTTTTGGAATTTAACTCCGCATAAACTACCAAAAAAAGAAAGGACTTTTATTAATAATTTTTAATCAATGTTCATTACAATAAATGGTAAAATACAATAAAAGCTAGGTCTCCCAGGGACGGCTTCTTTTCGGGCGAAGATATGCATTGAGTCTTCGTTCCTCATTAAGCTGGCTGGTGAGCTCTAACACTTTCTTCCTTGCAGCACAGAACTGGGCTTCAAAAGTATCCCTTTCCTCTCTCAACTGGATCCAGGATTTCTTTAACTCTTCAACATCGGTAGGCATATCGGGATAAGGAATGATCTGAGGAGCACCTCCTTCGACTTCTGGTTCAACCACCAATGGTCCGACTGCGAGATATGGCATGACGAGTTCGCGGGCTCTGGCGCGTACCCATCTGAGATAAGGCTCCATAGGAATAGAGTTTTTCTGTCCTAACGTACCTCTCTTCACCATGCCCCAAGCTCGTACAAATCTTTGACGGAGGCCTTGGGAATCGTTGTCATAGTCGAACACAATTCCTTCGATGATCATTTCATGTGGACCATCTCTTCGAGCACAACCAAACTGTCGCAGAGCTAAAGCAGGATTATAAGTAATACCTCCTCTTATTCCTAGGAGTGGTACATTAGGGAACTCGCCACAACGGTCAATGATGGTAACATTTTCCTTGAACTGAGGACACCAACGGATGTCTGAGTGGGAGAGCGACATTACCCTTTGAGACCATTTCAAATTCTGCTCGTTCTTCAAGGCCGATTGAGGAAGGTGCGAAATAAACCACCTAGACAACAAAGGTATGCAGCACATGAGAGTCCCTTGCTTCTTCATGGTACGAGTGTGGAGGGAATGCAAAATGTCTCCCAGCAAGGTAGGTATAGGGTTATGAGTGAGAAATATCTTAATAGCATTCATGTCTATGAATTGGTCTGGATTAGGGAATAACACCAAGCCATAGATTAGCAATGCCAGGATGTCTTCGAAAGCACGAACATTCATAACTTTCAAGAATTCTCGGGCCTTATTTGTCAGGAATTTGGCAAGTAAACCCTTAACTCCACTTCTTGTTACCCAATTAGTTTCAATATCGGACTTTGTCATGTGTAAAGTCGCGGCAACTTCTTCAGACTTCGGAATCTTTTCTAAACCACTGAAAGGTGTTCGATCAAGGATAGGTATCCCAAGCATCCTGGAGAATTCTTCTAATGTGGGTACCAACTGATAATCTGGGAATGTGAAGCAATGATGTTTAGGATCGAAGAACTGGAATAGAACTCTCATCATATCTTCTTTGAAATCAGTGGTAACCAAATTGAAGAGGTGGCCATGTTTCTTGGTGAACTGAGTCTGATCAGGAAGTTCTGACACTAAACCCTTTAGTTGAGGAGAGATTGCCATAAAATTGATCCGAATGGTCTTTCTGGAAGCCATAGCCCTGTTTCAGAGCAGAGTCAAATCCCTAAGTCCTTGAAATGGTTAGTACCATGCCATGATGTTATGATGTTATGATGTCATGATGTTATGATGTTAAGTAAACAACAAGTACAAGTAAGTCACATAACAATCCTTCCTAGGTTTTAAGGCTTGCATGAGTTCCATAGGTAAGTACCCTCCCCACTGAAGTTTGGTTGGTTCAACCTGTCCTAGAATAGTAACCGGGTTCTAGAAGGATCTCAAATCATTGACCTTCCTTTAAGTCCACTCCAGTGCAACACCAAGTGGTTGACCAAAGCTTCCCTAAAGTCCAATCTCAAAGAGTGTAGTATCGAGTCTCAACCAACCTCAGTCGGAACCGAAGCCAGTTATCTCACTACTTTCTAATGGCTAGGATGAGTCAATTAGGGTTCTAAAGGTCTGGTTAATGCTTTGATGACACCACGCGGAAGCCAAATTTTTCCTCAAGTAAACATGAGGAACATCAGGACATCCAAAGTGTCACATTAACCGTAGCCATCATTTTAACCATTCAAGTATACGCCGGATAGTCGCGATGATTTATTGCTACTTACCTAAGGTACACTAGATCCGGGTGTAGGATCTTTCACTCAACCATAAAATACCCAAACAATCCCTTAAAAGTAAATCAAACAATTTGAATAAGTGATCTTGTTTTTTTAAGGTAACCTCTCTTTTTAAGGTTCCCAAGCAGAGTCGCCAGTTCTGTCATACGGTGAACTGACTTGGGGTATTTTGCTTTTTATCGCAATGTCGCGGATAGCAAGAGTCGCCACCGACTTTTCTTTTATCCAATAAGGAAAGGTGGAAAAGAACAGGAAAGACCTCAATAGATTTTGGGTTCGGGAGGTACATTATACAAAGGGAAGGTATTAGCACCCTTTGTATCCATGGTTATCCATGGGCTCTTAATTGCTTGATCACTTACGTTTGTCTGAAAAAAGTGTTTGTGAATTGTTTTGAAATTGTTTTGAAAAAAAAAAAAAGAGAATTTAACTTTGTAATGATTCTCGTATGAATGTATACAAAGTGGTTATCTCGTTTGGTTTTGAAGGTTGTTTAGAAAAATATAACTCGGTAATGATTCTCGTATGAATGTATACCAAGCGGTGATTTTCTAAAAGAGGTTTTGAAAGGTGTGAGGTGCGAACAGTATTTTTAAGTCGTGAATAAGCAATTAAGAGTTATACCTATCCGAGGTCCTTATAGGTATTTCCTATCCTTATGAGGGTAAAACTGTCCTTACTATTGAGAAGTAAGTAGTTTTATCCTTTGGATGTAAGAGGGTCATTGTAGGGTCATCGATAGGTCATTGAAGGCAACAGTTGTAAGGATACCTTAGCATTCGAAGGGACGATCATCATTTAACCGTAGGCTACACCGAAGGGTCATCGAGGGACAAAATCGTATTTTTCGAAGGCAACATCCGAGGGACTATGATTTATTTTAAAGGGACATGATGATTTAATCGAAGGGTCTTTGCTAAGGGTATCCCCACATTCGCGGGACATGACCGTAATACCGTAATATCGTAAGGCAATAAAGAGAGGTCCAAGATCACATATTCAAAGGCCATATTTTACAATTAATTAAGTATTTAAGATGGGTTTCCATCTTATAGTCATTTAAATAATTAGGATACATATCCATATTAAAATTGATTAAGCAATTAGGATGAATCTCCTCATTAAAATTAATTAGGCAACATTAAAAGTAATCATGTAATTCAGAATCCATCTCCATAAGGGTATCCCACAAGTAAAGTGGAATACCTAGCCGACCGTTTCTTCGAGAATATGCAAGCTTTAACACAATTTAAACACACGGGTGAGAATACCAAGATAAAGTGCAATTGAAAATTGCACTACAGAATGAACACAACAGTCATAAGGCCAAATAATGCCTGATTATAATAAGACAAACATAAAACGAAACATAAAAATAGCTATTGGTACGTTCGCCCCTGCCTCGCCTAGCGAAGGCTTAGCGAGTACTCGCTACAGGCTCGCTTAGCGATGTGCTAGCGAGCGGCTACGGATTTTGAATTTGACAACCGCACCATCCCCGGAACCTTGAATTTTATGACATTGAATTACAGGCATAGCATGGATAGCATTCAGGATGTTCAGGCATACTAAAAATTTGCATGTGAAATCAAATTACATATCCAAAATTTAATCATGATGCATTATGTATGTAACGATTATCAATTGGAAGCATATAACAGTGATGATACGCAAACCTGTTTGCAATTGCTATGTTGAACGGGACTGATCACTCTAGGTATCGGATTGAGTTGGGCGGCGGTAGCTTTGATGCGGAGGAGTGACCCTCAGGGTTTCCTTACTCCGAATTCTCTGAGTTAGTCTCCAGGGTTTCTATGCCAGGGTTTCCGTCCGTCTTCCTCCGTCCGTCTTGGTCTCCATTTTCGTGGCTGAAGTGCCAGTATTTATAGTGATCGTGGTGACCTAATGGGCTCAGAATGAGGCCCAAAAATTATGATATTCGCAAGCTTCGCTAGGCGAGCGTGGTAGCGAAGGTTCGCTAGGCGAAGGATTGGCTCGCCTAGCGAGCAGGCAATTTGTGACCTAATGGGCTCAGAATGAAGCCCAACCATTATGGTATTCGCAAGCTTCGCTAGGCGAAGGGGTTGCTCGCCTAGCGAGCCGGCTAGTTTGGGCCTTTTCTGAATTGGGCCTGTTATGAGCTAGGCTTTTGTTCCTTTAAGGTCAGTGACTTGCAGAATAAGTTGGAGTGCCTTAGAAGAATGTTCCGAAAGATTAACGGGCAAATTTTGGGGTATGACAGCTGCCCCTGTTCAATACTCTTTAACCGAGAGAGTTAGGATGGCATGTATGCCATCCGTGGTCTGGAGGTGGAAGATTATTGAACACTAGAATGCCCAAAAATTTGCATTTGTCAATTAGTCTTGATGGAGATGGGCTTAAAGATGCCATCCAGGAGGTTTGAAAGCTTCAGATTGCGTCGTACGTTGGACCAATTTGAAGACATGGGTGTCACACCGGGTCATACGCTAGACCGTATAGTGAGTCATCCATTAGGCTGTCGACTTCGCTGGGGAGTCAGAGTGTGTCATACGCTGCTGGGGATAAAGGATCAGAATGGATCGTACGCTAGACCGTATCTGAATAGCAGAATGAGTTGTTCATTAGGCGGGTGACTTCACTGGGGATGAAAGATCAGACCGGATCGTACGCTAGATCGTATCTGAGTAGCAGAAGGAGCCGTCCGTTAGGCTGAGTCTGATGATGAATAAAGTAGTCGTACGCTAGACTACACCCCTGAATGTACCGTACGTTAGGTAGGATCCGAGGATTTGAAGATCCAAGTGGGTCGTACGCTAGACCGTATTGGAATTGTTGAAGTTCAGAATGGATCGTACATTAGACCAAATCTGAGTTGCAGAATGAGCCGTCCGTTAGGCTGAATCTGATGATGAAAGGGGTAGTCGTACGCTAGATTACGCTTCAGAATGTACCGTACGCTAGGTAGCATCTGAGGAGATGAACATCCGAATAGGTCGTACGTTAGACCGTAAAAGGGGTAGTCATACGCTAGACTACGCTTCAGAATGTACCGTACGCTAGGTAGCCTCTGAGGGGATGATCATCCAAGTGGGTCGTACGCTAGACCGTCTTGGAGTAGAAGGAATTATATGTTGGGCTGAATCAAAATAAACCGTACGTTAGGCTATATCCGATGAAGAAAGTAGTCGTACGCTAGACTACACCCCTGAATGTACCGTACGCTAGGCAGTATCTGAGGATTTGAAGATCCCAATGGTTCGTACGTTAGACCGTATTGGAGTTGCTGGAGGTCAGAATGGATCGTACGTTAGATCGTATCTGAGTTACTGGAGGTCAGAATGGATCGTACGTTAGATCGTATCTGAGTTGCAGAACGAGCTTTACGTTAGGCTGTATCTGAAGATATTTGTTGTATTTGCAGTAAAGGTCTGGGATGGGCTTAGAGATGCCATCATTAGGAGGATACCAGACTGCTTGTTAGAATGAGTGTTTATAGAGTATATGTGAAAGATGAATCTGAATCTTGAATGTGATTGATGCCGATGTCTGTCTGAATTAACCCTTTAATTTGACAAGACCAGGAGGATAATTAACCTGAAAAAGAAAGTTAGCTTCATGCCGTGTCATGATGCATGAGATGTTTTATGCTTTATGCTTGCGCAACTAAAATGATTTGTATGCATGCGTATGCCGTGAAATGATGTAATGAATGGATTATGTGTCTGAGAAGGTTTTTTTTTTTTTTTTTTTTTTTTTTTTTGGCTCCACTGGGGAAAATAAATCCCCATATACTTGGTTGGAGATATTTGTGTTGATGACCCTTTCTTAGCTGGGGGGTTTTTGATTTCTGTTTGATGGTAGAAATATTCATCAGAAGCTTGGCTGGGGATGGATGAGAGGATCAGCCTGTCTGGTGATGCCGACCTCTTCTGGGAAGTAGCTGGTTTTGCCGGGGAATAATGCCAATTTCTTTTGGGGAATTACTGGTTCTTACTGGGGAATAGAATTGGCGACGGATTCTTTGGAAGCATGGTTAGACCTCCTCCTTGATCCTGAAGTCTTGTAGTAATTGCTATTTCTATTTTATGCATGTATTTTGGTAAATATCAATCATATTCAAATGCATATATTAATTCAAATTAAATCAATGGACGTTTTACGCAAACAAAACAGAGAAAGTAAAACGAAAGCATTTTTTTTTGGAAACAAAATTGTATTGATTTTGAAAGAGGGCCTATAAACAGGCAATTTGTGTACAAGGAGACAAAAATCCTAGTAAGAGGAAATTGTCGAGAAAACAAAGAAAAAGCTATGAAGGAAAAGTCCTATTGATTTTAATTCCGCTACTGTCATTATGTCTTCAAGCATCTCATCTCCTGCTGTCGGATAGAAGTGATTAGCTTGTTCAGTCCTTTGAACTTGGATGAAGCTGTCTGAGAGCGGGACATAGTCATACGCTTTGATCCCTAATTTTTGCCTGGACCGCCTTTTCAGGTTTTCAGTCCACCAGGATACCCTTTCTTGCCCAAGCCGCCTTTTCAGGTTTTCGACTTGCCGGGTGTACATTTTTTATATGTTCATCCCTAATTTTTGCCCGAACCCTTTTGGTTCGCCGGGATGCCCTTACTTTTGCCTAGGTACGTCGACATAGCGGGTCTCTTTTATGCGTAGTATTTTTTGACTATGTCTGCGTTCACGGGATGCGGGAAGTCCTCGCCATCCATCGTAGCAAGTATCATGGCTCCACCAGAGAATACCTTCTTAACTACAAATGGCCCTTCGTATGTGGGGGTCCATTTGCCCCTGGGATCACTTTGTGGTAGAATGATACGCTTGAGCACCAAGTCGCCGATTTGATACACCCGTCTCTTGACCTTTTTGTTGAATGCCTGGGTCATGCGCTTCTGATATATCTGCCCATGACAAACAGCCGCAAGTCTCTTTTCATCAATCAAATTTATCTGATCGAGTCGAGTTTGAATCCATTCCTCCTCGTCTAAACCTGTCTCTTTCATGATTCTTAGAGAGGGAATCTGAACTTCTACCGGTAAGACGGCTTCCATTCCGTAGACTAAAGAGAAAGGAGTTGCCCCTGTCGAAGTGCGTACTGAAGTGCGATAACCATGAAGAGCAAATGGTAACATCTCATGCCAGTCTTTGTACGTCACCGTCATCTTTTGTATGATCTTCTTGATATTCTTATTAGCAGCCTCCACAACACCGTTCATCTTTGGCCAGTACGGAGAAGAGTTATGGTGTTTTATTTTGAACTGCGTGCAGAGTTCAGTTTAGTACCATTATCAGTGATACTGACTTTGTGTGTTTTATTTTGAACTGCGTGCAGAGTTCAGTAATCATCTTGTTGTTCAAATTGGTGCCATTGTCAGTGATAACTCTTTCAGGGACGCCATATCGACAAATGAGATTATTCTTGATGAACCGTGCCACCACATTCTTGGTGACAGAAGCAAACGAGGCTGCCTCTACCCACTTTGTAAAGTAATCAATAGCAACCAGAATGAAACGATGTCCATTAGAAGCAGTAGGTTTAATCTCTCCAATCATGTCAATGCCCCACATTGCAAAAGGCCAAGGGGCTGTCAACACGTTTAATGGAGCAGGAGGCACATGTACTTTGTCCGCATAGATCTGGCACTGGTGACAAGTTCTGGAGTGATGGTGGCAATCAGCTTCCATGGTAGACCAATAATACCCTGATCTCAGGATCTTCTTGGCCATTGTATGTCCACAAGAGTGAGTCCCAAAAATACCGTCATGCATGTCTTCCATAATCTTTTCTGCTTCCTTCTTATCCACACAACGAAGCAAAGTCGAATCATGATTACGTTTGTATAATATTCCATTACTCAAAAAGAACTTAGCGGAGAACTTCCTCAGAAATTTTCTGTCATTGATGGATGCCCCTTCAGGGTATTCCTGAGTTTCTAAATATCTTTTTACTTCGTGGAACCAAGGTTTTTCTTCTACTCCCTCAGTATTAAGTTCATAACAATATGCTGGTTCATCTAATCGTTCAATAGTGATCCTGGGAGCTTCATTATCCCATCTGACTCTGAACATAGATGACATGGTAGCCAATGCGTCTGCCAACTGATTCTCTTCTCGTGGAATATGTTCGAATGTAATCTCTTCAAAGTATGGGATTAAAGTCAACACCCGCTCTTGATAAGGGATGAGATTCGGATGTTTAGTGTCCCAGGCTCCCTTGATCTGACTGATTACCAAAGCTGAGTCTCCGTACACACTCAAAAACTTGATTCTCAGGTCTATAGCAGCTCTGAGTCCCAAAATACATGCTTCATACTCAGCCATATTATTGGTACAGTCGAAACATAGTCTAGCCGTGAAAGGCGTATGACAACCCTTGGGGGAAATGATTACAACACCAACACCATTGCCCAATGCATTAGAAGCTCCATCAAAAACCATAGTCCATCGGGATCCCGGTTCGGGTCCTTCATCCGGTCCAGGTTTTTCATAATCAGTAACTAGCATGACATCCTCATCTGGGAACTCAAAATTCATAGATTGGTAATCGTCCACCGCTTGATGAGCCAAATGATCAGCTAGCACGCTTCCTTTGATTGCTTTCTGGGTAGTATACTGGATATCATACTCTGTTAAGATCATCTGCCATCTTGCTATTCTCCCGGAGAGAGCAGGTTTCTCAAATATATATTTGATAGGATCCATCTTAGAAATCAATAAAGTGGTATGATTCAACATATACTGTCTTAGTCGGCGAGCAGCCCAGGCCAAAGCACAGCAAGTTCTCTCGAGCAGTGAGTATCTTGTTTCACAGTCGGTAAACTTTTTGCTAAGGTAGTATATGGCATGCTCTTTTCGACCAGACTCGTCATGTTGCCCCAACACGCACCCCATTGAATTTTCTAACACGGTCAAATACATGATTAGAGGTCTTCCTTCAACTGGTGGTACCAGGATCGGAGGTTCCTGGAGATACTTCTTGATTTTGTCAAAAGCTTCTTGACATTCGTCATTCCATATCATCTCTTGATTCTTCCTCAGCAGTTTGAAGATGGGTTTGCAGGTAGCAGTTAAATGGGAGATAAACCGGGCGATGTAATTCAAACGTCCCAAGAAACCTCTGACTTCCCTATCTGTACGGGGCACTGGCATTTCTTGAATGGCTCTCACCTTAGCCGGGTCAACCTCAATTCCTTTACTACTGACAATAAAGCCCAAGAGTTTACCGGATCTTACTCCAAAGGTGCATTTGTTCGGGTTCAATCTCAGCTTGTATTTCTTCAACCTCTCAAACAGTTTGTATAAATGATCGAGATGTTCTTCTTCAGTATGAGATCTGGCTATCATGTCGTCCACATACACTTCTATTTCATGATGGATCATGTCATGGAACAAAACCACCATAGCACGCTGGTACGTTGCCCCCGCGTTCTTTAAACCGAATGGCATTACTTTATAACAGAAAGTGCCCCATTGTGTCACGAACGTGGTTTTCTCCATGTCCTCCGGCGCCATTTTAATCTGGTTATAACCTGAGAACCCATCCATGAATGAGAATACCTTGTGTTGAGCGGTATTATCTACCAGAACATCAATGTGCGGAAGTGGAAAGTCATCCTTGGGACTCGCTTTATTCAAATCTCTGTAATCTACACACATTCGCACCTTACCATCTTTCTTTGGCACTGGTACCACATTAGCAACCCATTGAGGATAAGAAGTAACAGTCAGAAAACCGGCATTGAACTGTTTCATGACTTCGGCTTTGATTTTCTCGGACATCTCAGGACGCATGCGGCGAACCTTTTGCTTAATAGGACGACAATCCTCCTTCATCGGCAAACGATGCACCACTATATCAGTATCCAATCCTGGCATGTCTTCGTAAGACCAGGCAAAAATCTCAATAGAGTCATGTAACATCTGAACCAACCTTTTCTTAACACTGTTTTCCAAGCCGGCTCCTATTTTGACTTCTCTCTTGTCCACTTCAGTACCCAGGTTTACAATTTCGATGGATTCTTCATGCGGCTGTATGGTCTTTTCTTCTTGCAATAATAGTCTGGCAAGTTCTTCGGGTACTTCACAATCTTCCTCACTTCCATCTTCGGCATGGTAGATCGGATTTTCAAAGTCATAATGAACAGTAGCGGAACTATTATCAACAGGATCCAGAGTGGGTAGGGATCTGCAATTCGTTACGTGCGTGTGTGTGAGAAAACATAGCTTGTTTGGAAAATGACAGGAAGAATAAAGAGCACAATATTTGAATGCGAAAAGTCCATTGATTTATTGAACATGAATATGCTTATGAAAATGACAAACCCTTAACAAATTAGCTATTGTGCCCCGGGCATAGACACAATGCTTTAAAAGTTCAATCGTAAAAATTAAAAACATGCAACCCTAAAATAAACAATAACAATTACTCCTGACTAAAGGAAATCGGGATAGTGTCTTCAGCCTTCCAATTGTTGAGTCCGTCACCAATGGTTGGGAAGATCCAGCTATCCAGGTTGCAATCGTTATCAGCATCTTCTACAGCATTGATCTGATCTTTAAACCCCAAGCCAGACTTATCGGACTTGTACAGTACATCGATCAGTTGACCCCAGCCATTACGACCGCCACCTTCAACCACGGCTTGAGCATCTTTCAGGGAAATCATCGCAGGAGGAGCACGAATAACCTTGGGTACCCGGGGAGTTGGCTTAAGGACAGGATTGGGCGGAGGAACCACTTCAAATGACTGAGACGGAGTCTCGAAGAATTCACCATCCATCTCGACATATCTGAAGGCCTGCACACTGCTGACAATATACTCCTCTTCACCACACACAGTGACGACCTTACCCTCCATTGGGTACCTCAGCTTTTGATGGAGAGATGAAGGTACAGCACTTGCCCCATGAATCCAAGGGCGTCCCAGCAAGCATGAATAGGCAGGACGGATGTTCATCACGTGAAAGGTAGTGTTGAAGACTTGAGGTCCTATCTTGATAGGGAGAACCACTTCACCATGGACAACACTTTTCGCACCGTCGTACGCACGCACCACAGTATCACTAGGTTTCAATTCGATGCTCTTACAGTCAAGCTTATCGAGTACAGCTTTCGATAGCACATTCAAAGAAGAGCCATTATCGATCAACACATGAGCCAAGGTGATCCCCTTACACTCAATGGAGATGTGCAGAGCTTTGTTATGATTCTTTCCTGCTGGTGTCAGATCAGCATCGGAAAAGCCTAAGCCATTGTCAATAGCCAAGTGGGCAACATAATTTTCGAACTGATCAACAGAGGTTTCTTGAGGTACATGAGCAGTCTTCAAGAATTTTATCAATGCATTGGCATGAGATTCAGAAGATAACAGCAAGGATAACATCGAGATCTTAGACGGAGTATGCCCCAGCTGTTCTACCACATCAAAATCACTCTTACGGATGATTTTCAGCATTTCCTCCACTTCCTGCTCGGCAACATCTTCAGTAGTAACTCCGATCGGTGCCTTTGACTGAGAAGGGCTGATCACTGGTTCTTTTCCTCGAGTTTCAGGGGCGGGAGGTGAGATTTCTGGAGAGAAGATCCTTCCACTTCGAGTAACTTTACTAGTCCCAACAATGTCATTGGAATTAGCAGAATTACCAACTTGCTTTACGCCATGGATGTAAATATCACCTCCGTAATTCCAAGGAATGGCTTTGCTGGAGGAATATGGTACTGGGCCAGGTGCAGTAATGATTAGGGGAGCTACCTTGGGCTCAGCAGTAATCTTCACAGGTACTCTAGGAGCGGTAATCTTCACTAGAACTTTGGACCTAGCAATCACATATACTTCTTCAATAGGGTTCTCCGCCTTGGGAATCTTTTCGAAGAGAATTGTGCGATCATCCATCAGCCGCTGGATACCCTTCCTCAACTTCAAGCACTCATTGGGTCGGAGTATGCAGAGATCGCAATTTTCAGCACAACCTGGAAATAAACCAGCTTGCAATAAATTCTTCTTGATGATCAGGAGAGGAGACGTTAAATCAGCTACATTAGAAATGTGAGAATTGTTATCCACAGCATTAACAGTCTTGTCATGGTTAGGCATAGGTGCAGTGATGACGTTAGGAGTCTCCGGAGGCTCAAATTCAATTTCTCCAGCTTCAATCATATCCTGGATTTTATTCTTCAACGACCAACAATCGTTTGTATCATGCCCGGGGCTATCAGAGTGATACGCACACCTGGCATTGGGATTATAACGAGAAGAAGCAGTGTTGGGTTTCATAGGAGGATCTCTGAGGGTGATCAGATTTGCCTTTAGCATCCCCTGCAGTGCTTGTGCCAAGGTCATATTGATCCTGGTAAACTGCCTTCTTGGCTTGTCTTGGTTGGGCGGGAAGTTTTGAGATGGCGGTGCTGCAATCGTAACCGCTCCAATGGTATGGTCACAATTTTTCTTGTTACGACCCTTTTGACCGTACACAGCATTTGATTCGTTCCTCCCCTGGTAGGACCTTTTGGTGCTTGCAGAGGTAGCCGCCTGTATCTTTCCACTTCGGATGCCACTTTCCACACGTTCACCAGTCAATATAAGTTCAGTGAAACCTGATGAGGAACTTCCCAATAGGTGGCTATAGAACGGACCAGTCAGTGTACCCATGAACATGTCCACTAACTCTCGATCAGTCATAGGGGGTTTGACTCTGCCAGCCAGATCTCTCCATTTTTGAGCATATTCTTTGAAGCTTTCTTTAGAGCCCATGGTCATATTCTGCAACTGTAGCCGGGTAGGCGCTAGTTCAGAGTTATACTGGTACTGTTTATAGAAAGCTGTTGCTAAGTCAGTCCAGGTGCGGATGTCAGAGCTCTCGAGCTGATAATACCATTCCAACTGTGTGCCAGACAGGCTCTCTTGGAAGAAATGGATCCATAGCTTCCTGTCAGTGGTATGCGGCTGAATCTTTCTCACATAAGCTCTCAGATGCATCTGAGGACAGGACGCACCATCGTACTTAGTGAAAGTGGGGATTTTGAATTTGCGAGGAATGGTCACATTGGAGACCAGACCCAAACTTTCGAAATCCAGACCGGTCGCCTTCTGACCCTCCATAGCTAGCATACGTTCTTCCAGCAACTTGTACTTATCATCTCGTGGAGAGTACTGTTCATTTTCATAATCTTCATCGTCGTCCTCAGGGTTGAAGAGATCGACATTCTCCTCTTCTGAATCATTCTCTGTCTCCTCTTCTGGACCATTCGGGATCCCAAACTTGACTCCTGCGGCCTGTCCTTTACGCCTTCTTCCCGGGTTAATGAAACTCACAGCTTTCTTGTCTTTCTTCTTTTCGAGCAAAAGAGCCTTCAGTTCCTCCTGCCCCTTGGATAAGCTTAGCATCATCTCCTTGAATTGAGCATTCTGAGTCTGGAGATCTTTGACAGTTTGTTCGAGATCCATTTTTCTGTTTGAATCTGTTTGCAATAGGAAGACCGTGAGAATATTGATCCTTTAGAATACCTGTTATGCAATGTCATGTCATGCAATGCAATGTATGAAATGTTTTCAAGGACTTTTGGAATTTAACTCCGCATAAACTACCAAAAAAAGAAAGGACTTTTATTAATAATTTTTAATCAATGTTCATTACAATAAATGGTAAAATACAATAAAAGCTAGGTCTCCCAGGGACGGCTTCTTTTCGGGCGAAGATATGCATTGAGTCTTCGTTCCTCATTAAGCTGGCTGGTGAGCTCTAACACTTTCTTCCTTGCAGCACAGAACTGGGCTTCAAAAGTATCCCTTTCCTCTCTCAACTGGATCCAGGATTTCTTTAACTCTTCAACATCGGTAGGCATATCGGGATAAGGAATGATCTGAGGAGCACCTCCTTCGACTTCTGGTTCAACCACCAATGGTCCGACTGCGAGATATGGCATGACGAGTTCGCGGGCTCTGGCGCGTACCCATCTGAGATAAGGCTCCATAGGAATAGATTTTTTCTGTCCTAACGTACCTCTCTTCACCATGCCCCAAGCTCGTACAAATCTTTGACGGAGGCCTTGGGAATCGTTGTCATAGTCGAACACAAATCCTTCGATGATCATTTCATGTGGACCATCTCTTCGAGCACAACCAAACTGTCGCAGAGCTAAAGCAGGATTATAAGTAATACCTCCTCTTATTCCTAGGAGTGGTACATTAGGGAACTCGCCACAACGGTCAATGATGGTAACATTTTCCTTGAACTGAGGACACCAACGGATGTCTGAGTGGGAGAGCGACATTACCCTTTGAGACCATTTCAAATTCTGCTCGTTCTTCAAGGCCGATTGAGGAAGGTGCGAAATAAACCACCTAGACAACAAAGGTATGCAGCACATGAGAGTCCCTTGCTTCTTCATGGTACGAGTGTGGAGGGAATGCAAAATGTCTCCCAGCAAGGTAGGTACAGGGTTATGAGTGAGAAATATCTTAATAGCATTCATGTCTATGAATTGGTCTGGATTAGGGAATAACACCAAGCCATAGATTAGCAATGCCAGGATGTCTTCGAAAGCACGGACATTCATAACTTTCAAGAATTCTCGGGCCTTATTTGTCAGGAATTTGGCAAGTAAACCCTTAACTCCACTTCTTGTTACCCAATTAGTTTCAATGTCGGACTTTGTCATGTGTAAAGTCGCGGCAACTTCTTCAGACTTCGGAATCTTTTCTAAACCACTGAAAGGTGTTCGATCAAGGATAGGTATCCCAAGCATCCTGGAGAATTCTTCTAATGTGGGTACCAACTGATAATCTGGGAATATGAAGCAATGATGTTTAGGATCGAAGAACTGGAATAGAACTCTCATCATATCTTCTTTGAAATCAGTGGTAACCAAATTGAAGAGGTGGCCATGTTTCTTGGTGAACTGAGTCTGATCAGGAAGTTCTGACACTAAACCCTTTAGTTGAGGAGAGATTGCCATAAAATTGATCCGAATGGTCTTTCTGGAAGCCATAGCCCTGTTTCAGAGCAGAGTCAAATCCCTAAGTCCTTGAAATGGTTAGTACCATGCCATGATGTTATGATGTTATGATGTCATGATGTTATGATGTTAAGTAAACAACAAGTACAAACAAGTCACATAACAATCCTTCCTAGGTTTTAAGGCTTGCATGAGTTCCATAGGTAAGTACCCTCCCCACTGAAGTTTGGTTGGTTCAACCTGTCCTAGAATAGTAACCGGGTTCTAGAAGGATCTCAAATCATTGACCTTCCTTTAAGTCCACTCCAGTGCAACACCAAGTGGTTGACCAAAGCTTCCCTAAAGTCTAATCTCAAAGAGTGTAGTATCGAGTCTCAACCAACCTCAGTCGGAACCGAAGCCAGTTATCTCACTACTTTCTAATGGCTAGGATGAGTCAATTAGGGTTCTAAAGGTCTGGTTAATGCTTTGATGACACCACGCGGAAGCCAAAATTTTCCTCAAGTAAACATGAGGAACATCAGGACATCCAAAGTGTCACATTAACCGTAGCCATCATTTTAACCATTCCAGTATACGCCGGATAGTCGCGATGATCTATTGCTACTTACCTAAGGTACACTAGATCCGGGTGTAGGATCTTTCACTCAACCATAAAATACCCAAACAATCCCTTAAAAGTAAATCAAACAATTTGAATAAGTGATCTTGTTTTTTTAAGGTAACCTCTCTTTTTAAGGTTCCCCAGCAGAGTCGCCAGTTCTGTCATACGGTGAACTGACTTGGGGTATTTTGCTTTTTATCGCAATGTCGCGGATAGCAAGAGTCGCCACCGACTTTTCTTTTATCCAATAAGGAAAGGTGGAAAAGAACAGGAAAGACCTCAATAGATTTTGGGTTCGGGAGGTACATTATACAAAGGGAAGGTATTAGCACCCTTTGTATCCATGGTTATCCATGGGCTCTTAATTGCTTGATCACTTACGTTTGTCTGAAAAAAGTGTTTGTGAATTGTTTTGAAATTGTTTTGAAAAAAAAAAGAGAATTTAACTTTGTAATGATTCTCGTATGAATGTATACAAAGTGGTTATCTCGTTTGGTTTTGAAGGTTGTTTAGAAAAATATAACTCGGTAATGATTCTCGTATGAATGTATACCAAGCGGTGATTTTCTAAAAGAGGTTTTGAAAGGTGTGAGGTGTGTAACACCCTTCTACCCAAACGACATATTTAAATAGATTATCAGAGTACAACATGTAGAAGAGTTTAGATTTCTTACAACATAACAATTATCGCATCACAACATAAAACATCTTATTTATTTTATTAAAAGTTCGCAGCGGACAACAACACAAATATTATCATTCATCATATAACAATTCATAATAATGTTCAACATTATCTCAACAAAACATCTCAACATATTAGTCATCATAAACAACGTAAATAATAACTATCGAATCCCATAACCCCGGTGTCACATGACCAGAGCATTTGACTCGACTCTGTAGAATAACTCTACACTTATTCTTCAAACCTCAACAATAGCTACTCCTCTTTATCTGCACATTGCTCATCATAGATGAACATAAACACATGCAGAAGGGGTGAGAATTACATTATTAAATAATAATATAACGACAGAAATATAAACATAAATATATTTCACATATGCCAACACAGCTCATCATAATCATCATAATCAACATACTCATGAACATCAACAAAACAACATATCAAATGCAATGCACACACCCATGCATGACTCAACACGACTCGGTATACCCATTTTGTGACCAACTACAGGATCACCACTCCCAGATTCATCACCATAGAATCCGAGTTCCCCACAAGGAACCAAGCCTCTCAACAAGCCCGGAGTCAACAACATCATTGGAACTCAGTCCGTTCATCACTAGGCGTCGGCCTTTCATGAATGCATTCACACCAAACATGCATCATAATCAACATAGCAACAACAGCATCATATAGTCATGTTATCATCATCATTAATAGCATGACATTCAACTCAACAAAACAACAACAACATTACAACGATATCACATCGTCACATAACACATTTATAAGTAAACACGTAAATTCAACATGTCATCATCATAAACACCTCATACACAATCATATAATCACTATTAATTGTTTATGATACAATTACAGCAACTTACTAAGAGTCTCGCAACTCAACGTACTCAAAAACTCACCAACATTAGCTGCACAGCACAGTTCGCGCCGCCAACATAGGGACGCGCCGCGAACTCCTCCAAGACAGCACAGTTCGCGCCGCGAACGAAGGATCGCGTCGCGAACAATCTATTTCGCTTCAGTACGCGCCGCGAAGCAGGGTTCGCGCCGCGAACGATGAGTTACAGAACTCCTCTGAATCCTGCCCAGTTCGCGCCGCGAACTGGGCTTCGCGCCGCGAATCGTGCGCGAACAGAAGCCCTCTGCTACAGAAACCAGCGCAGCTTTGCTTCCCTACTCGCCATAACTTATACCCCACAGCTAACAACCCAAAATCAACATTTAACAGTCATATATACACAACATACTTCGATTATAACGCATATAACTCAACAAAACTCACAGATCGGAGAATTTCCATCAAAACCCCAACTTTCCCAATCTCCCTAAAATCCCCAAAATTCATCAACAATCCAACATATATCATGAATTTGCTCGCATATTATAGTTTAATAAGGTTCAGACCCCTTACCTGAGATAATCTGGCAATTCTCTAAGCTTTAAGCTTTTCCGTTCTTCAACCTTCCGTTCTTGCTCCTTCTCTTGCCCTTTTCCTCTTTCACGATGCTTCTTTGCTCTTTCACGTGAAACCTTTCTGTTCCCAAACAAATGAGACTCTTTCTCTTATTTCCAACTTATATATTTTCCAATAATTATTATTCCAAAATAATAATAATAATAATCCAATAATTCAACTTTATTTAATTAAATTAATAAAATAATATTAACTCAATTAAATAATTCTCTTATTTTAATCGGGGTGTTACAACTCTCCCCCACTAAAAGAGTTTTCGTCCTCGAAAACATACCTCAAGCAAATAGAGCCGGATACGACTCCTTCATCTGATCTTCACGCTCCCAAGTCAAGCTCTCACCAGCTGGACCTCCCCAAACAACTTTCACTAGAGCAATCTTCTTACCTCTCAGGGTCTTCTCTTCTCGGTCATCTATCCGAATTGGCAACACCTCAACGGTCAAATTATCCCTCACTTGGATATCATCCAACTGAACAACATGCGAAGGATCCGCAATATATTTTCTCAACTGAGATACATGAAACACATCATGCAGATTAGAAAGCGACGGCGGTAAAGCTATCCGATACGCCACTTCCCCAACCCTCTTCAAAATCTGATACGGACCCACAAACCTCGGAGTAAGCTTTTTAGACTTTAAAGCTCTACCCACACCTGTCGTCGGAGTAACTCTCAAGAACACATGATCTCCCTCTTGGAACTCAAGTGCCTTTCTCCTGTTATCATGATAACTCTTCTGACGACTCTGAGAAATCTTCATTTTCTCCTGAATCATCTTAACCCTTTCAGTCGTCTACTGCACAATCTCAGGTCCGAGTACAACACTCTCACCTGATTCATACCAACACAATGGAGTTCTACACCTCCTACCATACAATGCTTCATATGGAGCCATACCGATACTAGCATGAAAACTATTGTTATAAGTAAACTCCACCAACGGCAAATAACTATCCCAAGAACCACTCTGCTCCAACACACAAGATCTCAACAAATCCTCCAAGGATTGGATAGTTCTTTCAGTCTGACCATCAGTCTGAGGATGATAAGCTGAACTCAACCTCAACTTAGTCCCCAATGCTTTCTGCAAACTTTCCCAAAATCTAGAAGTAAATCTGGGATCTCTATCAGACACAATACTGGATGGAATACCATGCAGCCTCACTATCTCCTCAATATACAACTCTGCCAACTTCTCTAAAGAGTGATTAATCTTCATCGGCAAGAAATGCGCCGACTTAGTCAATCGATCCACAATCACCCAAATAGAATCATTACCTTTCACCGTCCTCGGCAATCCCGTCACAAAATCCATGGAAATGCTATCCCACTTCCATTCAGGAATCTTCAAAGGTTGCATCATACCTGCCGGTTTCTGATGTTCAATCTTTGACTTCTGACAAGTCAAACAGGCATACACAAACTTAGCAACATCTCTTTTCATACCAGCCCACCAAAACAACTTCTTCAAATCTTGATACATTTTAGTTGCACCTGGATGGATACTCAATCCACTCCTATGGCCCTCTTCAAGAATACTCTTTTTCAATTCAGACACCTCAGGAACATAAACTCTACCTTTAAATCGCAGGATGCCATTCTCATCAATCTCAAAATTACCACCATTACCCTGGTTAACCATAGTAATATGATCAACTAGAGCGACATCAACTTGCTGACCATTCCGAATATCTTCCAGAATTCCACTAGTCAACTTCAGCATACCCAACTTTACACTATCAGCGAAAACTTCACAACCCAAACTCATATCACGGAACTGTTCAATTAACTCAAGCTCCCGAACCATCATCATAGACATATGTAGAGACTTTCTACTCAGCGCATCTGCAACTACATTAGCCTTACCGGGATGATAACTCAATTCAAAGTCAAAATCCTTCAGTAATTCTAACCACCTTCTCTGCCTCATATTTAACTCTTTCTGATCAAACAGATACTTCAGACTCTTGTGATCACTGAACACTTCGAATCTGGAACCATACAGATAATGCCTCCACATTTTCAACACAAATACAACAGCTGCAAGTTCTAGATCATGCGTAGGATAATTCCTCTCATGAACTTTCAACTGTCTAGAAGCATAAGCTACAACTTTACCATTCTGCATCAAAACACCACCAAGACCCATCAAAGAAGCATCACAATAAACAACGAAGGACTCACCAGGATTAGGCAAGATCAACACTGGAGCACTGGTCAACCGCCTCTTCAACTCAACAAAACTCGCTTCACAAGCTGCATCCCACACATACACTTGACCCTTCTTAGTCAACTGCGTCAACGGCAATGCCAACTTAGAGAAGCCCTCAATAAATCTGCGATAATAACCAGCTAACCCCAGAAAACTGCGTATCTCAGTAGCAGACTTCGGAGTCTCCCACTGTAATACAGCAACAACCTTAGCAGGATCAACAGAAATCCCACCACTCGAAATCACATGGCCAAGGAAACTCACTTCCTTCAACCAGAACTCACATTTAGATAACTTTGCATATAATTTCTTTTCTCTTAACACCTGCAAAACAATTCTCAGATGTCCTGCATGCTCTTCTTCCGTCTTAGAATATATCAATATATCATCTATGAACACCACAACAAAATTATCAAGGTACGGATGAAATATACGATTCATATATTCCATAAACACACCTGGAGCATTAGACACACCGAACGGCATCACAGTGTATTCATAATGACCATACCTCGTACGGAAAGCAGTCTTCGCAATATCATCTGACTTCACTCGGATCTGATGATAACCCGACCGCAAATCAATCTTACTGAAAACATGAGCTCCGACCAACTGGTCCATCAAATCATCAATCCTCGGCAATGGATACCGATTCTTGATAGTCACCTTATTCAACTGCCGATAATCGACACACAACCTCATCGTACCTTCTTTCTTCTTCACTAACAATACTGGTGCACCCCAAGGAGAAACACTTGGACGCACAAACTTCTTCTCAAGCAATTCTTCAAGTTGCTTCTTCAATTCAACTAATTCAGTTGCCGACATTCTATAAGGAGACATCGACACTGGACTCGTACCTGGTACTAAGTCAATGGCAAATTCGACTTCACGTTCTGGAGGTAAATCACTTACATCCTCCGGAAACACATCCTGAAATTCACAGACAACAGGCAAATCTACACTCACCACTTTCTTATCCGCTTGCAGAGACGCAAATAAAGCGAATATCTGAGCTTCATCTTTCACAAAATCCCCTACCTGCCTAGCAGATAGAAATCTTGCCTCATCATTCTCACCAACTTCAGAAAACCGCACCGTCTTCCTATAGCAGTTGATAAACACGCCATAGAATTCTAGCCAATTCATTCCCAGAATAATATCAATTTGGTGCAAGGGTAAGCACACCAAATCAACCACGAACTCTCTCTCAAAGATCGTCAAATGACAACCTCGACAGACAACAGAAGTCTTCACAGAACCATTAGCAGGAGTATCTATCACCATACTTCCGCCTAGGGACGACATAATCACACCAATCCTGGTCGCACACTCATACGAAATAAACGAATGAGTAGCACCAGTGTCAACAATAGCAAGCAATTCGACATTATTAATCAAGCAAGTACCTTTAATCAGATTATCTTCTTTAGGAGCTTCAGTCCCACTCAGAGCAAACACCCTACCAGCAGTATGAGCTGCAGTAGCCGCCTTCTTCGGTTTCGAGCACTGCGAACTGATATGACCTTTCTCGCCACAATTAAAACATGTCGGACCAGCATCCTTACATTCAGTAACTCTATGACCAGCCTGACCGCATCGGAAACATCTCAGCACTTTCTTGGTACAGCTATCAGCACGGTGGCCTGGCTCGCCACACTTGAAACATTTACCAGCTATGGGAGATCCTCCCCCACTTGGCTTCTTCGCATCTACCACTTTCTGCTTACCTTTACCATTCGGAGATGCATAAGGACTACCCCGATCCTTATTCTTCTTCTCACTAAGACTCTTGTAGTGAGCAGTCCTAGCCTTGCTATCTTCATCAAATATCCTGCACTTGTTAACCAGTGTAGGAAACCTACGAATCTCCTGGTAACCAATGCCTTGTTTGATCTCGGGACGCAACCCATTCTCGAACTTGACACACTTGGATTCCTCAGCATCAGCATCATTATAATGAGGACAATACTGCACCAGCTCCTCAAACTTCGAAGCGTAATCAGCAACAGACATGTTACCCTGCTTCAGTCCTAGAAATTCCATCTCCTTCTTACATCGCACATCAGCAGGAAAATATTTCTCCAGAAAGACCGTCTTGAACCTTTCCCAAGTCATCTCAGCACCTGGTACTTCAATTCTCTGGCGAGTGTTATCCCACCAGTTTTCAGCCTCTTCAGATAACATATGCGTACCAAACTGCACCTTCTGTGCTTCAGTACACGTCATCACCCGGAAAATCTTCTCAATTTCCTTCAGCCAAATCTGAGCACCATCTGGATCATAGCGCCCTTTGAATGTAGGAGGGTTATTCTTCAGAAACCTTCCCAAATTCCTAAACTCGTCGACCGGCGGATTCTGCTGCGCCTGCATAGCCTGCGCCATAGCAGCCAAAGCCTCAGCAATCGCACGGTCATTTTCTCCAGCCATACTCTGCACAACACAACTACAACCGTTAAATATCGACAGTGTCATTCACACTAATCGACCAACAGGGAAAACCTCACATTATGACTCGACTGGACTGACTATGCTCTGATACCACTAATGTAACACCCTTCTACCCAAACGACATATTTAAATAGATTATCAGAGTACAACATGTAGAAGAGTTTACATTTCTTACAACATAACAATTATCGCATCACAACATAAAACATCTTATTTATTTTATTAAAACTTCGCAGCGGACAACAACACAAATATTATCATTCATCATATAACAATTCATAATAATGTTCAACATTATCTCAACAAAACATCTCAACATATTAGTCATCATAAACAACGTAAATAATAACTATCGAATCCCATAACCCCGGTGTCACATGACCAGAGCATTTGACTCGACTCTGTAGAATAACTCTACACTTATTCTTCAAACCTCAACAATAGCTACTCCTCTTTATCTGCACATTGCTCATCATAGATGAACATAAACACATGCAGAAGGGGTGAGAATTACATTATTAAATAATAATATAACGACAGAAATATAAACATAAATATATTTCACATATGCCAACACAGCTCATCATAATCATCATAATCAACATACTCATGAACATCAACAAAACAACATATCAAATGCAATGCACACACCCATGCATGACTCAACACGACTCGGTATACCCATTTTGTGACCAACTACAGGATCACCACTCCCAGATTCATCACCATAGAATCCGAGTTCCCCACAAGGAACCAAGCCTCTCAACAAGCCCGGAGTCAACAACATCATTGGAACTCAGTCCGTTCATCACTAGGCGTCGGCCTTTCATGAATGCATTCACACCAAACATGCATCATAATCAACATAGCAACAACAGCATCATATAGTCATGTTATCATCATCATTAATAGCATGACATTCAACTCAACAAAACAACAACAACATTACAACGATATCACATCGTCACATAACACATTTATAAGTAAACACGTAAATTCAACATGTCATCATCATAAACACCTCATACACAATCATATAATCACTATTAATTGTTTATGATACAATTACAGCAACTTACTAAGAGTCTCGCAACTCAACGTACTCAAAAACTCACCAACATTAGCTGCACAGCACAGTTCGCGCCGCCAACATAGGGACGCGCCGCGAACTCCTCCAAGACAGCACAGTTCGCGCCGCGAACGAAGGATCACGTCGCGAACAATCTATTTCGCTTCAGTACGCGCCGCGAAGCAGGGTTCGCGCCGCGAACGATGAGTTACAGAACTCCTCTGAATCCTGCCCAGTTCGCGCCGCGAACTGGGCTTCGCGCCGCGAATCGCGCGCGAACAGAAGCCCTCTGCGACAGAAACCAGCGCAGCTTTGCTTCCCTACTCGCCATAACTTATACCCCACAGCTAACAACCCAAAATCAACATTTAACAGTCATATATACACAACATACTTCGATTATAACGCATATAACTCAACAAAACTCACAGATCGGAGAATTTCCATCAAAACCCCAACTTTCCCAATCTCCCTAAAATCCCCAAAATTCATCAACAATCCAACATATATCATGAATTTGCTCGCATATTATAGTTTAATAAGGTTCAGACCCCTTACCTGAGATAATCTGGCAATTCTCTAAGCTTTAAGCTTTTCCGTTCTTCAACCTTCCGTTCTTGCTCCTTCTCTTGCCCTTTTCCTCTTTTACGATGCTTCTTTGCTCTTTCACGTGAAACCTTTCTGTTCCCAAACAAATGAGACTCTTTCTCTTATTTCCAACTTATATATTTTCCAATAATTATTATTCCAAAATAATAATAATAATAATCCAATAATTCAACTTTATTTAATTAAATTAATAAAATAATATTAACTCAATTAAATAATTCTCTTATTTTAATCGGGGTGTTACAAGGTGCGAACAGTATTTTTAAGTCGTGAATAAGCAATTAAGAGTTATACCTATCCGAGGTCCTTATAGGTATTTCCTATCCTTATGAGGGTAAAACTGTCCTTACTATTGAGAAGTAAGTAGTTTTATCCTTTGGATGTAAGAGGGTCATTGTAGGGTCATCGATAGGTCATTGAAGGCAACAGTTGTAAGGATACCTTAGCATTCGAAGGGACGATCATCATTTAACCGTAGGCTACACCGAAGGGTCATCGAGGGACAAAATCGTATTTTTCGAAGGCAACATCCGAGGGACTATGATTTATTTTAAAGGGACATGATGATTTAATCGAAGGGTCTTTGCTAAGGGTATCCCCACATTCGCGGGACATGACCGTAATGCCGTAATATCGTAAGGCAATAAAGAGAGGTCCAAGATCACATATTCAAAGGCCATATTTTACAATTAATTAAGTATTTAAGATGGGTTTCCATCTTATAGTCATTTAAATAATTAGGATACATATCCACATTAAAATTGATTAGGCAATTAGGATGAATCTCCTCATTAAAATTAATTAGGCAACATTAAAAGTAATCATGTAATTCAGAATCCATCTCCATAAGGGTATCCCACAAGTAAAGTGGAATACCTAGCCGGCCGTTTCTTCGAGAATATGCAAGCTTTAACACAATTTAAACACACGGGTGAGAATACCAAGATAAAGTGCAATTGAAAATTGCACTACAGAATGAACACAACAGTCATAAGGCCAAATAATGCCTGATTATAATAAGACAAACATAAAACGAAACATAAAAACAGCTACTGGTACGTTCGCCCCTGCCTCGCCTAGCGAAGGCTTAGCGAGTACTCGCTACAGGCTCGCTTAGCGATGTGCTAGCGAGCGGCTACGGATTTTGAATTTGACAACCGCACCATCCCCGGAACCTTGAATTTTATGACATTGAATTACAGGCATAGCATGGATAGCATTCAGGATGTTCAGGCATACTAAAAATTTGCATGTGAAATCAAATTACATATCCAAAATTTAATCATGATGCATTATGTATGTAACGATTATCAATTGGAAGCATATAACAGTGATGATACGCAAACCTGTTTGCAATTGCTATGTTGAACGGGACTGATCACTCTAGGTATCGGATTGAGTTGGGCGGCGGTAGCTTTGATGCGGAGGAGTGGCCCTCAGGGTTTCCTTACTCCGAATTCTCTGAGTTAGTCTCCAGGGTTTCTATGCCAGGGTTTTCGTCCGTCTTCCTCCGTCCGTCTTGGTCTCCATTTTCGTGGCTGAAGTGCCAGTATTTATAGTGATCGTGGTGACCTAATGGGCTCAGAATGAGGCCCAAAAATTATGATATTCGCAAGCTTCGCTAGGCGAGCGTGGTAGCGAAGGTTCGCTAGGCGAAGGATTGGCTCGCCTAGCGAGCAGGCAATTTGTGACCTAATGGGCTCAGAATGAAGCCCAACCATTCTGGTATTCGCAAGCTTCGCTAGGCGAAGGGGTTGCTCGCCTAGCGAGCCGGCTAGTTTGGGCCTTTTCTGAATTGGGCCTGTTATGAGCTAGGCTTTTGTTCCTTTAAGGTCAGTGACTTGCAGAATAAGTTGGAGTGCCTTAGAAGAATGTTCCGAAAGATTAACGGGCAAATTTTGGGGTATGACAGCTGCCCCTGTTCAATACTCTTGAACCGAGAGAGTTAGGATGGCATGTATGCCATCCGTGGTCTGGAGGTGGAAGATTATTGAACACTAGAATGCCCAAAAATTTGCATTTGTCAATTAGTCTTGATGGAGATGGGCTTAAAGATGCCATCCAGGAGGTTTGAAAGCTTCAGATTGCGTCGTACGTTGGACCAATTTGAAGACATGGGTGTCACACCGGGTCATACGCTAGACCGTATAGTGAGTCATCCATTAGGCTGTCGACTTCGCTGGGGAGTCAGAGTGTGTCATACGCTGCTGGGGATAAAGGATCAGAATGGATCGTACGCTAGACCGTATCTGAATAGCAGAATGAGTTGTTCATTAGGCGGGTGACTTCACTGGGGATGAAAGATCAAACCGGATCGTACGCTAGATCGTATCTGAGTAGCAGAAGGAGTCGTCCGTTAGGCTGAGTCTGATGATGAATAAAGTAGTCGTACGCTAGACTACACCCCTGAATGTACCGTACGTTAGGTAGGATCCGAGGATTTGAAGATCCAAGTGGGTCGTACGCTAGACCGTATTGGAATTGTTGAAGTTCAGAATGGATCGTACATTAGACCAAATCTGAGTTGCAGAATGAGCCGTCCGTTAGGCTGAATCTGATGATGAAAGGGGTAGTCGTACGCTAGATTACGCTTCAGAATGTACCGTACGCTAGGTAGCATCTGAGGAGATGAACATCCGAATAGGTCGTACGTTAGACCGTAAAAGGGGTAGTCATACGCTAGACTACGCTTCAGAATGTACCGTACGCTAGGTAGCCTCTGAGGGGATGATCATCCAAGTGGGTCGTACGCTAGACCGTCTTGGAGTAGAAGGAATTATATGTTGGGCTGAATCAAAATAAACCGTACGTTAGGCTATATCCGATGAAGAAAGTAGTCGTACGCTAGACTACACCCCTGAATGTACCGTACGCTAGGCAGTATCTGAGGATTTGAAGATCCCAATGGTTCGTACGTTAGACCGTATTGGAGTTGCTGGAGGTCAGAATGGATCGTACGTTAGATCGTATCTGAGTTGCAGAACGAGCCTTACGTTAGGCTGTATCTGAAGATATTTGTTGTATTTGCAGTAAAGGTCTGGGATGGGCTTAGAGATGCCATCATTAGGAGGATACCAGACTGCTTGTTAGAATGAGTGTTTATAGAGTATATGTGAAAGATGAATCTGAATCTTGAATGTGATTGATGCTGATGTCTGTCTGAATTAACCCTTTAATTTGACAAGACCAGGAGGATAATTAACCTGAAAAAGAAAGTTAGCTTCATGCCATGTCATGATGCATGAGATGTTTTATGCTTTATGCTTGCGCAACTAAAATGATTTGTATGCATGCGTATGCCGTGAAATGATGTAATGAATGGATTATGTGTCTGAGAAGTTTTTTTTTTTTTTTTTTTTTTTTTTTGACAACACTGGGGAAAATAAATCCCCATATACTTGGTTGGAGATATTTGTGTTGATGACCCTTTCTTAGCTGGGGGGTTTTTGATTTCTGTTTGATGGTAGAAATATTCATCAGAAGCTTGGCTGGGGATGGATGAGAGGATCAGCCTGTCTGGTGATGCCGACCTCTTCTGGGAAGTAGCTGGTTTTGCCGGGGAATAATGCCAATTTCTTCTGGGGAATTACTGGTTCTTACTGGGGAATAGAATTGGCGACGGATTCTTTGGAAGCATGGTTAGACCTCCTCCTTGATCCTGAAGTCTTGTAGTAATTGCTATTTCTATTTTATGCATGTATTTTGGTAAATATCAATCATATTCAAATGCATATATTAATTCAAATTAAATCAATGGACGTTTTACGCAAACAAAACAGAGAAAGTAAAACGAAAGCATTTTTTTTTTGGAAACAAAATTGTATTGATTTTGAAAGAGGGCCTATAAACAGGCAATTTGTGTACAAGGAGACAAAAATCCTAGTAAGAGGAAATTGTCGAGAAAACAAAGAAAAAGCTATGAAGGAAAAGTCCTATTGATTTTAATTCCGCTACTGTCATTATGTCTTCAAGCATCTCATCTCCTGCTGTCGGATAGAAGTGATTAGCTTGTTCAGTCCTTTGAACTTGGATGAAGCTGTCTGAGAGCGGGACATAGTCATACGCTTTGATCCCTAATTTTTGCCTGGACCGCCTTTTCAGGTTTTCAGTCCACCAGGATACCCTTTCTTGCCCAAGCCGCCTTTTCAGGTTTTCGACTTGCCGGGTGTACATTTTTTATATGTTCATCCCTAATTTTTGCCCGAACCCTTTTGGTTCGCCGGGATGCCCTTACTTTTGCCTAGGTACGTCGACCTAGCGGGTCTCTTTTATGCGTAGTATTTTTTGACTATGTCTGCGTTCACGGGATGCGGGAAGTCCTCGCCATCCATCGTAGCAAGTATCATGGCTCCACCAGAGAATACCTTCTTAACTACAAATGGCCCTTCGTATGTGGGGGTCCATTTGCCCCTGGGATCACTTTGTGGTAGAATGATACGCTTGAGCACCAAGTCGCCGATTTGATACACCCGTCTCTTGACCTATTTGTTGAATGCCTGGGTCATGCGCTTCTGATATATCTGCCCATGACAAACAGCCGCAAGTCTCTTTTCATCAATCAAATTTATCTGATTGAGTCGAGTTTGAATCCATTCCTCCTCGTCTAAACCTGTCTCTTTCATGATTCTTAGAGAGGGAATCTGAACTTCTACCGGTAAGACGACTTTCATTCCGTAGACTAAAGAGAAAGGAGTTGCCCCTGTCGAAGTGCGTACTGAAGTGCGATAACCATGAAGAGCAAATGGTAACATCTCATGCCAGTCTTTGTACGTCACCGTCATCTTTTGTATGATCTTCTTGATATTCTTATTAGCAGCCTCCACAACACCGTTCATCTTTGGCCGGTACGGAGAAGAGTTATGGTGTTTTATTTTGAATTGCGTGCAGAGTTCAGTTTAGTACCATTATCAGTGATACTGACTTTGTGTGTTTTATTTTGAACTGCGTGCAGAGTTCAGTAATCATCTTGTTGTTCAAATTGGTGCCATTGTCAGTGATAACTCTTTCAGGGACGCCATATCGACAAATGAGATTATTCTTAATGAACCGTGCCACCACATTCTTGGTGACAGAAGCAAACGAGGCTGTCTCTACCCACTTTGTAAAGTAATCAATAGCAACCAGAATGAAACGATGTCCATTAGAAGCAGTAGGTTTAATCTCTCCAATCATGTCAATGCCCCACATTGCAAAAGGCCAAGGGGCTGTCAACACGTTTAATGGAGCAGGAGGCACATGTACTTTGTCCGCATAGATCTGGCACTGGTGACAAGTTCTGGAGTGATGGTGGCAATCAGCTTCCATGGTAGACCAATAATACCCTGATCTCAGGATCTTCTTGGCCATTGTATGTCCACAAGAGTGAGTCCCAAAAATACCGTCATGCATGTCTTCCATAATCTTTTCTGCTTCCTTCTTATCCACACAACGAAGCAAAGTCGAATCATGATTACGTTTGTATAATATTCCATTACTCAAAAAGAACTTAGCGGAGAACTTCCTCAGAAATTTTCTGTCATTGATGGATGCCCCTTCAGGGTATTCCTGAGTTTCTAAATATCTTTTTACTTCGTGGAACCAAGGTTTTTCTTCTACTCCCTCAGTATTAAGTTCATAACAATATGCTGGTTCATCTAATCGTTCAATAGTGATCCTGGGAGCTTCATTATCCCATCTGACTCTGAACATAGATGACATGGTAGCCAATGCGTCTGCCAACTGATTCTCTTCTCGTGGAATATGTTCGAATGTAATCTCTTCAAAGTATGGGATTAAAGTCAACACCCGCTCTTGATAAGGGATGAGATTCGGATGTTTAGTGTCCCAGGCTCCCTTGATCTGACTGATTACCAAAGCTGAGTCTCCGTACACACTCAAAAACTTGATTCTCAGGTCTATAGCAGCTCTGAGTCCCAAAATACATGCTTCATACTCAACCATATTATTGGTACAGTCGAAACATAGTCTAGCCGTGAAAAGCGTATGACAACCCTTGGGGGAAATGATTACAACACCAACATCATTGCCCAATGCATTAGAAGCTCCATCAAAAACCATAGTCCATCGGGATCCCGGTTCAGGTCCTTCATCCGGTCCAGGTTTTTCATAATCAGTAACTAGCATGACATCCTCATCTGGGAACTCAAAATTCATAGATTGGTAATCGTCCACCGCTTGATGAGCCAAATGATCAGCTAGCACGCTTCCTTTGATTGCTTTCTGGGTAGTATACTGGATATCATACTCTGTTAAGATCATCTTCCATCTTGCTATTCTCCCGGAGAGAGCAGGTTTCTCAAATATATATTTGATAGGATCCATCTTAGAAATCAATAAAGTGGTATGATTCAACATATACTGTCTTAGTCGGCGAGCAGCCCAGGCCAAAGCACAGCAAGTTCTCTCGAGCAGTGAGTATCTTGTTTCACAGTCGGTAAACTTTTTGCTAAGGTAGTATATGGCATGCTCTTTTCGACCAGACTCGTCATGTTGCCCCAACACGCACCCCATTGAATTTTCTAACACGGTCAAATACATGATTAAAGGTCTTCCTTCAACTGGTGGTACCAGAATTGGAGGTTCCTGGAGATACTTCTTGATTTTGTCAAAAGCTTCTTGACATTCGTCATTCCATATCATCTCTTGATTCTTCCTCAGCAGTTTGAAGATGGGTTTGCAGGTAGCAGTTAAATGGGAGATAAATCGGGCGATGTAATTCAAATGTCCCAAGAAACCTCTGACTTCCCTATCTGTACGGGGCACTGGCATTTCTTGAATGGCTCTCACCTTAGCCGGGTCAACCTCAATTCCTTTACTACTGACAATAAAGCCCAAGAGTTTACCGGATCTTACTCCAAAGGTGCATTTGTTCGGGTTCAATCTCAGCTTGTATTTCTTCAACCTCTCAAACAGTTTGTATAAATGATCGAGATGTTCTTCTTCAGTATGAGATCTGGCTATCATGTCGTCCACATACACTTCTATTTCATGATGGATCATGTCATGGAACAAAACCACCATAGCACGCTGGTACGTTGCCCCCGCGTTCTTTAAACCGAATGGCATTACTTTATAACAGAAAGTGCCCCATTGTGTCACGAACGTGGTTTTCTCCATGTCCTCCGGCGCCATTTTAATCTGGTTATAACCTGAGAACCCATCCATGAATGAGAATACCTTGTGTTGAGCGGTATTATCTACCAGAACATCAATGTGCGGAAGTGGAAAGTCATCCTTGGGACTCGCTTTATTCAAATCTTTGTAATCTACACACATTCGCACCTTACCATCTTTCTTTGGCACTGGTACCACATTAGCAACCCATTGAGGATAAGAAGTAACAGTCAGAAAACCGGCATTGAACTGTTTCATGACTTCGGCTTTGATTTTCTCGGACATCTCAGGACGCATGCGGCGAACCTTTTGCTTAATAGGACGACAATCCTCCTTCATCGGCAAACGATGCACCACTATATCAGTATCCAATCCTGGCATGTCTTCGTAAGACCAGGCAAAAATCTCAATAGAGTCATGTAACATCTGAACCAACCTTTTCTTAACACTGTTTTCCAAGCCGGCTCCTATTTTGACTTCTCTCTTGTCCACTTCAGTACCCAGGTTTACAATTTCGATGGATTCTTCATGCGGCTGTATGGTCTTTTCTTCTTGCAATAATAGTCTGGCAAGTTCTTCGGGTACTTCACAATCTTCCTCACTTCCATCTTCGGCATGGTAGATCGGATTTTCAAAGTCATAATGAACAGTAGCGGAACTATTATCAACAGGATCCAGAGTGGGTAGGGATCTGCAATTCGTTACGTGCGTGTGTGTGAGAAAACATAGCTTGTTTGGAAAATGACAGGAAGAATAAAGAGCGCAATATTTGAATGCGAAAAGTCCATTGATTTATTGAACATGAATATGCTTATGAAAATGACAAACCCTTAACAAATTAGCTATTGTGCCCCGGGCATAGACACAATGCTTTAAAAGTTCAATCGTAAAAATTAAAAACATGCAACCCTAAAATAAACAATAACAATTACTCCTGACTAAAGGAAATCGGGATAGTGTCTTCAGCCTTCCAATTGTTGAGTCCGTCACCAATGGTTGGGAAGATCCAGCTATCCAGGTTGCAATCGTTATCAGCATCTTCTACAGCATTGATCTGATCTTTAAACCCCAAGCCAGACTTATCGGACTTGTACGGTACATCGATCAGTTGACCCCAGCCATTACGACCGCCACCTTCAACCACGGCTTGAGCATCTTTCAGGGAAATCATCGCAGGAGGAGCACGAATAACCTTGGGTACCCGGGGAGTTGGCTTAAGGACAGGATTGGGCGGAGGAACCACTTCAAATGACTGAGACGGAGTCTCGAAGAATTCACCATCCATCTCGACATATCTGAAGGCCTGCACACTGCTGACAATATACTCCTCTTCACCACACACAGTGACGACCTTACCCTCCATTGGGTACCTCAGCTTTTGATGGAGAGATGAAGGTACAGCACTTGCCCCATGAATCCAAGGGCGTCCCAGCAAGCATGAATAGGCAGGACGGATGTTCATCACGTGAAAGGTAGTGTTGAAGACTTGAGGTCCTATCTTGATAGGGAGAACCACTTCACCATGGACAACACTTTTCGCACCGTCGTACGCACGCACCACAGTATCACTAGGTTTCAATTCGATGCTCTTACAGTCAAGCTTATCGAGTACAGCTTTCGATAGCACATTCAAAGAAGAGCCATTATCGATCAACACATGAGCCAAGGTGATCCCCTTACACTCAATGGAGATGTGCAGAGCTTTGTTATGATTCTTTCCTGCTGGTGTCAGATCAGCATCGGAAAAGCCTAAGCCATTGTCAATAGCCAAGTGGGCAACATAATTTTCGAACTGATCAACAGAGGTTTCTTGAGGTACATGAGCAGTCTTCAAGAATTTTATCAATGCATTGGCATGAGATTCAGAAGATAACAGCAAGGATAACATCGAGATCTTAGACGGAGTATGCCCCAGCTGTTCTACCACATCAAAATCACTCTTACGGATGATTTTCAGCATTTCCTCCACTTCCTGCTCGGCAACATCTTCAGTAGTAACTCCGATCGGTGCCTTTGACTGAGAAGGGCTGATCACTGGTTCTTTTCCTCGAGTTTCAGGGGCGGGAGGTGAGATTTCTGGAGAGAAGATCCTTCCACTTCGAGTAACTTTACTAGTCCCAACAATGTCATTGGAATTAGCAGAATTACCAACTTGCTTTACGCCATGGATGTAAATATCACCTCCGTAATTCCAAGGAATGGCTTTGCTGGAGGAATATGGTACTGGGCCAGGTGCAGTAATGATTAGGGGAGCTACCTTGGGCTCAGCAGTAATCTTCACAGGTACTCTAGGAGCGGTAATCTTCACTAGAACTTTGGACCTAGCAATCACAGATACTTCTTCAATAGGGTTCTCCGCCTTGGGAATCTTTTCGAAGAGAATTGTGCGATCATCCATCAGCCGCTGGATACCCTTCCTCAACTTCAAGCACTCATTGGGTCGGAGTATGCAGAGATCGCAATTTTCAGCACAACCTGGAAATAAACCAGCTTGCAATAAATTCTTCTTGATGATCAGGAGAGGAGACGTTAAATCAGCTACATTAGAAATGTGAGAATTGTTATCCACAGCATTAACAGTCTTGTCATGGTTAGGCATAGGTGCAGTGATGACGTTAGGAGTCTCCGGAGGCTCAAATTCAATTTCTCCAGCTTCAATCATATCCTGGATTTTATTCTTCAACGACCAACAATCGTTTGTATCATGCCCGGGGCTATCAGAGTGATACGCACACCTGGCATTGGGATTATAACGAGAAGAAGCAGTGTTGGGTTTCATAGGAGGATCTCTGAGGGTGATCAGATTTGCCTTTAGCATCCCCTGCAGTGCTTGTGCCAAGGTCATATTGATCCTGGTAAACTGCCTTCTTGGCTTGTCTTGGTTGGGCGGGAAGTTTTGAGATGGCGGTGCTGCAATCGTAACCGCTCCAATGGTATGGTCACGATTTTTCTTGTTACGACCCTTTTGACCGTACACAGCATTTGATTCGTTCCTCCCCTGTTAGGACCTTTTGGTGCTTGCAGAGGTAGCCGCCTGTATCTTTCCACTTCGGATGCCACTTTCCACACGTTCACCAGTCAATATAAGTTCAGTGAAACCTGATGAGGAACTTCCCAATAGGTGGCTATAGAACGGACCAGTCAGTGTACCCATGAACATGTCCACTAACTCTCGATCAGTCATAGGGGGTTTGACTCTGCCAGCCAGATCTCTCCATTTTTGAGCATATTCTTTGAAGCTTTCTTTAGAGCCCATGGTCATATTCTGCAACTGTAGCCGGGTAGGCGCTAGTTCAGAGTTATACTGGTACTGTTTATAGAAAGCTGTTGCTAAGTCAGTCCAGGTGCGGATGTCAGAGCTCTCGAGCTGATAATACCATTCCAACTGTGTGCCAGACAGGCTCTCTTGGAAGAAATGGATCCATAGCTTCCTGTCAGTGGTATGCAGCTGAATCTTTCTCACATAAGCTCTCAGATGCATCTGAGGACAGGACGCACCATCGTACTTAGTGAAAGTGGGGATTTTGAATTTGCGAGGAATGGTCACATTGGAGACCAGACCCAAACTTTCGAAATCCAGACCGGGCGCCTTCTGACCCTCCATAGCTAGCATACGTTCTTCCAGCAACTTGTACTTATCATCTCGTGGAGAGTACTGTTCATTTTCATAATCTTCATCGTCGTCCTCAGGGTTGAAGAGATCGACATTCTCCTCTTCTGAATCATTCTCTGTCTCCTCTTCTGGACCATTCGGGATCCCAAACTTGACTCCTGCGGCCTGTCCTTTACGCCTTCTTCCCGGGTTAATGAAACTCACAGCTTTCTTGTCTTTCTTCTTTTCGAGCAAAAGAGCCTTCAGTTCCTCCTGCCCCTTGGATAAGCTTAGCATCATCTCCTTGAATTGAGCATTCTGAGTCTGGAGATCTTTGACAGTTTGTTCGAGATCCATTTTTCTGTTTGAATCTGTTTGCAATAGGAAGACCGTGAGAATATTGATCCTTTAGAATACCTGTTATGCAATGTCATGTCATGCAATGCAATGTATGAAATGTTTTCAAGGACTTTTGGAATTTAACTCCGCATAAACTACCAAAAAAAGAAAGGACTTTTATTAATAATTTTTAATCAATGTTCATTACAATAAATGGTAAAATACAATAAAAGCTAGGTCTCCCAGGGACGGCTTCTTTTCGGGCGAAGATATGCATTGAGTCTTCGTTCCTCATTAAGCTGGCTGGTGAGCTCTAACACTTTCTTCCTTGCAGCACAGAACTGGGCTTCAAAAGTATCCCTTTCCTCTCTCAACTGGATCCAGGATTTCTTTAACTCTTCAACATCGGTAGGCATATCGGGATAAGGAATGATCTGAGGAGCACCTCCTTCGACTTCTGGTTCAACCACCAATGGTCCGACTGCGAGATATGGCATGACGAGTTCGCGGGCTCTGGCGCGTACCCATCTGAGATAAGGCTCCATAGGAATAGATTTTTTCTGTCCTAACGTACCTCTCTTCACCATGCCCCAAGCTCGTACAAATCTTTGACGGAGGCCTTGGGAATCGTTGTCATAGTCGAACACAATTCCTTCGATGATCATTTCATGTGGACCATCTCTTCGAGCACAACCAAACTGTCGCAGAGCTAAAGCAGGATTATAAGTAATACCTCCTCTTATTCCTAGGAGTGGTACATTAGGGAACTCGCCACAACGGTCAATGATGGTAACATTTTCCTTGAACTGAGGACACCAACGGATGTCTGAGTGGGAGAGCGACATTACCCTTTGAGACCATTTCAAATTCTGCTCGTTCTTCAAGGCCGATTGAGGAAGGTGCGAAATAAACCACCTAGACAACAAAGGTATGCAGCACATGAGAGTCCCTTGCTTCTTCATGGTACGAGTGTGGAGGGAATGCAAAATGTCTCCCAGCAAGGTAGGTACAGGGTTATGAGTGAGAAATATCTTAATAGCATTCATGTCTATGAATTGGTCTGGATTAGGGAATAACACCAAGCCATAGATTAGCAATGCCAGGATGTCTTCGAAAGCACGGACATTCATAACTTTCAAGAATTCTCGGGCCTTATTTGTCAGGAATTTGGCAAGTAAACCCTTAACTCCACTTCTTGTTACCCAATTAGTTTCAATATCGGACTTTGTCATGTGTAAAGTCGCGGCAACTTCTTCAGACTTCGGAATCTTTTCTAAACCACTGAAAGGTGTTCGATCAAGGATAGGTATCCCAAGCATCCTGGAGAATTCTTCTAATGTGGGTACCAACTGATAATCTGGGAATGTGAAGCAATGATGTTTAGGATCGAAGAACTGGAATAAAACTCTCATCATATCTTCTTTGAAATCAGTGGTAAACAAATTGAAGAGGTGGCCATGTTTCTTGGTGAACTGAGTCTGATCAGGAAGTTCTGACACTAAACCCTTTAGTTGAGGAGAGATTGCCATAAAATTGATCCGAATGGTCTTTCTGGAAGCCATAGCCCTGTTTCAGAGCAGAGTCAAATCCCTAAGTCCTTGAAATGGTTAGTACCATGCCATGATGTTATGATGTTATGATGTCATGATGTTATGATGTTAAGTAAACAACAAGTACAAACAAGTCACATAACAATCCTTCCTAGGTTTTAAGGCTTGCATGAGTTCCATAGGTAAGTACCCTCCCCACTGAAGTTTGGTTGGTTCAACCTGTCCTAGAATAGTAACCGGGTTCTAGAAGGATCTCAAATCATTGACCTTCCTTTAAGTCCACTCCAGTGCAACACCAAGTGGTTGACCAAAGCTTCCCTAAAGTCCAATCTCAAAGAGTGTAGTATCGAGTCTCAACCAACCTCAGTCGGAACCGAAGCCAGTTATCTCACTACTTTCTAATGGCTAGGATGAGTCAATTAGGGTTCTAAAGGTCTGGTTAATGCTTTGATGACACCACGCGGAAGCCAAATTTTTCCTCAAGTAAACATGAGGAACATCAGGACATCCAAAGTGTCACATTAACCGTAGCCATCATTTTAACCATTCCAGTATACGCCGGATAGTCGCAATGATCTATTGCTACTTACCTAAGGTACACTAGATCCGGGTGTAGGATCTTTCACTCAACCATAAAATACCCAAACAATCCCTTAAAAGTAAATCAAACAATTTGAATAAGTGATCTTGTTTTTTTAAGGTAACCTCTCTTTTTAAGGTTCCCCAGCAGAGTCGCCAGTTCTGTCATACGGTGAACTGACTTGGGGTATTTTGCTTTTTATCGCAATGTCGCGGATAGCAAGAGTCGCCACCGACTTTTCTTTTATCCAATAAGGAAAGGTGGAAAAGAACAGGAAAGACCTCAATAGATTTTGGGTTCGGGAGGTACATTATACAAAGGGAAGGTATTAGCACCCTTTGTATCCATGGTTATCCATGGGCTCTTAATTGCTTGATCACTTACGTTTGTCTGAAAAAAGTGTTTGTGAATTGTTTTGAAATTGTTTTGAAAAAAAAAAAAGAGAATTTAACTTTGTAATGATTCTCGTATGAATGTATACAAAGTGGTTATCTCGTTTGGTTTTGAAGGTTGTTTAGAAAAATATAACTCGGTAATGATTCTCGTATGAATGTATACCAAGCGGTGATTTTCTAAAAGAGGTTTTGAAAGGTGTGAGGTGCGAACAGTATTTTTAAGTCGTGAATAAGCAATTAAGAGTTATACCTATCCGAGGTCCTTATAGGTATTTCCTATCCTTATGAGGGTAAAACTGTCCTTACTATTGAGAAGTAAGTAGTTTTATCCTTTGGATGTAAGAGGGTCATTGTAGGGTCATCGATATGTCATTGAAGGCAACAGTTGTAAGGATACCTTAGCATTCGAAGGGACGATCATCATTTAACCGTAGGCTACACCGAAGGGTCATCGAGGGACAAAATCGTATTTTTCGAAGGCAACATCCGAGGGACTATGATTTATTTTAAAGGGACATGATGATTTAATCGAAGGGTCTTTGCTAAGGGTATCCCCACATTCGCGGGACATGACCGTAATACCGTAATATCGTAAGGCAATAAAGAGAGGTCCAAGATCACATATTCAAAGGCCATATTTTACAATTAATTAAGTATTTAAGATGGGTTTCCATCTTATAGTCATTTAAATAATTAGGATACATATCCACATTAAAATTGATTAGGCAATTAGGATGAATCTCCTCATTAAAATTAATTAGGCAACATTAAAAGTAATCATGTAATTCAGAATCCATCTCCATAAGGGTATCCCACAAGTAAAGTGGAATACCTAGCCGGCCGTTTCTTCGAGAATATGCAAGCTTTAACACAATTTAAACACACGGGTGAGAATACCAAGATAAAGTGCAATTGAAAATTGCACTACAGAATGAACACAACAGTCATAAGGCCAAATAATGCCTGATTATAATAAGACAAACATAAAACGAAACATAAAAACAGCTACTGGTACGTTCGCCCCTGCCTCGCCTAGCGAAGGCTTAGCGAGTACTCGCTACAGGCTCGCTTAGCGATGTGCTAGCGAGCGGCTACGGATTTTGAATTTGACAACCGCACCATCCCCGGAACCTTGAATTTTATGACATTGAATTACAGGCATAGCATGGATAGCATTCAGGATGTTCAGGCATACTAAAAATTTGCATGTGAAATCAAATTACATATCCAAAATTTAATCATGATGCATTATGTATGTAACGATTATCAATTGGAAGCATATAACAGTGATGATACGCAAACCTGTTTGCAATTGCTATGTTGAACGGGACTGATCACTCTAGGTATCGGATTGAGTTGGGCGGCGGTAGCTTTGATGCGGAGGAGTGGCCCTCAGGGTTTCCTTACTCCGAATTCTCTGAGTTAGTCTCCAGGGTTTCTATGCCAGGGTTTTCGTCCGTCTTCCTCCGTCCGTCTTGGTCTCCATTTTCGTGGCTGAAGTGCCAGTATTTATAGTGATCGTGGTGACCTAATGGGCTCAGAATGAGGCCCAAAAATTATGATATTCGCAAGCTTCGCTAGGCGAGCGTGGTAGCGAAGGTTCGCTAGGCGAAGGATTGGCTCGCCTAGCGAGCAGGCAATTTGTGACCTAATGGGCTCAGAATGAAGCCCAACCATTCTGGTATTCGCAAGCTTCGCTAGGCGAAGGGGTTGCTCGCCTAGCGAGCCGGCTAGTTTGGGCCTTTTCTGAATTGGGCCTGTTATGAGCTAGGCTTTTGTTCCTTTAAGGTCAGTGACTTGCAGAATAAGTTGGAGTGCCTTAGAAGAATGTTCCGAAAGATTAACGGGCAAATTTTGGGGTATGACAGCTGCCCCTGTTCAATACTCTTGAACCGAGAGAGTTAGGATGGCATGTATGCCATCCGTGGTCTGGAGGTGGAAGATTATTGAACACTAGAATGCCCAAAAATTTGCATTTGTCAATTAGTCTTGATGGAGATGGGCTTAAAGATGCCATCCAGGAGGTTTGAAAGCTTCAGATTGCGTCGTACGTTGGACCAATTTGAAGACATGGGTGTCACACCGGGTCATACGCTAGACCGTATAGTGAGTCATCCATTAGGCTGTCGACTTCGCTGGGGAGTCAGAGTGTGTCATACGCTGCTGGGGATAAAGGATCAGAATGGATCGTACGCTAGACCGTATCTGAATAGCAGAATGAGTTGTTCATTAGGCGGGTGACTTCACTGGGGATGAAAGATCAGACCGGATCGTACGCTAGATCGTATCTAAGTAGCAGAAGGAGCCGTCCGTTAGGCTGAGTCTGATGATGAATAAAGTAGTCGTACGCTAGACTACACCCCTGAATGTACCGTACGTTAGGTAGGATCCGAGGATTTGAAGATCCAAGTGGGTCGTACGCTAGACCGTATTGGAATTGTTGAAGTTCAGAATGGATCGTACATTAGACCAAATCTGAGTTGCAGAATGAGCCGTCCGTTAGGCTGAATCTGATGATGAAAGGGGTAGTCGTACGCTAGACTACGCTTCAGAATGTACCGTACGCTAGGTAGCATCTGAGGAGATGAACATCCGAATAGGTCGTACGTTAGACCGTAAAAGGGGTAGTCATACGCTAGACTACGCTTCAGAATGTACCGTACGCTAGGTAGCCTCTGAGGGGATGATCATCCAAGTGGGTCGTACGCTAGATCGTCTTGGAGTAGAAGGAATTATATGTTGGGCTGAATCAAAATAAACCGTACGTTAGGCTATATCCGATGAAGAAAGTAGTCGTACGCTAGACTACACCCCTGAATGTACCGTACGCTAGGCAGTATCTGAGGATTTGAAGATCCCAATGGTTCGTACGTTAGACCGTATTGGAGTTGCTGGAGGTCAGAATGGATCGTACGTTAGATCGTATCTGAGTTACTGGAGGTCAGGATGGATCGTACGTTAGATCGTATCTGAGTTGCAGAACGAGCCTTACGTTAGGCTGTATCTGAAGATATTTGTTGTATTTGCAGTAAAGGTCTGGGATGGGCTTAGAGATGCCATCATTAGGAGGATACCAGACTGCTTGTTAGAATGAGTGTTTATAGAGTATATGTGAAAGATGAATCTGAATCTTGAATGTGATTGATGTCGATGTCTGTCTGAATTAACCCTTTAATTTGACAAGACCAGGAGGATAATTAACCTGAAAAAGAAAGTTAGCTTCATGCCATGTCATGATGCATGAGATGTTTTATGCTTTATGCTTGCGCAACTAAAATGATTTGTATGCATGCGTATGCCGTGAAATGATGTAATGAATGGATTATGTGTCTGAGAAGTTTTTTTTTTTTTTTTTTTTTTTTGACTCCACTGGGGAAGATAAGTCCCCATATACTTGGTTGGAGATATTTGTGTTGATGACCCTTTCTTAGCTGGGGGGTTATTGATTTCTGTTTGATGGTAGAAATATTCATCAGAAGCTTGGCTGGGGATGGATGAGAGGATCAGCCTGTCTGGTGATGCCGACCTCTTCTGGGAAGTAGCTGGTTTTGCCGGGGAATAATACCAATTTCTTCTGGGGAATTACTGGTTCTTACTGGGGAATAGAATTGGCGACGGATTCTTTGGAAGCATGGTTAGACCTCCTCCTTGATCCCGAAGTCTTGTAGTAATTGCTATTTCTATTTTATGCATGTATTTTGGTAAATATCAATCATATTCAAATGCATATATTAATTCAAATTAAATCAATGGACGTTTTACGCAAACAAAACAGAGAAAGTAAAACGAAAGCATTTTTTTTTTTGGAAACAAAATTGTATTGATTTTGAAAGAGGGCCTATAAACAGGCAATTTGTGTACAAGGAGACAAAAATCCTAGTAAGAGGAAATTGTCGAGAAAACAAAGAAAAAGCTATGAAGGAAAAGTCCTATTGATTTTAATTCCGCTACTGTCATTATGTCTTCAAGCATCTCATCTCCTGCTGTCGGATAGAAGTGATTAGCTTGTTCAGTCCTTTGAACTTGGATGAAGCTGTCTGAGAGCGGGACATAGTCATACGCTTTGATCCCTAATTTTTGCCTGGACCGCCTTTTCAGGTTTTCAGTCCACCAGGATACCCTTTCTTGCCCAAGCCGCCTTTTCAGGTTTTCGACTTGCCGGGTGTACATTTTTTATATGTTCATCCCTAATTTTTGCCCGAACCCTTTTGGTTCGCCGGGATGCCCTTACTTTTGCCTAGGTACGTCGACCTAGCGGGTCTCTTTTATGCGTAGTATTTTTTGACTATGTCTGCGTTCACGGGATGCGGGAAGTCCTCGCCATCCATCGTAGCAAGTATCATGGCTCCACCAGAGAATACCTTCTTAACTACAAATGGCCCTTCGTATGTGGGGGTCCATTTGCCCCTGGGATCACTTTGTGGTAGAATGATACGCTTGATCACCAAGTCGCCGATTTGATACACCCGTCTCTTGACCTTTTTGTTGAATGCCTGGGTCATGCGCTTCTGATATATCTGCCCATGACAAACAGCCGCAAGTCTCTTTTCATCAATCAAATTTATCTGATCGAGTCGAGTTTGAATCCATTCCTCCTCGTCTAAACCTGTCTCTTTCATGATTCTTAGAGAGGGAATCTGAACTTCTACCGGTAAGACGGCTTCCATTCCGTAGACTAAAGAGAAAGGAGTTGCCCCTGTCGAAGTGCGTACTGAAGTGCGATAACCATGAAGAGCAAATGGTAACATCTCATGCCAGTCTTTGTACGTCACCGTCATCTTTTGTATGATCTTCTTGATATTCTTATTAGCAGCCTCCACAGCACCGTTCATCTTTGGCCGGTACGGAGAAGAGTTATGGTGTTTTATTTTGAACTGCGTGCAGAGTTCAGTTTAGTACCATTATCAGTGATACTGACTTTGTGTGTTTTATTTTGAACTGCGTGCAGAGTTCAGTAATCATCTTGTTGTTCAAATTGGTGCCATTGTCAGTGATAACTCTTTCAGGGACGCCATATCGACAAATGAGATTATTCTTGATGAACCGTGCCACCACATTCTTGGTGACAGAAGCAAACGAGGCTGCCTCTACCCACTTTGTAAAGTAATCAATAGCAACCAGAATGAAACGATGTCCATTAGAAGCAGTAGGTTTAATCTCTCCAATCATGTCAATGCCCCACATTGCAAAAGGCCAAGGGGCTGTCAACACGTTTAATGGAGCAGGAGGCACATGTACTTTGTCCGCTTATGATGATGAGCGCCCCATTGCTCAAGTCTTGAGGAAGCCCAGTTCTTCTGTATGCACCTATCTGTCCCATTTCCATTTACTCTTGTGACTTCTTAAGGGAAATACTACGCGGTCTCTAATATCTCACTTGTGTGCAGGGTCAACCACGTTCGACAGAACCCACTGTCTCCTCTCACTCCAAAAAATCCCAAAAACACAAACGCTCTGCCCCCACAGGCTCTGAGGTATTTCTTGTCGGCTTGTTTGCTCTTTTGGCTAGAATATCTACTTATAACCGTTCTTCGTGTCTCCAACACACCTCCCAGCATAAATCCAAAAGCCACCATAGCCATAAGAGGAAGAAGCATGACTCTCCCTCTAGGAGTGGTGAGACCAAGAAGAAGAGGCACCATACAATGCCCACTCCGGAGGTTCCTGCTGAAGACGTCAACACCATTGTGGTCGACACTTCCATCCTCGACAAGGTCCCTGATCCAGCTGTGGGAGCTTCACACCCGACTAGCACCTCCCCCGCTACTGCCTTGGGGAAAGAAAATCAGGATGCAGTCTCTCCTGCGTCGACACAGGTATTTACCTGTTCATATTTACTCCCTTGGATTTTTGTACTTCTCTTACACATTTTTTCTTACTGCAGGCTAACGCCTCTGCCGAGCCGACTCAACCTATTGCCGACTACACTCCCTCGTCGCTGTTTTCTTCTCTTGCTCGCCCATTCAGTCTGTCGACACCGCTGGTGAGTTCATCGAATTCCCTATCCAGATTAGTGATAGTGACTCTGACTCAGTCACTAGTCCTACGACGCATCTGGACTCCAGTTCAACTAGTTCTGACTCTAGTCTCTCTTCAGCTTCCTTGCCTTTGCAGGATCCACGGGGACCACTAGGTGTCGACACCAACAAACAAAAATCCTCTCAGACTACTCCCCTGTCGACTGCTTCTCCCTCTTCTCAAATTACTCCTCCGTCGACTGCTTCCCCTTTCTCCTTCCTGGGGCTGGCGATAAAGCCTTCTGCTTTAGAAGCAATTGTTAGGCTCCGCAATTTGGTGAAATTGCGTGATGCCTCTTCCGACTCTAAGCATCTCCATTCTGGAAAAATGGCCCCTGAGGCGACGAAGACTAAGGCTCTAATGGACAAAATCCGCGTTCATGCCTTGAATCCTGACCTTCCTTTCATGCTAATGCATGAACCTACTGTCGGTCCAGAGATCCTGTGCGTGCTTGCCCAACTAAAGGATCTCCAGCTCTCAAATTATGCCAAACGTGCAGTGGCCGCTTTAGAACAACTTCTGGTTCCCATGCTGCACCAATCAACATCGTCAGGGACATTGAACGCCAGATTGCTGCTACTGAGGCCTATGTGAAGGAAAAATGGGAGTTGGTGATGCATGCCGACACGGAGGTCACCAATATGTTGGGGGCTATGGAGGAACGGAAGAAAGAATTGATCTCCAAACAAACAAGGGCCACTGAGATACGTCAACAAATTGATGCCCTTCGGCGTCGAATTGCCACTCTGGACAGTGAGTTGGAATCAATCATCAAGGAGAGTTGTGTTTTATCGACGAAGTACTAAAACCTACCCAGGCCACTGTGGAGCAAACCACCGGTGATGCCTTAGCGGTCGCTGAAGAGCTTATGACCGTCGAAGGGAAGCTTGAAAAGCTCAAAGCCTACGCTGACACCTTGGAGCCTACGTTCTTGCATTACAATTTTGAGCTTAAATCTTTTCAATCTAAGTTCGGCCAACTTTGACCGTTTCTATTGTTTGTATGAATTTTTTGTAATATTTAAACAATGACTTCTTGCCACTTTAATGTTATCCTTCTTACTTTTTAGCACTGTGTATTTATTTTCTGTGCCTTTTGTAGCTGGTTTCCAACATAGTTTTCTCCAACATAGTTCTTTCGACAATTATTTAGTCTGTCAAAATTTTGACCTCTTGAAGGAGAGGCCTATACTTTTTCAAGTATTTTCCATTCACTCTTAGGATTTGCTTATCTGGTGCCAACTCCTCGACCTCGTAGGCGTTGTTAGAAAAAGCCTGCAAAACTTTAAACGGTCCTTCCCAATTAGGGGACCATTTACCCTAAACTCTATCATTTTTGTCCATAGGCAGGATCACTCTCCAAACCAGATCATCGACAGCAAACACTTTACCTTTCACCTTTTTATTATAGGCTCTGGCGACTTTTTCTTTCTGACTTTGTAGGGAATCCAAGGCTAACATTCTTTCTTCGTCTACGTCAACCAATTCTTCTGTCATCATACTCCAATAATCTTCAGAAGGTATTTCATACTGCCTTTGGGTTCTGACTGCCTGGACCTGAATCCCTACTGGCAACACTGCATCATGCCCATATACCAGTCGAAATGGATTTGTTCTGGTTGCTTCTTTTGGTGATGTTCGACATGCCCACAAAGCGTGGTCTAACGTCTTATGCCAATTTCTTGGCTTCTTTCCTATGTGTTTCTTTATTAGACTGATGATCACCTTATTAGCAGCTTCGACTTGGCCATTCGCCTATGCGTAATAGGGGGTAGAAGTCAGTAACTTGATTCCCATTTCTTTTGCAAAATCTTGCACTTTTCGACCAGTGAAAACTGACCCCTGGTCGGTTGTAATTGTTTCTGGGATGCCAAATCTGCAGATGATATAACTCTGGACAAAATCTATCACAGCCTCTTGGTCTACGTTTGCTAATGTTACGGCTTCGACCCATTTTGTGAAATAGTCGATACCGACTAACACATACCTATGTTGTTTCGACGAGGCCGGTTTTATTTCTCCTATAACATCCAGAGCCCATCCTCGAAATGGCCAGGGCTTCACAATTGTATGCAGCTCGCTTGCAAGCACATGCTGTATGCCCCCATGTAATTGGCATTCTTGACAGCCTTTAGCAAATTCAATGAAGTCTTTCAGCATTGAAGGCCAATAAACTCCTGAGCGCATCAAGAGCCATTTCATCTTCAAACCTGCTTGATGTGCCCCACACGCCCCGCTATGTATGCTTGACACAGCCATGTATGTCTCACTTTCTCCTAGGCATTTCAGTAACACTCCTTCGACCGTCTTTTTGAATAATTCATCATTTACCAAGACATAGCTAAGGGCCCTATATTTTATCTTTCGATCTGTCGACCCTACGGGATTGTTTAAGTAATCGACTAGCGGTTTACGCCAACCACTTTCCCCCCCGTCGTCGACGGCCAGAATTTCAAAATGATTTATCTACGGCTCCCAACTTCACGATCGACAAATCTGACGGTGACAACACTGTCGCTCGTACTTTCTCTCTTACTTGAACCTCTTCATCCTGGTCTTTCGATGCTTTGTACCCTGACGCCTCCTGTGCCAGATCATTTTCTCTTTGGTTCTCTTTTCGTGGTATGTGTTGGAGATTGACTTGCTCAAACCTCTTGAGTAATCTGATGGTGGCCATAAAGTACATGATTAAATTTTCTTTAACACACCTGTACTCTTTTGATGCTTGTTTAATCACTAACTCCGAGTCTCCCATAATTTCGACATTCCTTGCCCCCAATTCTAGCAGTAGTTCAAGTCCGGTGATCAGTGACTCATATTCTGCTTCATTATTGGTGCATACCCCTTCGATTCTGTATTTGAACTCTGCTGGAATTCCATCTGGAGAAATTATGACTCCTCCTATCCCAGATCCATGCTTATGTCTTGAACCGTCGAAGTATAGCCTTCATGGTGCTAAATCTACATAATTCTGCGCCATTTCGACCATTGAATGGTCGACAAGGAAATCCGCTGCTACCTGCCCTTTCATCGCTTTCAAGGGTACGTATGTCAGGGAGTATTCTATTAACGCTAAAGCCCATTTCCCAATTCGACTATGCAAAATTGGTTTAGGTAACATGTGTTCAATAATATCAAAGTGGGAAGATACGTACACATCAACAAGCTTGATATATTGCTTTAGTTTTATACAAGAGAAATACAGGCATATACATAGTTTTTCTATATCACTATACCTAGTTTCAGGGTCATTAAGCATTCGACTAAGGTAATACACAGGTCTTTCGACACATTTTTCATCCTCTTGGACTAACATACTTCCTATAGTCGATTCTGAGGCTGCAATATACAGTCTCATTGGCCTATGTCTAACATGAGGGGCCAGTACTGGAGGCCTAGTCAAATATCTTTGATTTTGTCGAAAGCCTCTTGGTGTTCATCCTGCCACTTGAAATCCTCGTTCTTCAGTTGAAGTAGTGGGGAGAATGCTTTTGTTTTGCCACTTAGATTTGATATAAATCTTCTAAGAAAATTTATTTTTCCCAGAAAAGATTGCAGCTCCTTTTTGGTCGACGGAGGCTTGACGTCCATAATGGCTTTTGTTTTGCTTTGGTTTACTTCAATACCCTTTTTATGCACCACAAAGCCAAGGAAGTCGTCTGCTTGCACACAAAAAGCGCACTTTAATGGATTCATTTTTAATCCACATTTCCTCATCCTCAGAAAGGCCTTTCGAAGATGTTCGACGTGAGCACGTCGACCATTTGATTTTATCACAATATCATCAATATATACTTGCATGAAATCTTCAATAAAATCATGGAATACTCATCTTTTGGGGTGGCAGCATTTAGATCTCTAAAATCAATACATACTCTTAAAGACCCATTTTTCTTTATGACTGGCAACATACTGGCCAACCATTCGACATACCTTGAAGTTTGAATAAACTTGCTTTTCAGGAGTCTTTCTACTTCTGCTTTTATCTTTGCCATGATCTCTAGGGCGAAACGCCTGGGCGTCTGCTTTACTGGTTTTCTTCTAGCTTTTATTGGCAGCTTTAACTCGACCAAATCCCTACTTAAACCAGGCATTTCGTTATAATCCCAAGCAAAACAGTCCCTAAATTCTTTAAGTATGGATATTAACTGAGACTTTAATTCTTTGTCGATGTTGGCGCTTATGTATGTTGTCCTTTTCTCGCCATTCTCGCCAAGGTCGACTTCTTCCAAGGGGTCTTTTGGTCAGATTTTCTCTAGTGCCTTTGGGTCTTTTTCAAACCCTAAAGGTTCATTGTCATAAATACAGTCCAGACGCTGCATGCCGATGTTCCTTTTAGCCAAAGTTGGCTTGTCTGGGGGTTCTGGCCCAATAGCCATATGCCCTTCTTTATTTAACGCATAGGCTTTGACAACCATGTTTTCTTCAGCCTCTAGAGCCGACTTTATTTTGTTCTCGGTAACGTATGCTGAAATCTTTCTTAGAGCTTCTAACTCAGACATCATCAGTGACGTCTCCCCAGCCTGTCGGTCGGATATCTGTATAGGGTGGATCATCGAAGTTCCAGATCCCAAATGAATCCATGAGTCTCGTGCAGAGTCAGAGAGACGAAAGCTTCACTCAGATTAGCATATACATCCTCAGCTGGAAAGCAAGGAGAGATGTTGGTCAGTTTTCTTTCGAACTCCTTCTTGCCGACATTATTCACGTCAGCCATGAAGTACCCTTGGTCGGCTTCGATATTTCCGACCACCCCATCTTCTCTCCAAATCACCAACCTTTGGTGTGCTGAAGATGGTACCGCTCCGACGCCATGTAACCACTCTCTGCCAAATAGCAAGTTGTAACTTGGCTTAACGTCTATCACCATAAATAGTGTCGGTTTGGTTATTGAACCCACCATGATATTCACCATAATCACTCCCATGGTGCATTTCGTCTTTCCTCCGTAGTCAGACAAAACCACGTTGTTAGATCTGATGTCGGTATCATACTTACCAATCTTCCTCATAATATGATGCGACATGATGTTGACCGTGGCACCACAATCGACCAAGACTTTGTTGACAGTTACGCCTTCCACTTTTGCCCTTATCAGCAGTGGTTTCAAATGATTCTTCATGTTCATCGTTGGTCTTTCGAACACTGCCTCTTGACTTTCAGCAGACCCATCGTTCAGCAGAAAATAGCATCTTGGCTGGTGCAAAGCCATTTCTTCAGCGTCGGCATCATCTACTGACTCTTCCACTTCAGTCACACATTTATATTCTTGTGGTAGGATTGACACCACGTTGACCAAGATATCCAAACTTGCTTCAGACTCTGAATTAAAGTCATCAGTCACTTCATCAGAACATTTTTCAGTTGGTCGACGGACGTACTCTCTGATCCGTTCCTTCGCTGTTGTGTCGACCTTCACAACAATTTTCTTCCCAGCATTCGCCTCGCTGGTCATGCCTCTTGCAGCCTCTCTTTCGTCCTGTTTACGCCTCTGAAAGCGTCTTCATTGAGTCCTCGACATGGGGTTCTTCCCCAAATAATTTTCAGAGACATGTGTCCTTTTTTCAGACTTAAACTCACGTCTGTAGTTAATTGTTAGACCTCCTCTAGCAGCAGCAACAACACCTTGTGGGGTGTCTTGTTTTCCCTGAGGCTTGATCCAAGTACCTCTAGGGCACTTGTCGACGGTAAAAAGCTCTTAGGCATTGTTTGGGTATTTCCCACAGCCTTTTTTGAGCCTCTTTCATTCTGGCAACCCCTGGTCGGCCCATTCCTTTTGCTTTTACCCAATTGCAGTTTCTGGAAATTCTCCGCCGCTATTTTGTCGGTGACAACACAACACATAGGGCACAAGCACACTTGTGAACCCTTGTTCTTGCAGCGATACAGAAAATCCACCAAGTCATCATCAGCCCTTGGGTAAACTTCAGCTATATCGACATCTGGGCTTTCCCCAGTTTGCTCCAGCATGTTGGCCTCATCGTATTCGGTGATCTCGACTGGCTCCACGAACAGGGCTTCCTCCTGGTGAAGAGGATCAGCGTTGATCTTCATTTTGCAGCCAACAAATTTCAGCCTGCCTTCTTGAATCGCTTTCTGAACCAAATCCCTGAAAAGGTAACAATTAGAGGTATTATGACCAAGATAGTTATGATACTTATAAAACCCTATTTTCTGTCTCTGTTCTAACGGTGGTATTTTAGTACCAGGAGGTACCACCATTTGACCATCTTTGACCAACAAGTCAAAAATTTCCTCACATTTCGACATATCAAAAGTATAAGTTTTCGAAGGGAATTTTGGGTTGTGTTCGACAGGGTTTTTTCCTTGCGCAGGTAGCAATGATCGACACTCATAGGCGGATCCTGGCTTTAGTTCAGCCACGTCGATTTCTAATTCGGTCAATGAAGCGTAATCAGCCTCACATATTGGGTCTGTTGCGTCGTATTCGACAAATGCTACCTTTTCTTAGTTTGACTTATTGTGCCTAACTTTTTCTAACCTTAGCCGTTCTAGATGTCGGACTCTATCAGCCAATTGTGACATACTTTTCACAAAAGTTTGATCTATTTTCTTCCTAATGGAATAATCTAAACCTCCTGCGGCCATTTGAACTAGTTCATGTTCTGGAACTTGCGTAAAACACCTAGCCTTTAAGGACCTAAAATGATTCAGATAATCGTCGATGCTCTCAGCAAACCTTCTCTTAATACTAGACAATTCTGCCAAACTAATTTTGGAGTGTCCTTCGTAAAACTGTTCATGGAACTTCTTTTCTAATTTGGCCCACGAATCAATTGAACTTGGGGCCAACGAAGTAAACCATGTGAAGGCAACCTTAGTCAGAAAGGAGGGGAAGTTTTTTACTCCCAAACATTCATTATGAGCTAGATCTCCTGACTCTGTTAAGTATCTGGCAACGTGCTCTATTGTCGATTCACCAGACTCTCCCCCAAATTTAGTGTACTTAGGAACTTTCATCCCCCTGGGCGCCTCGGGTTGGAGAATAAACTCAGCTAACGGGGAGGCGTACAATGACCTTTGTAATGTGGCACCCATTCCATTTTTAGCCATAATCCTTTCGACAATAGTTGTCAAATTATTTTCCACTACTAAGTCTTCTTGTCGATGTTGATCGACAATTTGATCAGCATCCTGGTGTCGGTTAACCATTACCATCTGGTTACGTCCCGCGACTCCTGATTCGATGCCTTGATTTTGAAGGGGTCTAATGATTTGTCCTTCGTGGACTGTCTCCTCCTCCGCTGCCCCTATCTCCATCTGCACAGGAACAGTCGGTTTAATCACTTGTGCCATCTGTCGAGCCGGTGCCCCCAGAAAATTGCACAAGCGTGTCAATTGATTCGCCACCTGCCTATTTGTTTCAGCAGATTCTTGTATTACTGGATTAAAGACTGTGCCCATCTGGTTGGTCAACATGTTAACCAATTCATGGTTACTATCGTCCATTTGTTGTCTCAACATTGCTACTGAAGTGTTCGACAACGGCATGGTTCTGTTCTGAGTATTATTCCTCATGTTGCCCTCTTGCGCCGATCCTTGCAAGGGTGGATTTGTCTCTGAAAACAGTGTTGCACTTGATGTCGACTGATATCCTGGCATTAAGGAATACGAAATTCCATAAAGAGGATCTATGGTGCCAAAGCGAGGCACATAAGGTCTGAACGTCGTTATCGTTGATCCTGAACCCCCCGGTGGAGGCTGAGGAATTGATGTTCCAACGGCACCCGTAGTCGACATGGTTAAGGCTGTACTTGTCATTGATGGCAAAGTGGCAACCTGTGAGATTACTGTTTCTGTAGTGGATAAAGTTCCTCGTGGTACTTCATCTGTGTTAGTTTCTGACATTTTCACAATATTTCGTGGCTTACTATACAGTTTGCCACTTCTAAGTTTCATGCAATTTCGCAACTGCTCTAGCACCGTCCCACTGGGCGTGCCATTTTGTTTACTGTGGAAATTGGTAAACAACCGCTGGTCCTCCCTAGGCCTTAAAACAAAGGGTTACTTGCAGGATCGACCAGTTGATCCTAGGACATGTGCTAGTGCAAGTGAGGCTTGTCCAACTTGACGGAATAACTTCGTGAGGAACGGCTCCTAATAAAGGGTCGAACAAGCGTAGGGTTTTCCACACGAACAGTTTAGACCATGCTACAACCTATAGGTGACTCGTGACCGACAATGCTATAACATTCAAAAGAGGTATACGACGAACACGCTTTTGGTAAACTCTACTATCGTAATAGAATCAGTGTCGATAGTATAAACGACAACGTAAAATGATAACTCAAAAGTAAATGAAATTAAGATAAAATGTTCAACGGGAACAATTGAAAAGTAAGTAAGTTGCATTGAAATAAATGTGGTGATTCACGTACATAGCACTCTCAAAAACTCTTGCTTCCTCGTGCTGGGCATGGGAAGTTTTCTTACAAGTGATTTTCAGTATAAAGTGAACACCCTGAGCCCCTCGTGGGACATTCTATTTATACTAAACTAAAGGAACGGTTCATAAGCTAAAACTCCTAGAAATCAGCAGATGTTATGTCACACGATCTGCCAAACCGCTGCCCTCACGTCTTGCCAACTGCTCCAGATTCTGGCGCTCTTTATTCTTCTAGTAACCGCTGGCTATTTAAATTTCAAATTTCTCCCGCCCAGATGCTAGGACGACGCTGTCTTCTACGCCTTTGGCCTAAAATAAAAATTCTTTAAATCTCAGACTTCACCTCAATCGACAGAATGGCCTGTCGACCAAAGACGTTCTCCAGTCGACTTCAACCCTTGACTTGTGTTTTTCTCACTCTTATTTGCCTCAAACACCTCTTCATCCCTTGATGGGATACAACCCCCAAATTCACAGGACTCTATCACTACCTATGCTTTCAGCATTCTTTAGAGATTTTTCGTGGTAACAGTGACACCCTTTGTTCATTCATGTATCAACTTACTAATCCGACCGAGAAACCTATATCAGGTCGACTGTTGCACATATATCTCAGAGATCCAACAATTTGTTTAAACAAAGTTGCACCGACTTTGTTTTCCTCTCCATGCTTCTCCAACTTCAAGTTTGGTTCGACAAGTGAAGATGCAAGAGTCGAATCATCCATCCGGAATCTCTTGAGTATCTCTTCGACATACTTTCTTTGACATTACCTTGCTTCGACATTTGAAATTCCATGCCTAGAAATAAGACAAGTTTCCTAGATCCGACATTTCAAATTCCTTCTTCATCAGCTCTTTGAACTTCGACAAGTTCTCCAAGCTACGTCTAATTACTAACAAGTCATTGACATATAAGCAGATGATTGTTATATCTTATGCCACAATATGAATATATACACCATACTCAGATTTACATTTGACGAATCCCAATTCGACCAAGTATGAGTCGATCTTCTTCCATGCCCTAGGTGCATGCTTGAGGCCATATAGCACTTTGTGCAAATTGTATAATTTCCTTGCTTCGTCCTGAATCACAAACCTAGGAGGTCTTGTGACATAAACCTCTTCATCCAAAGGTCCATTAAAAATGTTGATTTCACATCTAAGTGAAATGTCGACCAGCCTTGCTTGCATGCCAAGGTGACTACTAGTCAAATAATCCTTAATCTTGTTACTGATGCGTATACTTCAGAGTACTTAACATCTACTCTCTAAAGAAAACCTCAAGCTAACAATATTTCTATGTGTCTGGTTATCTACCCATCAACATTATGCTTCAACTTGAACACCCACTTCACTTCGATATCTTTTGTATGTGCTGGCAATTCTACTAACTCCCATGTGTTATTTCTTTCGACTGCTTGTAACTCTTCGACCATAGATGAATTCCATTTTTGAGTGTTTAAGGCTTCACTATAGTTGATTGGTTCAACACTTGCAAGTAAGGAGGAATGAACCAATTCTCCATCTAGTGTGACATCATCATCACCGGTAACTCTTTGACTAGTACTAGCTATACCATCTTCGACTTCGACTGTGTCATGCATGTCAGCAACTGCTTCGACTTCAACTGGAATATCTTCGACTTCGAAATCATTATTTGCTTCATCAAAATCATAACTCATCAATGGCTTGTTAACTGCATCACTTGAATTCCAATCCCAGGCAGAATTTTTATTAATCACAATACTCATCACAATCTTCTGATTAATTGGATTGAACAATAATATCCACCAGTTTTATGATATCCTACCAGAATCACATGTTCACTCTTGTCATCAGGCTTCTTTCTTCAAGCATCAGGAACATGCTTGTAACAAATAGAGCCAAACACCTTCAGATGACTCACTGATGGTCATTTGCCACTCCACACTTCTTCAAGAACTTTGTTCTTCAGCTTCTTGGTAGGGCAGATGTTCAGAATATAAGCAATAGTAGAAATAACTTCACCCCATAAGGATTTTGGCAAATTCTTCTGCTTCAACATGCATCTTTCCATGTCCAATATGGTTATGTTTTTTCTTTCTGTTATTCCATTATGTTGAGGTGTGTAAGAAGCAGTTACCTCATGATCAATACCATATTTTGCACATACATTTTCAAACATCTTAGACATGTATTCACCACCTCCATCTGTTCGTAGAACCTTGATCTTCTTCTCACTCTGGTTTTAGACAAGCATCTTGAATCTCCTAAAGATTTCAAATACTTCGTCCTTTCGCTTGATCACATAAATCCACCGCTTTCGACTAAAATAATTGAAAAACAAAACAAAGTACATGTTTCTACCAATGGCATGCTCTTCAAAAGGTCCATAATACATCTGAATGTACAACTTAGACTATGTAGGAGGATCTCATTTGCATAGTCGAAACGAAAGACTTTCTGGTATGCTTTTTGACTAGACAACCTTCACAGAGTTTTCCAGGCATCTCAAGACTTGGTATACCAATTACCATATCTTGAGTAATTAATTGATTGAGTGATAGAAAGTTCAAATGTCCAAACCTTAAATGCAACAACCAACTATGTTTGTGGTTGACAACATTTTTTAGACATTGTACTTCAGTCAAACTGATCATGGTCTTGAATGTCATATTCTTCGATAAAGGAGATTTTAAGACCAAATTGTTCTGGGTGTTGAACAGTTATAAGGCTCTATCTTTCATAATCATTGAGAAACCTTTTTCGACCACTTGTCCAACACTTAACAAGTTTCACTTCATTCCAAGTACATAAAGTACATCTTTGATCATAGTTTTTCCTCTATTGCTCATTTGAAAAACTATTTCGCCAGTAACTTCTGATCAACAAGTTTGACCATACTCTTCTTCGATGAGTAACATCTACTAACCGCATTTTTCGGTCAGTCATGTGATTCGAGCAACCGAGTTGAGGAACCAAATCTTGGATTCTACATGGTCATTATCAACTGTAGTCATAACCACCATATCATTAGAATCATCCGAATTTTGTCGTGCAAGGTTTGCTCCTTCTTCCTTGTCTTTCCTGTACCAATAATGCTTGGCCAAGTGACCCCATTTTTCACAGTTATAACATTGCACACCTTTTTTATCTTCTTTGTCTTTCTAATAGAAATTTCCTTCTCCTCTTTTCAAGGATTCATAAGCTCTATCATCAACCTTATTCTTGTAATAATTCGACCAAGACTTCTTTCCCTAAGTCTTGTCGATTATGCCTTTGAACTTGTTGGAACAACCATTCTTCTTCCATGATTGAGACTGTAGTGCTTGTATCAAGTCTTGAACTCATTTCCTTTCGATAATCTTAATATCACGCGCCTCCAACGAACCAACCAAATCTTCTAGTTTTATGTTTTCAAGATTGTTGGATTCTTGAATAGCTACGATAACGTGATCAAAATGAGAGGTCAACGTACATATTACCTTATAAACTATCATCTTATCAGTTAGGGTTTCACCACAACCCTTCATGAGATGGACGAGTTTTTGCACCTTCGACACATAGCCTGCAATCTTTTCATCTTCTCCCGTCGATAACAATTCATATTGTCATTGCAAACTTTGACTTTCTCACCTCCTTAATAGTACTTGACTAGAATATCCCATGCCTCCTTCGTCGATTCAGCAAAAGAAATCCTGTCGAAATTCACCGAGTCTACCTCCGATTGAATGCAAAATGTAGCCTCATAATCTTTCTTCTTGTCCTCCTTGTTTGTGACTTTATGAGTGTAACAACCCAATTTTAGTATTTATTTATTATATTATTATTATTATATTTTATTAATTATTTGGAGTGTTAAGTAATTAATTGGTTGTGAGGTAGTATAATAATTAATTATATTAACTAACTTGGTGTATATTGAGTTGGTTTAATTTATTTGAATTAAAATAGAGATATTTAAATATTAGGTTTTATTGAGCCTAGTAATTAAATTAGATGGATATCATGATTTAAGCCCAAATAGAATACTATAAATAAAGGGGAGGAGGGTGAGAACTAGGATTCATTGATCATTTGAAGACAATAGAGAAATAGGAGAGAAAAAGTAAAGAGGAGGAGCTAGGGTTTCCAGAAAATTGAAGAGGTAAGGGGGGAATCCTTATTATTATGGGTTAGTATGATTGGGTCAATGGGTAGATGTATGTTTAGGTTAAAATCCCTAATTTGCATGATTTTAGGATTGTTAGGTTTTGATGATTATGCTTGATTGTGGTGATTGATTGTGTTAAAACTGCAAATTAACGTTATATATTTGGAGTATTGTGTGAGTTATAATTTTTTGAACGTTTGGCTTTTTACGGAATTGAAATCGGAGGTCCGGAAGTCCTCCAACGATGAAAACCGCAGAAAATTCTGCATGTTGTCCGTCACACTCGCGGCCTGTTTTTATGTTTTATTGTCGAAATCGTTTTGGTCATAACTTTTGATCCGTAAGTCCAAATCAAGTGCCGTTTGAAGCGTTGGATAGCTGAAACAGAGGGCTATAACTTTGTTTCAGGAATAAAATAATTTTGGATATTATTTCATGGATGTTCTGGGGGTTGAAGAAGATGAAAATTATGTTGGAAAATTTAATAAACAACAACTTTTAGTAATGCCTTCGTGTACGGTTTTGATCATAACTTTTAACTCGTAAGTCCGATTTTGGTGGCGTTTGAAGCGTTAGAAAGCTAATGCTCATACCTAAAACATGGTATTGATTGTTAATATGTTTTAATAATATTCACATGCCTACTGTATTCATAAATATATTGGGTTATACGTTTGGTTGATGAATCGTTGCATTGTTGTAATATGATTGCGTGATAATTATGTTGTTATGTCGATGATGTTAAGATGTTGATGAGTTGTTGTTATTTGTTAATATTATTCATGTGGTAACATGAATTGGTTATTGCATGATGAATGGTGTGATGCATAATTATGAATGATATATTGTTATGGATGTGTATATGTACCATTGGTGGATTGTGAATGATATATTGTTATGAATGTGTATATGTAATTGTGGATGATATGTTGTTATGAATGTGTATATGTACCATTGGTGGATTGTGAATGATATATTGTTATGAATGTGTATATGTACCATTGGTGGATTGTGAATGATATATTGTTATGAATGTGTATATGTAATTGTGGATGATATGTTGTTATGAATGTGTATATGTACCATTGATGGATAATTCATAGAGTTGAGTTATGGTGATATGTGGAATGTTAAGATGGTAAAGATGATCTTAATTGCATATGTGTTGGTATGTATGCATTCATTTATAGCATGGTCGACTTCATTGTGGAAGTGGTGAAACTGTGGGTTCACATGTAGCACTCGTTGATCCTTAATTGGAAATAGGCGAGGTAGATGAGCACTTGTTGATCCTTAATTGGAAATAGGCGAGGTAGATGAGCACTCGTTGATCCTTAATTGGAAATAGGCGAGCTAGATGAGCACTCGTTGATCCTTAATTGGAAATAGGCGAGGTAGATGAGCACTCGTTGATCCTTAATTGGAAATAGGCGAGGTAGATGTAGCACTCGTTGATCCTTAATTGGAAATAGGCGAGGTAGATGTAGCACTCGTTGATCCTTAATTGGAAATAGGCGAGGTAGTAAACGGTGATCCTTAATTGGAAATAGACGTAGCACTCGTTGATCCTTAATTGGAAATAGGCGAGGTAGATGTAGCACTCGTTGATCCTTAATTGGAAATAGGCGAGGTAGTAAATCATTGATCCTTAATTGGAAATAGGCGAGGTAGATGAGCACTCGTTGATCCTTAATTGGAAATAGGCGAGGTATATGAGCACTCGTTGATCCTTAATTGGAAATAGGCGAGGTAGATGTTGCACACGTTGATCCTTAATTGGAAATAGGCATGGTAGTAGATGGTACCACATGCATAGAGTCACATGTCATGCATTAAGTCACATTAGAGTTAGGTGATAATTGAATGTTTGCATTGGTGTGATTGTGATGTGTGTATGAGATATGGTAATTGAATTTGGTAATGTTTGGGTACATAACTTGACTGAATATGTGATTATGTGATAATTGTAGTTATGTGTATATTTGTGAATATAATATTTGAATATTATGCTTCTTGAGTTTTGATGGATGTTTGAAACATGTGAAATAGATGTTGATGAATATTATTTACATGGTTATATGAAGTGTGATGAATTCCTTTAATTGTTGATTTAATCATTGTGCTTGATTGTACTTCTTCATAATGATTTGAATTCTCACCCTTTCTGTTTGAATGTCACCTTTACATGGGTATCGCGCAGATACTCAGGAGTAGTATCGCTGAAGTAAGTGAACGGTAGCTCACTCGAGGTTAGCTGGAGAGCTGCGGTACTTCGTTTAGAGACTAAGTAGTGAGTCAATGCTCTGGTCATGTAACACTGGGTATATTAGTAGTATTGAACTCATATCGTATTTGGATACGTATTATGTTATTACTTGTGAACATGTTTAATTGGAGAGATTATTGAGAGATGATCATGGTATGGGACATGGATCATTTTATGAAATGCATGAGTATTCATTATTTTCCGCTGCGAACGCATATGCTTGAATATTCATGATAATGGAAATGTGTTATTTTAAATGACCAGGTGTGTTGTGTATTGATGATGAATGATGTTTGGTTTTTAAAAGCTTTTAGTTTTTGAAAACGTCGATGTGACGCCTTTTTGTTTATATGCGTGCTTATTTACTCTGATTATATGCTAAGTAATTTGGGGTAGAAAAAGGGGTGTTACAATGAGCATTAATTGCATTCTTAGCAAGCCCAGGGACACCATTAGTAACCACTTCTAGGGTTTCATGAAATTCAAACAAAGATTGAATTTGTTTTCTCCATTGAATTCAATTCTTTCCGTCAAGAATTGGAAGAGAATTATGAATACCGTTTGTGACATTCATCTTTGTTGAAAACAAGATTAACAACCCATAATCCCGAAAGCACAATCATTGCCATGTGATTCTTGAAAACACGACCAAGAATATAGCTGGAGCTCTAGATACCAATTTGTTAGTGCGTGAGACACTTTTGTGGAGAGAGAGAGAGAGAGAGAGAGAGAGAGAGAGAGAGAATACGAAAATAAGGATTCTATTATTGAAGAATGATTGTGTTGCAAACTAATTTACATATGCACGTATTTATATACAAAATTACTTAACTACTAAGTAAAAAACTAGGTGTTAAACCCTAAACCCTAATTGTCTTTGGACTTGGGCCACACAAAACTTAGATTATATCTTATATCTCAATAGTCCTCAATTTCCTAGGTAGATCTTGATCTTGATCTTGTTATCTTTATTTTTATCTCCTAGAAAAGTGTTATTTATAGTACCTATACATACAAAGAATTATACATCTACAATAGATATGGGGTGAATACAATAAAGGTAACATGTACGAATTCTACTATAGTCACGATCTTTTCGCAAAAAATTTAATAGAGAAAAGTAAGTTTTATTTCATAATTTTAAAGACCTTGCAAATAGAAGAGTTGGATGATACTCTATTATCTTTATCAAACAACTTACTTAAAGCTAAGTAAACTGTGTTATAATAGTTTCAATAATCACAATAATTTAAAGGTAGGTTTATGGTTCTTACCAATAATACATATCTAACATATCTAACTTTGTTGTTTCTATAAGAAGAATGAACGCCTCTTCTCGTAAGAGTAAGGTAAGAGAAAATATGTAATTATTCAGACATATGATTTGAAAAGACATTAACATTATGACATTTTGAGTTCGAGTTATCAATCATATCTGCATCACAATTTAATTTTTTGACCCTTGATATCTTAATATTTTTTTGTCCTCTCGCGTTAGAGGAGTACATATTATTTCTAAGTTTTCGACTAGAGTTATAATCACTGAAGTAAGATGAATTAAACATATTTCTCATTTTATTTTCAAGGTATTTTATGTAGAAATGAGAATGAGGATAATCAATCTTACTTTTAGGATTTCTTTTAACAAGGAAAAATAGTGAGACATGGTCATTTTTATTACAGGAATAACATTTAATAGTATTGCATTTGAGGATCTTATTATCACGACAAATATTGCTAAATTTTTTGACATTATTTTCGGTTCATAACCTAAATCGGCTTTGTTATAAGATTCTCTTTGATTACCTATAAGAACATTCAAGTTATCTTTGTCATAGATAAGGTTATGAAGTGTGTTATGCAAATCGTTAATTTGATTTTTCAAAATATTGCATTGCATTGTTCATATTTGGTAGGTTCAATCATACCCTCTTAAGGAGAAGAAGAATGGGAAAATGATTCAATTAAAACACTTTGTTTTTCTCTAAGCTTTATATTTCTTCCGGTAGATTTTTATTTTCTTTTTCAAGGAAATAACTTGTAATCTTAGAAGTAGAAACAAGATATTTTAATTTAGTTGAATCCCTATCTAACTTTTTACATATACAAAATCATTCATCATAATTAAAGTGATAAGTAATATTATTTACCTTATTTATTTCATGGGCTTGTTATGGGACATTCGTAGTTTTCTTCTTATTTTTTTCACATTTATCGGAGGATTTCATGTTGTTGTCGTTCTGTGCATTATAAGCTCTTTTTGAATTTTTGTGTGGTCTTTTGTATCTATTAAATTTTTTTTGATTATGCGGTGATAGAAATGTAGTTTTGAACATTATTTCATATTGCATTAATTGATTATTCATCTATTACAATGCCATAGATCTTCTATTCATAGATTACGTGTATGGTTGCTTAACAATGCAGAAAAATTACTTACATGATGGTACATACTCATTTATGGGTTCCATGCACATGCTAATGCTACTATAGTGCAATTCCTTGTTTCTTCTATCACAAGCTTCTCTTCTAATACTCCCCCATAAGCTCATAAAGAGGTTAAAGTCACAAATTCGAGCTTGGTATAAAGGTCTTGGAACGCTGCAGTGTCGAGAGGTTTAGTAAGCGTATCAACAACTTGCAACGAACTTGAAACATGGTGAATTTTCATGTGTTTGGAAATAACCCGTTCACGGAAAAAGTGAATATCAAGTTTAATATGATTGGTTCGTGTTGGAACAAGATTTTTTCATATCCCTTGAATTTTGATGATAACAAAGTACTTAAAGAACAATTTGATATACTAATATAGGTTCAAGAGTGCAAGATCATAAGCTTAAAAGTCAACTCGGAATTGACCCTGCCGAAAGCATCTATTGACAAGCTTGTAGTCTGAGATTCCGATGGATCAGAATCCGATGACTCTTAAAGTGGTGTTTCAACCTCTGAAGGACCATACTCTGAACATGGTGTTTACGCTTCTGAAGGTTCAGAATCTAATCATGGTACTTCTGCTTCCGGTGACAACTCAGACTCTGGAGACCTCAGCTTGAACCCGTACTCTGTCCCCCATAGCAGACCTATCTTGTCAACACCATCCGTTACAACACCAAACTTTACAAGCCTATCCTTAGTATTTACAATTTCCATCAGTGCAAGTCACAAAATAAATTGAGCCTTTGGTCTAGCATAATTGGTGAGTAATATGGTGCTGCAACTTACATTATCTTTGTCGCCTTTCATTGTACATGATGGAGGTTTCGTATCTTTGATTCTGCAACACATCCCCAATGTTTGCTCTCTTAAATCTTATACCTTAATTTAGTCTTACTATTTTTTATTTTTTACTCGTGTATTACATATTTTTCATCACAATAGATAATCAAATAGAATAGTAAACACAAAAGTTCGATTATTAAAATCATAAGGCATAATCGTGTGAAATAGAGAACACATAAATCTCACTATTTCATATCATATTTCATGGTTAACCGAGTGATGTAACAAACATAGAAATATGGTTATATAAACTATAGGACTAGATTGAATGTGTTCCTCGAATTTCTTTCCGACAAAGAAAAACAAAAACACACTCTTGTTTCATGGGTTTGGACTATACACTCTACAAAAGTGAGAGTTATTATAATCAAAGTATTCTTTGAGTTCTAAAGGATATTAAAGTTATAAGAAGTGTTTTTTTATTGTTAACAAAATTTTACGTAAAATTATCTTCAGAAAAAATAGTAGTAACGGGTTGACATGTCATCGTCATGACTTTATAATTATTGTAATTACAATTATAATTCAAACAAATTTTAGAGCTCCGGCATAATTATTGTAATTACAATTATAATTCAAACAAATTTCAGAGAAAATGAATGTCGTACTAATAGTATATTTTTTCCAATCTTATTTTTTTAAATTTTGGACTTTAAATATAAACAATGTCAAGAAATCTATATTTGTTTAATATAAAAGAAGTATTATTATTGAAAAATAATTTAATTGAGGATATACTAGTATTTTATTGTCTCTCATATGAAATTAAAAAATTTAAATAAACTTAACTATATTTTTTAATAAAGGTAAAACTTGTTTTTTTTTTATAAATCAAATCATAATAATATATTATTTTTACAGTATCACGACAATCATGTATTCCGTCAAATTGATATATAAAATTTAAATTATTTATATAATTTAATATTTTAAAATATTTTAATAATATATATATAATATTTTTTTACCCAAACATAGACTAAACCAATAAAAGTCAATATTAAAAATTTATTAATTATTTATTTATTTTAGATAAAGTAGTAAATAAAAAAGCATTGTAGAGGCCATTTAAGCCGCCTATATTACACCATTGGTCAATTTAATGTGTCCTTTATGACGAATAAATTTAAAAATGCTGATTTTGATGATTTTTGATTGACCATGAAAATTCCAGTCCCTTCCCTAGTACTCTAAATTTTCTTCAATTAAATGAAAGGGACAATTTCCCAAAATGATAGGAATGACACGCTGACTATATGCTTACGGACACGTCACTAATTCAAAGAATCCATGCACACTCTTACTACGTGGCATTTCCTTTAAATCATCTTCTTTCTTACGAAATCTTGAATACCAAACGAAATTTTTTTCAACAACACCCACGTGTAAATCTCTTTCTCTAAAACTCTCTTTCTTCTCCTTTCACAATTCGAAAATTCAAACTACGTACGCTATCACCATCACCACCACCACCATCACCCTGAGATTATCTATAATCACATTCATAACTCGTAACAATCTTATAACAATGGATACGTATTTACAAACTCGAATTTCTGGGATACTTCCATTTATCACTGCATTTACTGCAACTACAACTTCACGCGCCAACGATCACGCGTCTCAATCTCACCTCACCACGGCAAGGCGGTCAAACAACTCCTCCATGCTTTCCGGGCTCTCCTTTCGGTTTCCAAAATCTCTGAACTCTCGACTCATCGGGAATTCCGCCGGAAACAACGGTCTCGGCGTCGATGATGCGGTTACGGCGGAGAATGTGGTTGTTGCAGAGACAGAAGGAGAAGGGGAAAATGCGAACGGGACTTTCAAGGTTTTTGAACTCAATTCTGTTTGGAGAGGGGAACAAGAGAGTGACGATAATGACGAAGAAGAGTGTGATATTTGTAGTGTTGATGAAGATGAAGAAGAGGTTTGGTTTGATAGAGAGTCGTTTTCGAGAATGCTTCGTAGGGTAACCCTAGTTGAGGCAAGAATGTATGCGCACATGTGTCACTTGGGGAATTTGGCATACTCTATTCCCAATATCAAGGTTTATTTTCATCATTTTTTTTATGTATAGTAAATTTGTGCATTTTTATTTTATTTTAGTAACGAATGTATAGACATATAAATCACTAGCATTTAAAAAACCCTTCATAGATTAGCATTGATGAAACACTGCTCTATCCATATTTAAATTTGTGCATTTTTATTTTATTTTAGTAACGAATGTGTCGTGTTTCTTAGTGAATATTTAGGCTTTGATGGAAATGAATTTCTCTAAGATTTTTTGTTTGATTATGTGTTTGATATGTGACGTGATTGATGATTGGATTAAAATACTCTGTTTTGTCAAATCAGTTCGTAGTTTAGCATTGATGAGGCACTAATCTACCAAATTGAAGGCGTGTCTCGTGTGTTTGATACGAGGTCTTGTTTAATATTACCAAAACGACACAAAAACGCGTGATTACAATAATATTCATTTTATCAAATTATTACTGATGTCTTCGTGTCAGTTTCAATATTCTGTCAAGTCGTATCTAATATATGTGTTTGATAGTGTCGAGATTGTGACTTGATTGGATTGAAATATTGTTTTATTAGTAAGATATATGTAGACAGGGTTCTAATTTTGTACTCAAGAGTGGAATTCAGTTGAATGGTAAAATATAGATTAGGAACATGTTTACCTTAAATTGTGTTTGTGCTGCTAATTTGTGCTTTGGCTTTGTTAATTTAGTCGGGGAACCTCTTGAAGACATGTGGTCTGCGTTTTGTAACTTCATCAATAGAGAAAAGGGAACTGGCTGCAACAGCTGATAAAAATCTGGCATCTGCTGCAATTCAGAAAGAAGAGACCAGTGAAAAAGACGTCGGAGAAAAAAATGAGGAAGATAATGATGAGTCGATGATAAATGCATCTGCTGCTTGTCAGATTTCAGTGGTTGAAGGGTCACTTGAAGCAAGCAGCGGGAGCGTTGATACTGTGAACATGATAAACGCAAATGCTGGTTCTTTGATGGCAACCACTGATTCAATGACAGCAGTTATTGTTGCAGATGAGGACGTAAAACAAGCTTTTGCCGATGATTTGAATTCAACAAGTTCTACACCATGTGAATGGTACACATGTGACAATGACCAGAGTTCTACAAGATATTTTGTTATTCAGGTGGAGAAAATTAGTCTGAGATATGTTTTATCTTACAATATAACGTATATTTATTTCTTAAAGCTGCGTGGTAATTCATATAAAATGTTAATGAGTTAGCATTAAAATTTATAGCGAATTTGGATTTATTTTTGGTATGCTATCCAACCAATTATTGTTTTGATATGCAGGGCTCAGAATCATTCGAGTCCTGGCAGGCAAACCTACTTTTTGAGCCAGTTCAATTTGAGGTAATTGTTACTTACTATTGCAGTTCAATTTGTGATTCCACTTATTAAAGGGTTACCCTTTGTGAAATTGCGACAATGAGATACTTTTTTTCTTAGGGATTTGATGTCCCTGTCCATAGGGGTATATATGAGGCTGCAAAAGTGACATATCAGCAGATGTTACCTGAGGTTCATGCCAACCTAAAATCTCAAGGCTCTCGCGCAACTTTCCGTTTCACTGGCCATTCTCTTGGGGGAAGCTTGGCATTGCTTGTAAATCTTATGCTGTTGATAAGGAAGGAAGTGCCAATTTCTTCTTTGCTTCCTGTGGTAACGTTTGGTTCCCCATCCATCATGTGTGGAGGTGATCGTCTGCTCGAAAAGCTAGGATTACCGCGGAGTCATGTTCAAGCAATTGCAATGCACAGAGACATAGTACCGCGAGCATTTTCTTGCAAGTACCCTAACCATGTTACAGAACTACTAAAGGCCATTAATGCGAGCTTTCGTTGTCATCCTTGTCTTAATAACCAAGTACGGCGTTATTTGACATACTTAAGTGTTCTATTTTAAATTTTTTTCAGCCTTTAATTCAATTCTTTGTGAATCTTTTACTGCAGAAGCTACTTTATGCACCAATGGGTGAACTATTGATTCTACAGCCAGACGAGAAATTTTCACCGAGCCATGATCTCCTGCCATCAGGTAGTGGTCTATACCTTTTGAGTGGCCCTTTTTCAGAATCCAGTGACACAGAAAACCAGATCCAAGCAGCTCAATTCTTCTTCTTAAACTCCCCGCATCCACTCGAGATATTAAGTGACCGATCCGCCTATGGTTTTGGAGGAACCATACAAAGGGATCATGACATGAATTCATACCTGAAATCCATTAGAACCGTGATTCGTCAAGAACTTAGCCAAATCCGCACAGCAGCAAGGAGAGGGCTTAGTCAAAAGGTGCAGTGGCCTCTCGTGGTACGACGTGTAAGCGATGCAGACATTGTTGGTGGGAGGTCTATGGTAAGGGTCCGTATAATTCAAGACCAGCCTCCCTTTTCAGGTATTATACAGACACGTAGAGAGTCCTTGAAAAGGTTCAGCAGGCTTGTTGCATCCCAACATATGCAACTATTTGTAATGTTCTTATTTCCGGCACGGTTGTTACTCTCGGAAACATGTAACTTGACTAGCTTAAGTTAAAAAGTTGATAATAGTTGTAGAGGGTAAAATGGCACATGGTAATGGTAGGAATACAGTTAGATGATTCTTTACTCACTTCTTTCAAAATAGAAAGTAACGTGTGTTTTTCATGGTTAGTGATTGTATAGAAACTATTGCTCCAATATTAACAATTTGATCGTAAAACACTGATTTAAAAATTAATATTATTACGGTAAACACGAAAAAATTTGAAGTGTGTAATATGGATATGTCCGGAATATTCGAAGTAATGCTATGAATGAACTCACATCCCATGGAATATACAAAGTAATGCCCAAATGTTTTATTTTATTTTTTCATGAATAAACGGGCCTCAGCCCAAACAAAAGAAAAAACATAACAAAATAAAAGATAATTGATCCAACAGATATCAAACTTTATAATTTATAAGTTTTTTCTATTATTATAAAAACAAGTATACACAAAATCTAAAGGAAGACTAATAAGCACATGAAATATAATTTATTATAAATTTTGTATATAAATAAATGGCAAGATGTCAAAGGATGGAATTTCGTAATTTTGAATATTTTTATAAAAAAAATTATATTTAAACTATTTTTTGAAAGCCAAAAAAATGTTCTAATTAAAGCCACATCATAATCTTTATATACAAATTTCAAAATTATTATAAATAAATAGTTGAAATCAATTTATTATTCTCTTATTTTCATTTTTAAATTTTAAGTAAATGAATAAGCATGTACACATCCATTTTGTTTGGTGTAATTGCCTTAATATTGATAAATAAATTCATTAATCTTAAATATAAAAACCAAACTCACTAGAAATGTTTTTATATGAAAATTGATTTGACACTTCTAATTGTTCAAGTATAGATGATGTATAGTTTATTATTTTTCAATTTTATTTTACTATTTATTAATTTTTTAAATTAAGTATTAATTAAAATATTTTCATATTATTTTTTAAATTTAATCAATCAATTTTTATACTATTTTGTCAACTATTAAATTAATTCAATTACTAATTAGAATATATCTTTAAAAATTAACTTAATTGATAAATAATTGCGAGTTCAACTTCTCTACCTATATAAAAAATAAAAAAAAGTTTTGATGGATGATCTAAATGCATGTTTAAACATTCTTGTTAACCAATATTAAGTAATATATTTACCTTTAATGTTTGATGCAAAAGAAGATTTAATATAAAAACAATTACACAAATGAAGAAGAGGCTCTTTCACTTTCACGTGGTTCCTTACAATTGGTTTGTAAGGTTCAATTCTTTATCATTGAAAATGCAAACAAACAAACCAACCAAACCAATCAACCAAAGTACAACAAAGACAGTACTCAAACCTACTGTATACATTTTTAAAAGTGCAGATACAAAATTTAAGAAAAACATTAACTCATATACTTACTTTCCTTCCCATTCCACCACTATGTAATTTTATGATGTTATGTTATGTGCCCATACGCCTTTGCTTAGACACTATGAATCCTACAATTACAATGCCTAGCCACTATTATTAACTTTGAATTAAGCTATGAATAATGTGTCATATTCATATATCAATAAGTAGTGTTCTTAAAAAAAATCATAAAATGCACGAAAAGTAATCGAATTTGTTTAATGAGTCAAACCATATTCCATAAACGGTTTCTCCGAATCAAATCAAATCGAAACTGAAAAAAAAAAATACTAAACTTTTTTATCTTTAAAAAAGATTTAAAATTAGTTTAACTATTCCATTCTTTAATAAAAATGATCCGATTTGGGAAAAATTGAATTTTAATGGTTTGAAATGATTTGGAATTTCAAAATGGTATATCAAATCAATCGGTTCGATTTTGAATAAATTAAATAGTTAAATTTAATTTAAATAATTTTTATTATATTTTAAGTTGATTCAGTTCGGTTTTTTCTCTGAACTAAACAATAAGTAAATTCTACAAATTCCTATAAAAAAATAAATCTTATTCCCTAGTATAGCTTAAAAAGTTAGTCCTTGAATGAAAAATAATCAAGTGTTTTCAAAAGTTCATTCTTTCTTGATTATATACATTTTAGACTAGCATACATATAGTGACATAAAATTTATATAAAAAAAAATTGTAGATGAGTTGTAAAGGAAAATTGGTCACTGCAAACTCAGATCTCAATGAAACCTTACATCTTTTCCAGCTCATAATGAAACTCAACTCCCATATCCCAAACACATTCTTTTTGTATCTTTTCTTTTGTTACTATATGCAATATTCCTTTGCTAAAGAAAATAATAATAAAAATATACATAATGCAAGAAAATTTTGTCAGATAATTGATCATGCACATTGTGCCACCAAATTTTAACAAGAACTCCATCATTGTTTTGGACGGCTAAAGGGCACATGATAGAAGCACATGCTAGTCCTCATTTTATAATTTGCCATTACATGTTCCCTACATTCTAACACCTTTGTTTCTTACCAGTTCATACTTAAATGTGTACTTTTAATTTATGCAAATATATTATATTTTTATTTTTATTTTTAAAAAGAAATATTTTTGTTTAAACTTTGTATTTGATTATGCAGTGAAAAAATTAATTCGGAATGAATTAATTTTTATTAAAGATTAAAGATAAAGGTAAAAACTAATACACATACATCATAAAAAAAATAGAAAAAATTGTTGCACAAATGCCATGAAATATCTGAGTATAGAATAAAGTACTTATATTTATTCTACACAAAAAAAGTACTTATATTCATTGAAGTAATATATGGCCCTCATGAGATGCACCTTAACTTTCGCACCAAGGAATTAAATTATGCTGTCAATATGAATATAAAAGCTTAATGTAAAGAACAAAATAATATTCTGTCAGAAGAGTAGTTCAACAACACTAATTTTTCCAATGACCTTATTTATTTTTTGGGGTGAAATAATGTCTCTATTTAATTTTTTCTATTTGTTAGATCAGATATAGATGTACTTTATAATATAAAAAATAAATAATATTCAGTTGTGCGAGGCATGTTTTTCTCTTTTCCACCAATTATATTAGTGGCTAGTTAGTTTGAATTTTACTATAATATAAGGAAACTTGTTCAGAGCATTCAAAACTTGAAATGAGTTTGATCAGAACTAGCTGTACATGTAGGCTTATGAAGCATACAAGATATCCAGCTAGCATTAAAAATAAATTTGAACCAAACATGTTCAATTTAAGTTGGTAGGGAAGCACTTAAGTGCGAGTAGCTAACAAAGAAGTTGGAAAGTTATTGTAACATGTGTTCTGTTTTCAGTTTGCAATATTGCTCAAATGCTAGTGCCAAAGAAGTGCATAACAACTTTATTGCTAACATTTTTTGTACTTTCCTTGTGCTACTTGAAATCAAAGGAAGAGAAGACATGAGAATATTCATAAGATATGCTATAATGTTAATCAATTATATATATATATATATATATATATATATATATATATATATAAACTAGTCTCGATTTTTAAGCAAGGTAGAATTCTTTTTGCACCCAAAACACATTGCATCTCGATTGGTTGATTAATTATAAATATGAATAATGTTATATTTGAAATAGTGTTTTAGGTTTGAATGTGTTAAATTTTTAATAGTTATTAAGATTTTATTTTAAAACATATATTATATATATTTTTTATACCAATATTATTTGCATAATTTTTTAGTTGTTATTTTTATACTTTTAATTATTTAATTTAATTACAGTTTTAATCTCTCTATTTTATCAAATTCACAAAATTTATCTCCCTATTTTAAATTTAAATAGTTTTGATTTCCTCTAATAATTTTTTCATTTTTTATATAATATATTTCTTATAAAATATGATAAAGCATTGTATATAAATTTATTGTGCAACTTTATAGATAAAATATATGTTAAAAAACAAAATTTCTTAGAGGAACCAAAAACTGTTTAAATTTAAAATATATAATTAATTTTATGAATAGATAAAATTAGTGGATAAAAACTTACAATTAAACCTAATTAATTTTAGATTACTTTGTTATATTCTTTCCCTTTTTATCTCTCCCCTTCTTTCTTGTCACAAAAATATTCCATTGTCACTTTCTTTTTCCTCCTATATTCTCTCCATTAATATTCTAAGAGTCTATGGAAGGTGAAAAATATGCCAACATAATGATGGAGTAAGTTGGAAAAATAAAGTGGTGTTCTTGAAGGAAAAGGGATGTTATATCTTTTTTATTTTGCTTATTCTTGGCAAAGAATAAAAGGTACCGAATCACTTGCAAGCAAGAAAAGGAAGATAATTTCTAATCTATTAGCCTATTGGGTAAGTAAAGATCATAAGAGCATTGAATACTCGAAGTTTGAAAATTAAAATACTCATGAAAGAATTTCCAAAATATATATTTAAAAAATTATATTTTATAAATGGTTAAAATATAATCTATTTATATTTTTGATACTATGAAGTAAATGGCGAGAATTTGTTGGGATTATACTTTCTAAAGTTTGATTATGGGTACCAACATTTTAATCTTCTTTTGGAGCAATTTAAAAATATCATGAGTTGGTTTTTTTTAATGGCAAGAATTTCTCTATAAATACAAATATTTTGAAGACTAAAATTATCATCAATTATGATCTTCTATATGATAAATTATTTACAAATTTTAATTTTAATTTTTTTAGTGTATGAGAATAAATATATAAAATATTAATCATCAATATATTTGATATGAATGTATGACTAATGTGAATGTTTTTAAAATATTTTGAAAATTACATACAATTTGAAGAAAGTGATATACATGGTATATTAAAAAATCATTAAAAAAAATAAACTGAAAATATTTTATTTACAAATAAACTTTATTAAAATAAATTATATTAAATATAAAAACATTTTATTCATAAATAAAAGTAAAGTAAAAATAATATGTAAAAAATTAATGTATCTGAATAAAATAAGACTACATACATTAATTTTTCATATACATTTTTCATTGATATTTTATTTCAAAATAGTAATTAAAATAGTTCAAATATTTAAATACATTGACAAAAAAAAAATAGGCAGCTATACATTTGCATTCAACACCAATCCATCTTTTGCTAGCTAATCTAACAGAAAATTTGAAAGCATAGAATTCCCTCTCTCCACTATCAATGCATGTAGTTTGTTTTTTTTGTTCTTTGACAGAAGGATTTTGACCTGTTAATGTCATGTCATTTGCTGGTTGAAGAGTCTTAAATATCTCTCACGTTTAACTTACATTGACATTATGGATTCAAATTTGTGTATTAAAAACTTTATGGAAAACAGTTGTATGATCCAAAAGGGACAACCAAGTGCAATAATGCATCTTATACATGAAAACACAAAATACAGACTGTTTTATTGTGTCACAAGCCACGCCTCAAATCATTCACCATTATTAGCATGCTTTCAATCTTCAAACCTTCATTCATTTCAACCTACCCCTTCATAAATAACAATGAAATCTTTTAGAGAAAAATTCATCACTTTATTTAATATAATTTCACTTTTAAATATTTTGTCTATTTCAACTACTAGTACCAATTTATTAATCTAATTTCACTTTTAAATTTTAATCCCTTCACTTTCTTTTATATATGTCTAGAGAAGTACTAAAACAAAAACTGACAGACCTTTTCCCTTGTTCATTACTTCAAAACTGGGTCCTCTACTCCACTATAACATGACCACTTTCAAAGAACCTCAAAAGTCATGTTCCAAGAAACATAAATGAGAAACATCTTTCACGGAAATGGCATCTGACAATATAAATTATAAAGGTTCGTACGTTGTCTATGATAAATTTTATGTTGCACAATCAATTATAGACAAAGGTTGTAATAATCTTAAACTTAGTACTAGTAGTACTTTAATTTTGATTAATACGAAAATTTTAAGATGAGTTAAGGCCAATAATCCAAAAGTAGAGTCTCAAGGGAGTGATAATTGATCTGTACATATCATAGATGAAAAAGAAAACTACTAATAAAAGATATAAAAATAAAAAAAAAAGGAAAAGATGACAAAATTTTCCGGCAGTCTAAATTTTTTTACCCTTTGCATTTTGTTTGTACAATCATAAAAGTGAATATGAATCAGAGATTCCCTCTGCCGGTTACATCTCCAACAGCCCCTCCCACCAATTTTTTTCATCAAAACTTTCTTAGCAGCTCAATGCTTCATACTTCACCGGAATCGGTCGATTAAATCCCACCTGCGTCAACAAGTTTCCGACGACCGCAAGATCGCGGCAAAACACACCTTGAAACACAGCAGGGTTTACGGTACAGGAAGATATCAGAGACTGAGACTGATCATTTTCAACTAAAACATTACCAATCTTAACTTCAGGCTTGTTGTTTTTCAACTCAGCTTCATTTGTTTTCTTAATTGCTTGAATGGCGGCTACCTGTGCTTGTGCTTGAGCCTGTGCTTGTGCCTGCACTTGTGCTTGTGCTGCAGCGGCGACAGAGTTTTTCTTTCTTTGTTTTTCAGCGGCTTCTTCGTCTAACACATTACTCATCACACTCGTGTAACCCTTTTGAATCAATCTGTACAATAACAATGAACACATCTTTGCTTTCTCCTTAACTGTATCGATATCACGTTCGTCTGCAAACTCACACCGTTCGATGAAATTTGTAGCTTTATCCGGTTTATGGCGAAGACAAAGCAACAAATGAGCCCTCTCCAATTCGGACCGCGAACAACCTCGTCGAATCCCAATCAATGCATAGTAATCAACACTAGTTGTTTCACCAGAAGCTAACCTTTGTTTCAGTTCTTGAATCTTGGTGGTTAAGGCACAGAGTTTCCCTGGAATCTCTCTGTATCTGACATTGTGACGCTTCCATGCCGGACCAGGAAGTTTCCGGTCACGTAAGATGGAGTTGTAAAGAAGTTTCAAATGTTCTAAATCGTGTAGAGAATCAGGTAAGCAACGAATTGTTTCAAAGAGTGAAGCTCTGGTTTCAAGGGCTTGAATGCAGGTTGGGTCTAAAGAAAGGGTGCGGTTACAATCAGCTATAGACTCGGCGATTCGACCGGCAGAACGGTTTGCAGAGGCTCTATGCATGTAACACTCCGCAAGGAAGCCTTGTGGCGCAGCACGGCGCCCATCTACAATTTTTGAGAAATGTCGGATGGCTTCCGAGTAGAGACCAGCATCAAGTGCAGCAAGTGCTGCTGCACGACGGCGAAGGAGAAACTTAATGTGGCTGAGGAGATGTGTTACTCTTTCAGTTACATTTATAGGAACTCGTGGCGGTGAGGTGGTCGGTTGGTTCGCCGTATCTCCGGCAATCGGGATGGTTAACAGAGGAAAACTGTCGTCCGACCAGCAGACACTCTCTCGCCGGAATGCCGCACTGGCAATCCGCTTTCCAGTTTGAAGAAGAACCATTGCATCCTCCATTAATCCTAAATGGCAACATGCTTCACCCAAAACCAAATATCTGCATTCATAATCAAAATTAATAATTATAAACCATAAACATCCAAATTGATCTTACAATAAATATTTATAAACAATAAACATCAAATTTTATAAAAATAATAAATAAACACTTGTACACAAATCAAACTCATTATTATGAACAAAGATATAAGTAATTGTCCTTAACTTAATACCCAAATTTGAATGCAAAAACAATGAAAGAAAACAGAATAATAGTTTTCCTAAGGTTAATTACCTCCATTGCCCTTCTTTATCACAGCTTTTCCATAAACCTGCCATAACCTTTTTCTTAAGATCAGAAACAGAGAAACACTTAAAACTCTGATCTCTCACCGGCGAATCAGACGAGAGAAGCTTCACACCTTCCCTCGAAGAAGACGACTCGGAAGAAGAACCAGAGGAAGGATCTTCATTCGCCATTCTCAAACTCGGAACATATTCTTGAAGCATATCAGCTACATCCTTGAACCGCCGTAGATAAAGCAACGACCTCGCTTTCAACTCAAGCGCGTGATCTAAACGCGGAGATATAGCTAAAGCCGCATCTAGAAGATTCAAAGCCGAAACGATCTCGCTCTGTTCTTGCGTCGCTATTAAGTTCCGAGCATCTTTCAAGTATTTCTCAACAATCTGAAACCACAGATAAAAAATAAAAGAACATTATTAAACCCATCTTTAACTAAAATCAAAAATCAAGGAGTTAAACAAGAGAGGTGATAAAATTACCTTTCGGTTAGTGAGCCACCAGTGTTTCTTTTCTGTAGCGGTTAGAGAGTGAGTAGTGACCGCCATTTTCAGAATTGAAATCTTGAACAGTTTGAAATTCTCACTCACATAATTTAATTGATGAGAATGAGAGAAAGAGAGAACAAGAACAGAGTTTGTTCTTGAGAGAGAGAGAATTCCGTCCGGGAATAGATAGGAAGAAAGAAGGAGTGGAGGATTTTATATCAGTATTTGATTTCATGTGTAAATAAATTTAAGCAAATTGTATTTTTTTTTTTTTTTAATTTTAATAATAATAATAATATTAGAGAGAGAGAAAATTTGACAGCTTTGACCCTGAGAAAAAGCTTTCATCCTTCAAATTCTTAGCTGGCAAAAAAATATTTAGATTCTTCTCTCACTCACACTCACACCTATACGTGGCCTTAGGTGGTAGCTTATGGTCCTAATTATATTTATGATTCGTTACCTGATATACCCGGTGACTTTTTCCATTTTAACCTGATATAGCCGGTTACCAATCACGGGTCTTCAATTTCATGCTTCAAGTTTCAACAACCGGTAAAATATATCTCAAGCTAAATGCCTCAAAAACAAGCAAAGCTTATGAGAAACCTAGCCCAAATTACAATTTTACCCTTCCTACTTTGACCCAATTTTTAGCGTAACGAATTAATCATTGACTTTATAGAGAAATAATGGCTCCACATGTGAGATTAATTAATTCTAAGTTAATTGATGAAATAAATCATGCAAATTTCTAACTTTGTGTTAATCAACCGTGATAATAGGTGGCTATAACTACAAAATTATGACCAATCAACGATGAATAATTCATATTGACATTGAATTAAAGGAATATTTTTTTTCGTGTATTGAATGATTATTCTCATTTTGTAACTTTTCAAATTGTAATAATAGTAACAACGAATGGGACAGGCCCATTCATATAATTTGGCCAAGCTTGCTATAATTCGATAAAAATCATGAGATATTTATAAAACCATTATCATACCATGTTTCCATTTTAAATCATTATTCTTCCAACTCATCGACGAAAATCTTTTTAAAAATTTGCATTTTTTTGGTTTAATTATTGAAGAAAGATAAATTCGAAATGGAGTTGGATGATAAAAAGGAGCACCCTTATTCTGCCAAGTTGGTTTGGTTTTGTTTTGATCAATAGAGGATGAAGTGAGGGTAAATTGGTAATATGAAGAGGAGCATATTTATGGGGAGAGAGAAAGTGAGTCTTCACTCATAAGCCACAAGAAATTGTGCTTTTTCTTTTGGGATGGTTTGCTTTGGCATTTCACCCACATTGATTAAATGAATGCACATGAAATTGGATTAGATAGCCAGATGGGTTTGTCTTAAAGGCTCTCTAACTTCCCTTTCCTTTGCCCCACTAACCCATTATTATGACAAAAATAATAAATAGTTTTTACATCAAAATTTTGATATCAAATACTACATTTTTATACGTGTATTTTTTGATGTTAAATTGCAATTGATTTTCCTGGTCTCTCCCTAGTGACCTAGTCCCCACAACTTGCCATATCAGCATCACATTGAAGCCAGCCTGTTTCCCCGTGTCATTTCTGAATTCTTAGGCACACATCCCAAGATTTCTAACATTTCTCCTCATATAGCCTCTCTTTTGTTTTATCTGTTACATTTTTCTTTTATATATATATATATATATATATTTAAATTCATGAAATATATTAATATAATATTATTCTGAATTATATAAATTAAAATTAGTGATAAGTAACGCACATTTTTGATAATTTATAATTTTTTAAATTTTTAAATTATTTTGATTATTGTATTTTAAATTAACTGTTTTCATTCTAAAAATTTATCTAGTGGTATTATTACACACTTTAAGTTAATTTTAAAAAATTAAATATTACTTTGAATGTAAATTAACAATTATTTAAAATGATTATAATAAAGTTTCTCTTTTTATTAAAAATAAAATGTAATAATGATTATAAGTAAATAAATTTATTTATTTAAAATTATGTAAATGAAATGATAAATTAATTAAAAATACAATAAAATAATAACAATACAAAATAATTTATTTAGTTTATCATACATTTAAATTTTAATATCATTAATTATGTTTTAATATGTTCTATATCTATAATTATAAGTAATATATTATAATTTTAAGTCAAAAGACCTCGTGATATATTATAATTTTAAAATAAAAAAATGAAATATATCATAGATACTATAAATTTATAATATTTTTTTTGTTAATAATAACATATAGTTTTTAAAATATTTTTTAAACCAGACATCATTTAGTAATTTTTTAATATTAATTTAATTTTAATTTTAAAATCAATTGGTTAAAATAATTTTTTCTATCACTCACTATTTAATCCATTTTTTATTGGATCTTTTTCCTTTTCCACCCTTCTTATTTTATGTCTCATTCTATTATTATTTATATTGAAATTTATTTAATTAATAAAGTATTTTTTATTATACAACTCACACAATTAGTAAAATAATTAAAAATATATAATTATATAATAATTTTGTTTTGTTGATCATAAAATAATTATATTAACACATAATTTTAATATCGTTTAATTTATACATTACTTATGTTTTTTTGTCTAGTATCTTTATACTTTTATATATATATATATATATATATATATATATATATATATATATATATATATATATATATATATATATATATATATATATATAATATTATGATCATACCTTTTATTATATAATATTTATTTTAGATTTCATTATTTTTGATATTATACGTTATAATCTTATCATTTTATTATATTATAATATATTCTATTTTTTAATATTTTAAATTTCCACCTTTTCAATTTCATATCATGTTATATTATTTATATTGAAGTTTATTTAATTAATAATATATTTATAATTATACAACACATATAATTAATTAGAAAAATAAAAAATAAAGAATCATATGACAATTTTTTTTGTGATCATAAAATAATTTTGAGTTAAACTTTTATCATAAAATTTTAATATAAATTAATTTCTACATTATTTATGTATTCAAGAATAATATGGTCTTACATTTTATTTAATATCATTTATTCTTGATCTCACCTTTTCAAGAAAGATGAAAGATAGAGAAGAATAAGATAAATAGAAAGAAAACTAAAAAACTGAATTATGAAAAATTAGGACTGAGTGTAGTATTGTTTACATCGTACAATACTCTTTATAGCCATTTAAGGCTCAGGCCCAAACTATACAAACCGAACCAAGCCTAAAATGAACAACATGTAAAATACAAAATTATTACATTTCGACACTACTTTCTGTTGTATTCAACTCTGTCGAATACAACTGAATATGATAACTTCGACTAGTTGCTTTGACCTAGTCGAATGTTAGCTCTCACTCAGAATTTTGTATTACAACTTCTAACAAACCCCCTAATTCATGTTCTTGAGACTTCTCATCCCAAAGTTTCTCTTCAACTCGTTGAACCTGACTTTCTTTATGGGTTTATGAGTATGTCAGCTAGTTGCACTTCTGTCTTACAATGCTCCAGTTTCTAGTGGCGTAGCAATTGTATTACAGTTCCTCTTCTTGAATCTCTTCAAGATATTTTAGGCATACTTCTTTTGGTGTAGGAACACTCCTTCACCTATGTCTTTGAACTCCATCCCTAAAAAATATGACAAATTCCCTAGGTCTGACATTTCAAACTTCTGCATCAGCTTCATCTTGATTTTTCTTATCTCGACTTCATCTGTACCCGTAATTAACAAATCATCTACATACAGGCATATGATGATTCGACTGGCCATGTATGTATCATTGACATACTTACTACTTCAATCAAAAACTATCTACTCTCATATTCCAAGCTCTTGCAGCTTGCTTCAAACCATAGAGAGTCATCCTCAATTGGTAGACCTTCAACTCCTGCCCTTTGATTTAGAATCCTGGTGGTTGACTGACATAAACTTCTTCTTCCAAAGGTCCATTCAAAAATGTTAATTTTACATCCAACTGATGTATCTTCCACCCTCTGTATGTTGCTTCCGCCAAAATAATTCGGATTGTCTCTCCACCAGTCTTACCTTATACTTGGAAATTTCTCCATTCGACCTTCATTTTAGTTTGTAAACCCATTTCACATCAATTGGCTTATTGACTGAATTTTCGACAATCTCTCAAGTTTTGTTCTTCTCGATTGACCTGAGTTCTTTTTTCATGGATGCTAACCAATTCGAATCGTTCATGGCTTGATCCAAATTGATTGGTTATGCTTCAACCAACATCACAGATTCTTATATTAAGTCACCATCTACATCGACTGCTTGATTTGGAAATATCTCATATCCAGCTAGCCTTGTTGACTCAGTTCTTACTCTAGTCAATCTTTTAACATTTTGCTCAGATGGTTCTTTATTTCAATTTGTTGGGGCTTCAGTTTGTTGGTCTTCTTCAAACACAATTGTAACTGTATCTGACTCATGTCGAACTGACCCTTGACTCCAATCCCACCGTTTGCTTTCATCCACTAGAACATCTTGACTGATCACTAATTTATCATCATTTGGTGAATACAACTTGTATGTGTAACACCCTAAACCCCGCACATAATTTATCACATAAATTAAATATAAAATAAAACCATGTAGGGTGTCACACATTTATAACACACATGACCTGCTCCGTAACACGAGTTTCAATAGTAAATTTCAATACACACATTTGTAATAAGGATATTTACACGACATCTCACTTATCTGAATCATGTATGGGATGTTTACACGACATCCTTCTCATCTGATCGGTATTATATATTCACAAAATAAGACATTCATAACTTATCACTGCATGCTCACTTCCATTTTAAAGTATCATCGTAGCGTAATTATCATCACAATTATGAAAGATAAAGCAAGTAATAACATCTAGTCTCAACTTCAATTACAATAACAAAATAAGGGAGTTCTAATCAATCAACTCAACATCTTAAGAATTCTCAACAACCAAATTAGTCTTATGACTTCAACATAATCATACATAAGGAATAAAGTAAGTGTTTAACCCAACCCGATGTTACATGATCAGAGCAAGGTACCAATAGTAAAAGCGACAAAATAAAGAAGTAATCCAAGAGCTACCTTCCACTTACTTCAGCAATACTACTCTTGAGTATCTACACAATGCCCGTGTAAAGGCAACATTCAAACAGAATGGGTGAGAATTCATTTCAATAATAACAATACAGAATGAAGAATAGAGTACAACATCTACACAATCATGCACAACAATATATCACCTTATTACATCCAAATCATAATCAACATCATACACGATAACATCTCAATTATCATCAACATCATACAAAACTGTATCTCAATTATTATTAACATCATATGCAACAACATCTCATCCAACAACACATCAACAACAACCAATACAAATGCAACACTTATGCAATGTACTCAACACCAACTCGACATGCATGTGGTACCAAATACGAACACTCAGGTTCATCTCACTCTATGATCCCCACCATAGGATTGATTCCCTCTTGGAATCAGAGCACACAAAAGTCGCTACCATCACCATAAGTAACACTTCACTAATCCCCCATAATAGGAATTAACTACTTGCACCCGATCCATCACAATGGAATCGAGGCTCACCAAAACTCGTTACCATCAACATAGGTAACGCTTCACTAATCCCCCATAATAAGAATTAGCTACTCGCACCTGATTTATCACCATAGAATCGAGGCTCATCAAAATTGGACTGAATCCCGTACACCAAGATGCATGACTCTCAAATAACATGCATTAACACAACAAGGTTCACATAAAGGATCCCCACACATCTCATCATTTATGCATCACATCATTCATCATGCAACAACCAATTCATGTTGACATATGAATAATATCAACAAACATCATTAGCTCAGCAACTCATCAACATCTTAACATCATCGACATAACAACATAATCATCACACCACGATATTACAACAATGCAACGATTCATCAACCAAACGTATAAATCAATACATTTATTAACATATTAGCCATATAAATATTATTAAAACATATCAAAAATCACTACCATGTTATAGGTCTGAGCATTCGCTTTCTAACTCTTCAAACGACATCAAAATTGGACTTACGAAATAAAAGTTATGACCAAAATCGTCGAGATGTGTCAACAATTCATTAACCGAACGTATGAACAAAAACTTCACCAACACAGTAGGCATAGGAATAATACTCAATCAATTCACTTATCACCATCATATTATATCTCTTAGAGTCAGCTTTCTAATGCTTCAAACCCCAACCCAAAATGATTCACGAGTTGAAAGTTATGATCAAAATCGTGCACAAAGGCATTACTAAAAATTTCCAACACAATTTTCGTCTTCTTCAACCCCAAAAATGTCCATGAAATAATCACCAAAATTATTTTATCCCTGAAATAAAGTTATAGCCCTCTATTTTAGATATCCAACACTTCAAACGGCACTCGATTTGGACTTACGGATCAAATGTTATGATCAAAATGATTTCGACCGAAAAACATAAAATAGACTCTCGTGCTGAGCGCGGCCGTGACGGACAAAATGCCGAATTTTCTTCATCGTTGGAGGCCTCCCGGACCTCCGATTTAGATTTCGTAAAAAGTCAAACATTCAGAAAATTACAACTCATGCAATACTCTAATTATATAAAGTTAATTTACAGTTTTAACACAATTAAATCATCTAATCATTGTTTTAAGATTATGCCTAAAACCTTCAAAATTGTAACAATGGTGAATATAAGTTCAATCATCAAAACAGAAAACTACACACATATAAGATACACAAAATTCATCATATAATCATCATAGCATCCAAATTCAAAAGTATGAATCAAAACATCCAACCCTAAGGAGGTTAAGGGTTCCTCCATTCTATCCTTCTATGATACCCTTTACTATTGGAACAAGTTCTCATCCTTATCTTAGATTTTCCAACAAGATGCACACTTCAAGCTCTAACAATGGAGTTTTCCTTTAGCCCTAACTCTTGCCTCTTCTCACCACAAAGTTCTATTTTACGTAAAACCCTCCAAACTCTCTTACTAACATTTTTATCATTAACATAATCCCCCCTCAATTAGGAACTTCCATCATTGCCCTCACTTATCATCTTATTTACCACCATACCCCTGACTCTAATTTTCTTTTGATAAAACAATACTAATAATATTCTTCTTTTTCTCCTTACTATTTCTACTCTTCTATTTTATTCCAACCAATTAAATAAAATAGTTATAGGCTAATTATTAAAAATTCCCATTATCCCCATTAAATAAGTAAAATAACTAAATTTTATTATTTAATTAAGATGCTCATATTCTAGTTATTTTATTATTTATCTTATTAATTCTAATAAAACACTATTTATTTCAATAACTATTTAAAATTCTAATTAATTATCAACAACTATATTAAACTCTTACTCCCTTCATACTTCTATTTCAAGGATACCTACCCCCACAATCATACACAATTAATTTAAAATACCCATTAATCATATAAAAATTTAAATAATTTAAATTAATTAATTAATTAAATTCGGGGTGTTACAACTCTCCCCCACCTAAGAAATTTTCGTCCTCGAAGAAAAGCAGAGTCGGATACGACTCCCTCAGCTGCTTCTCATGCTCCCACCAGCTGGTCCATCCCAAACTACCTTCACTAAAGTAATCTATTTACCTTGCATCTGCTTCACTTCCCGATCCTCTATCCGTACGGGTGATACCTCAACAGTCAGATTATCTCTCACATGCACATCATCCACATGCATCACATGAGATGAATTCGAAATATATCTCCTCAATTGAGACACATGAAACACATCATGAAGATTAGCAAGTGGCGGAGACAAATCAATCCGATATGCAACCTCTCCTATCCTCTGCAAAATCTGGTACGGACCAACAAAATGCGACGTGAGCTTTTGAGACTTCAAAGCTCGACCAACACCAGTTACATGCGTAACTCTCAAAAACATGTGATCTCCCTCCTAGAACTCAAGGGCTTTCCTCCTCTTGTCATGGTAACTTTTATGATGACTCTGTGACGCTTTCATCATTTCTTGGATCATCTTGATCTTTTCAGTCGTCTAGTGAACAATCTCAGGTCCGAGCACAACACTCTCGCCAGACTCATACCATTACAAATAAGTTCCACACCTCATACCGTACAATGGCTCATATGGTCCATTCTGATATTATAATAGAAACTGTTGTTGTAGGTAAACTCAATCAACAACAAGTAGCTACCCCAAGTACCTCCTTGATCTAGCACACAAGCCCTCAACAAGTCCTCAAAAGACTGGATAGTCCTCTCTATTTGACCATCCTTCTAAGTAAGATAAGAAGAACTCAACTTCAGCTTAGTACCCAAAGTAGCCTACAGACTCTCCCAGAACCTCGATGTAAATCTCGGATCTCTATCTGACACAATACTTGAAGAATTACCATTCAGCTTCTGTAAAGGATAATTGATCCTCATCAGTACAAAGTGAGCCGATTTGGTCTATCTATACATAATCTCCCAAATTGAATTGCATCCCTTTGAAGTCTTCGGTAAATCTGTTACAAAATCCATGAAAATACTCTCCCATTTCCACTATGGAATATTCAATGGTTGCATCAGACCCAATGACTTCTGATGTTCGATCTTTGACTTCTGACAGGTCAAACAAGCATACACAAATTTGGCATCCTCTTTCTTCATTCTTAGCCACCAAAACATCTTCTTCAAATCTTGATCATATTCGTAGCATCAAGATGAATACTCAATCCACTATGTGACCCTCCTCAAGAATACTCCTCTTAAGTTCGGGTACATCAGAAACACAAATTCTATCTCTGGACATCATCACACCATTTTCATCAACTCGGAAATCACATCCATTACCTTGGTCGATTAATGTGAGACGATCTACCAAACTCAAATCAGATCTCTGACCTTCTTCGATCTCTTCAAGGATACCACTCGTCAGCTTCAACATACCCAACTTTACATTGTTAGGAGTTTCTCCACCACTAACTCATATCTTTAAATTGCTCAATCAGTTCTAACTCTCGAGCCATAAGCATCGACCTGTGTAAAGACTTCTTACTCATCGCATCAGCTACAACATTAGCTTTACCCGAATGGTAACTTAAATCAAAACCACAATCCTTCAGAAGTTCAAGCCATCTCTTCTGCCTCATATTCGACTCTTCGCATCAAATAAATATTTCAAACAATTTTGATCATTGAACACTTCGTATTTTGAGCCAAATAGGTAGTGCCTCCAAATCTTCAACACGGATACCACTGTTATCAACTCAAGATCGTGCGTAGGGTAATTCCTTTCATGAAATCTCAACTGTCTATAAGCATAAGCCACAACCTGACCATTCTGCATCAACACACCTCCCAGACCCATCTTCGAAGCATCACAATATAAACTTCTTCTTGAGTTTATCGAAATCAAAATTGGAGCATGCATCAACTTCTTCTTGAGTTCTTGGAAACTCTTTTCACAATGCACATCCTAACCTAGGCATGACCCTTTCGAGTCAACTGAATTAACAACAATGCTGAATTCGAAAAACCTTTAATGAGCTTCCTGTAGTAACCAGTCAATCTAAGAAAAACTTCTAATCTCAGTGGCAGACTTTAGAGTCCCCCATAGTAACACGACATCTATCTTTTATAGATCCACAACTATACCACCACTAGAATCACATGACCAAGGAAACTCACTTTCTTTAACCATAACTCGCATTTGGAAAAACTTTGCATACAAATGGTTCTCTTTCAATGCCTACAATACAATTACCAGATCACTCATAGCCTCATACTACTGTCCCTCTTCTTCACTAATAACACCGACACACCCCACACAGAAACACTTAGTTGAACAAACTTCTTCTCAAGTAAATCTTCTAGTTTCTTCTTCAGTTCCCTAACTCTGAAGCTGTAACACCTCAAAATTTGCCCTCCTCTTCTTGGGACTAGTTTAACATATTGCATTTCATGTTTTAGGACATTAGGCATTTGCATATTGAATATCATGTGGGAATAAACAAGTCATCCTCCTAAGTCTTTCTCAAAAGATAGAGAGGTTAAGAGATTCAAGCCTGAGGGTCTCATGGATTGATCACCAACCATCTGAAGGTATATGCTTCAATTAGGGTTTTCTTGGTCCTTCAAAAGGTTGAGTATTATCTTGATTGCAAGGTTACATCATTATCATCATGGTTGTGTCCTTAGCAAAGGTTTCAGAATTCATGCTCAGGTTCCTTGGGATTAGGGTTTTGACCTCTAGTCAACCCTAATCAGTGCCATTCTACCAGTCAGGGTTTCTCAAGGAGATGGGGTTTATTTCTTGGATGGAGATCATATGGTAATTATTTTGGGCTTTTTTAAGCTAGGGTTTCATTTTGGAGCTAATTCCTCAAGTGGTTGAGGCTCAAGCTGATCAGAGCACTTCTAAGTCATCTGTCAACTAGAAAGTCAACAGAAAGTCAATTGAAGGCTATGAGGTGGAGAAATGAGTTTCAACATCTCATTCATGTTCAAAGGGGGCTCATTGGTCATTACAAATACATATCTTGAAGAATTTGAGGCCAGATCAAAAGTTTCCAAAAATGGAAAGTGACCTGTAATTGAAAGTTTCCAAAAATGGAAAGTTTTTGGTTCAAATTCAACTTGATCTTACATCATCAAAGAAGCTTCAAATGAATTTTTGTCCAACATGAAAGTTGAAGATCTTCCTCTCCCATTTCCATAAAGTCCAAGATCATGAGCATCTGATGAATGGTTGAGGAGATATGAGCAAATGATTGCCAAGTGTGCTTGGAACTTCAAAAGGCCATAACTTTTGACTCATAACTCCAAATTGAGTGGCTCTTTTTGCATTTTTCTCCTCATGACATGTAGTTTCCAAATCATTCATCACATTACAGGAAATTTCATCATATGATCATTGGTGCATACATGTGATTTTTGGAGGGAAAATCATGAATTCAAAATTGGTGCATCATGTGGACTTTTTAACCATTCCAACATGTTCATAAGAGAATTTTGAGTGAATTTGATCCTCCATACAGCACTGTTCACGTGTGCCTTGCCATGTGTCGCATCCGCGAAAAACAACCGGCGGGTCAAAACAAAACAACACAGAGCCGCCACCGTGCGTTATTTATCCCAAAAGAGGGAAAGGAAACGCTCGAAGTAAACCTGGGAAAAGCATGGTCTCGCGACCAAAGAGAATGGGATCGGGAGTCGGTTATGCGAAGGGAAGGTATTAGCACCCCTACGCATCCGTCGTACTCGACGGGATCCACGCTCAAACGATAGAAAAAGGTTGCTAAAACAAACATCACACACACACACCGAAGACAACACAGGTGGAGGAAGAAGGGAGAGGGCTCGCTTAGGGAAGATGGACCAGCAATAGGTCAACTTCTATGTCCCCAGCAGAGTCGCCAGCTGTCGCATCCGCGAAAAATAACCGGCGGGCTAAAACAAAACAACACAGAGCCGCCACCGTGCGTTATTTATCCCAAAAGAGGGAAAGGAAACGCTCGAAGTAAACCTGGGAAAAGCATGGTCTCGCGACCAAAGAGAATGGGATCGGGAGTCGGTTATGCGAAGGGAAGGTATTAACACCCCTACGCATCCGTTGTAGTCGACGGGATCCACGCTCAAACGATAGAAAAAGGTTGCTAAGACAAACATCACACACACACACCAAAGACAACACAGGTGGAGGAAGAAGGGAGAGGGCTCACTAGGATATCGCATCCTATGCCTACGTATCTCGTCTAGAACGAGAATCAGAGCTACCGTAGTTCGGCTCACGCACGCCGAAACAAACACACGCACAAAAAGGCAAACATGGAACCCGAACGCCAATCGCTGGACTTACATCAGCTTCTGAACCAAACAAACCCACACTGGAAACCAGATGCCACTTGCTGGACTTATACCGGACTCCAAGCATACAACAAGAGGATACGGAATGCCAATTGCTGGGCTTACATCCATCTCCTACACACACAAGAAGAAACAAGCAACAAGTTACTAAGGAGTCGGGAACTCGAGCCTAGCAATTGTCAAGCAAAACACACGCAAAAAGAAAAAGGGTGCCCGGAGAGATCTCGTGCGACCTCCTGCCTACGTACCTCATCTGGTATGAGGATCAGGGCGACGTAGTTCCCCTGAACGGGAAAGAAATTCTCACCTAACCAGATACAAAGGGAGACACACTACTAGGGAGCTGGACTCGAGCCTAGATGTTATCATGCATATCATCCCTAAGTTATGGTTTCTATCCTAACTTGCACAGGCAGCAAGCTAATCCTAAATAGGCAAAACAATCAAAGCAAACAATCACAAATAGCACACACTATATCCAGACAAAGTGGGCTCACACAAGGGGTTAGGCTGCAAAAGCAAACCAACTGTATCAGGTGATGTTAGCTCTTAACCCTAACATTGAGAGTTAGGGTGAAGCCAGATGAAATGGAAGTGAAGATAAGACTTCACAGCTCTTATCCCTGGCCAGGGAGAGCTTCAGACAAAGAAGTGTGGGTTCAAAAAGTGGGAACCCTTATACACTTATGACACTGACTCAACTGTACAACTGTACATGGATCTTGGGTTAGGATCCACAAGGCATCAACATGTAAAGTGAGCCAAGGGAAGACACACAGAATAGCAGGAGGTGGACTACACACCTCTTGTGTCTGCCAATTGCCTTAACAAAGGTCTTTTCCTGCTTGGGGACAAAAATAAACAAGCACAAGCATTGCCTCTTAAGGAGGACTTCAGACAGGTGCCTGGCCAAGTAACAGGCCAGGTCTTCCAGACTACATGGAGTTAGTGATTCTACCTCAATTGGTTAACACAACAAGCAGCAGCATAAGAAAGTTCACAATGAACTATAGCAACTAATGTACCTGAAATCAATCCAACATAATCAGTATACCAGACAAACAAAAGTCAAACAGAAAATTACAAGTCCACAGCACAAACAGATAACAAGCATCAATGCACATAGGTGCAAGCCACAAGGCCTAAGCATAAATCTCAATGCCTACAAAACAAACTCAAGTTAGTCATAAACAAGCAATAAACCAATCCTAATTGAGTGCACATCATCAAGCATAAGCAATTGTGCTCTTTGACCTGAAACAAAGCTCAGATGTGAGAACACAAACCACTAGTACAAGACTAGGGTCAAAATGGGAGCAATAAACCAAAACAGAACATGAAACTTATCAAAAATCAAGATCAATCAAATAAGAAACAAATCCAAGTGGTCTCACATTCATATCATCAACCATTATCATTTCATGAGGCAAAGAGTACAAAGCATGCAATTTAGAACCTCATAGGACCAAACAGAAAGATCCAATTCAAATCCAATCAAAAATAATTCCATAAATCCCAGGAAAAATCATGGCTAAACAGAATTCATTAAAGGATCATCACACCAAATTTCAGGCTATTTGGACAATTGGAAACAAGTAAATTAAAATCCCTAAGTCAAAGAAAATTCAAACAAGCTCATACAAGGCATCAAAACATGCATCAACTTCAAGCAAGCATAAAACAGAAACCAAGCATGATAAATGAGTGAAACCAAAACCATGGCAAACTTCAAGATGTCTATAATACACATGCCAAATTTCAAGTCCATACAATAAACCACCAGAATTTCCCAAATCATATAAAATCATGACTCACAAAAGGTTCACAATTGGTCAAACGGGGAGGAAAATCTCAATCAAATTGGAAATGCATTAAAAAATTACAGGAAAATTCACATTCAAGCTAAACATACAGAAGTATCAACATGCAAAAATTCAGACCATTTTGAGTTCATATGGCATGGTAACAAAAATCATGAAGTTAGACAAGAAATGGTGTGACACAAATTGTCACACCTAGATTCAACAGCTCATATCTCACAATCCAGGAATGCAAAAATCACAAACTATATACCAAAATTCTCCTTAAGGTGTCTAGAATATGCATACAAAATTTCAGCTCCATCCAGTTAAGCATCATCATTTCATGATCAAAATACCAAGCAATGTGCATGAAAGAATACATGTGAACAAACCCTAAGCCATTCCAAAAACCACACGTGCACAATTTTTGCAAAAAGTCATCATAAAATATTAGAGATTACAAGGATCATGGTAGAAAAAATCTCATGTGATTTGGATTAATGGTTTGTGAGTTATGAATTTTTTCATGTGGAAGAAAAATAAAAAAAATGAAATGGAAGCATGTAAAATCATGTGAGCATATGAAAATAAATTGCAAAGGCAAACATGTGAAAATCCTTCGCCAGGAATCGAAGGGAAGCTCTTTTTAAATTCTGGCGCGCGCTAACACCAACAACATGTACAGTAGCGCTGTTTTGGATCAAAACATGGAAATCTGGAAAATATTTCAAGTGTTCATCACACGTTCATACCAAAACCTAGCTCAAGAACATTTGTTCACTAAAATCAACAATCCATACACCATTGGAAAGATCTCACAATGTACAACACGAATATGACATCAATTAACCCTAACTCTTCCTAATTTAAGAGAATCGAAGCAAAACATTTCTATGCACGAAAGTTCAAATCAGCGTAACTTCCTCATTACTTGATGAAAATTCACGATTCAAAGTGCAGATTAACCTACGTGGAAGGATCTACAAGAAGCACTCATCAATTGCATGAATCATCAAAATCGAAAACTCACCTTCTTGGAATTGCAGATGTTGAATCGTGTGTTTCAGGCCTTGTAAGTGCAAAACAGCAGCTCAATAATGATAAGGAAGATGAATGAATGCAAGGCCTTGGCTCAATAGTGCTTGATTTGCTCAGAAATTCGAATTGCCATGGATGAAGCTCACTTTGACAGTTCCAAATTCCTCAAGAATTCTCCAAAATTTTACTTCAAATAGCTTCCACAATGCTCAAGAATGAAGGATACGTGAAGATCTTGGCAAGGCCTTTGAAGAAAAATGAAGAACAGTTGAGAGAAGAAGTTGAAGAATTTTGTGATTTTCAGATCTAGAATGCAATTCTGTTATGATTATGGATGAAACAGTTATGATTTAGTTTATATATGTGATGTTAATGATGTTAGTAATCATGTTTAGTGCTAATGCAATGGATTAGTGAAAATGCAAGTTTCATGCTAAATGGTACTTTGGTCAATTCACCCACACATATGCAATGCAATGTAACAGTGCCAATTTCTGATTTGAGCAAGTTTTAAAACATGTTTGTGAGCTAATGCAAGTGGAATGGAGTGAAAACAATGCTTATTTCTCAAAAACACCTTTTTCCCTCCACTTTTCAAAATTGGTTCACTTGAAAAATGGACTTTTTATGTGATGAGTTTTCATGACAGGTAATGCTTGTTTTGGATAGAGGACATCAAAATAATTTTGCTCAAAAAAGTCTCACTCCATTTGGCCTTGTGAATCAAAAGTTATGCAACTTTGAAGTTCAACTTTTCTTGACAATGATCAATCCATAACTTGCCAACCACAAGTTAGAAATTCATGTTCTTGGACTTTTTGGAAAGGTGAGAGCAAGATCTTCAACTTTCATGTTGGACAAAATTTCATTTGAAGCATTTTTGGACATGTAATTTCAAGGAGAAAACCTTTCCATTTTTGGCAATTTTGAATTACAAGTCACTTTCTATTTTTGGAAAGTTTCCATCTGATTTTATTTTCTTCATTCTTGATGTTTGAAATGTCAAATGAAACTTGTTTGGACATGAATGAAGTGTCTCTAACCCTCTCCCACCTTCAAATCCATCAGTTGACCTTTGGTTGACTTTTGTTGACTGATAGATGAACTGGCTATGCATTGATCAACTTGAGCTTCAATCTCCTGATGAAAATGGTTCAATGATGAAACCATAGCTTCCATAATCTCAATATATTCATAGATGATCCCCACATCCATTGAAAACCTCATCTCCTTACCAAGCCCTGATTGGCACAATGCAGATGATTAGGGTTGACCAGAGGTCAAAACCCTAATCTCAAGATATCTGATCAAGCATAAAGAATCTCTTGGTGATGACAAGACCATGATGATGATGATGTTCCATTTCCCATAAGATAAAGCTCAACCTCCTTGAGGAACCATGAAACCCTAATTTGAAGCACAACCCTCAGATGATCAATGATCAATCCAATGAAACCATAGCTTGCACCTTTTAACCTCTTTATCTTCTGATAAAGACTTAGGAGGATGCCTTGCTCAATGTAGCCACATAATGTGCAAATATGCAATGACTAATGACCTACAAAATGAAATGCAATATGCAAAGCTAGTCCCAAGAGAGGAGGGCAAATTTTGAGGTGTTACACCATGCATAAGGTGTTTTTGCAAAAATTGCCATGCACCTCATTCTTACTAATTTTGCATTAACCAATTGCTAATTACATTTTCAGTAGGATTAGGACATGGTATATAAACTAAATCCTAACAGAATTGTTCATTATTCATCATTTCTATATCTAAAACTTTTTCCCTCCAAAATTTTCTCCCAATCCAAATTCAAATTTTCTTCACATAACATTGCTATTTTCTTGCATATTCTTGTTCTGTGTTATTGATTTGGTGTAGATCAAGCTCTTAATTACAATTTTTGGCCAAGATTCGTGTGGTGCAAGCTCAAGAACAATGAACATGGAAGCTGTTTTTTGAGCAAGATCTAAGCCTCTCCAAGCTCCAATTTCTTCACAAAGCTTCATAACAAGTGCTCAGGAGCAGATCTACACAATTGCCAGGCCTTGGAACTGCAGATTTCATTGACTGTTCTTCAAGAGGTAGGTTTTTCGATCCTCTTAATTGCTGATTTTATGTGCATGATCTTGTAGTTCTTCTCTTGCTGGTTAATCTGAGCTAAATTTCGTGTGGAATGGTTGAGTATCACATGAGTTATGCTTGATTAAAGTTTTGAATCCAATAATGTTTTTGCTCGATCTGAATTTGTTGTGATGAATTAACATGAATTGATGCTGGATTCTTGTTGTACATGTCATGAGCTTTTGATTGATATGATTTTTGGCCGTTTCTGGAAATTTTTTGGTGTGATGATACTGTTCATCCACCGTCTTCATGAGGAAGACGGTGGTTTCCACCGTGCACGGCCAGGTTAGGGTTTGGCTCTGGTTCAGTCATTCATGTACATTGTAGAAGCGCATTTCAAGTGTAGAGCACGCGTTCGATTCCTTATTGTGGCAATTGTTTTGTTTAATTCATTGCTGACTGGTGCTTGCGTGGCGTCCTATTGTCACAATCATTGGCCTGTACTCGTTGACTGCTTCCATGCAAGCTTGGACCAATGATGTGGATTGCCACATCATTTACTGATGCTGCGCGTTTTGAGGCGCACGGTTCGAATCCGGCTGAAGCAATTGCCATTTTATTCAATTCTTTTTATTATTTTCATGATATTTCAATGTTTATTTCATTTTTTCCATGATCTTCAAAAAATCACCAAAAATAGTATGATAATCCAATTAATTCCCAAATTTTTTCTACTTGTTCATGTGGATGTCTAGAATTTTATGGTGTTGATTTTAGGATTTTATCATTTCTGGAAATTAAATTGTGCTGAATTCTTTGAACATGTGTACATTTGGACCATGCCTCATTCAAACTAATGTGAAATGCTCAATAATGATCCAATTGCCATGAAATTTTACATGATGATTCTCAACATGTTGTGTGATTTTTGAGGCTTAGTTGTGCATTTTTATCATTTTTCATTTTTGTTTTAGGCACATGCTAATATGGTGTGACAATGTGTGTCACACAATTTGATGTTGATCTTCTCCATTTTTATTACCTTATCAATTGAGCTCCCCTGTTTATAATTTTTGGCATGATGATTATGTTTGACATGTTAATTGCTCATAAAAATTTCCAGAATTGTTTGAGTCATTTCTGATTTAATGTGTATTTTCTCTCTTTGTATGTCCAATTGATGATCATGTTGTGTGTCTTGCCATAACTTGCTCATAAGATGACCTTGCTTAGTGCTTTTGACTTGGTCCTTTTTAGGACATGTTCATGATGGATTAAATATGCTATATGTTGAGTTTTGATTGCTGTTTTGACTTTTTTCCTCACTTTTGACCCTAGGCTTTGCCCTAGGGGTTTGAACTCACATTTGAGCTGTGTATTTCAGGACCAAGCATCCAATCTCCATGGTTGATGTTGCCTCATCACTTGAGCTTTGATATTTGCTTTGTCCACTAACCCTTGCTGTTTGTAGGTCATTTGAGATGATGAAACAATTTGAATGCTTGCACATAAGCTTGCATGTTGTGTATATTGGTTGTCTGACTGTTGTTATCTGTTGGTTGCTTGTCTGAACATAGTACTGATTGTTTAGCTTTTCTTACAGGTACTTTAGCCGCTTTAACTCATTGTTTGAGTTGCTTTGCTTGTGGTTGGTATACCACTTAGGTAACTTCCTATTCTCCATGTAGTCTGAAAGACCTGTCATGTTATTTTGGCAGGCACCTGTCTGAAGCCCTCCTTAAGAGGCAATGTTTGTGGTTGTTTATCTTTGTGCCTTGTACATTTAAAGACCTCCTAAGTGAAGAGGCATTGGCAGATAGAAGGGATGTGCAATCCATCCCCTGCTATTCGGTTGAGTCTTTCATCTTGCTCGCACTACGTGCTGATGCATTTTGAATAAACACCCAAGATCCTTGTATATAGAGTCAGTCATGTGGAGTAGAGTTCCCCATTCTGGACTCCCACACCTTCATTGTTTGAAGCTCACCCAGGCCTGGGTTAAGAGCTATGAGATCCAACCCTCATTACCTTTTCATCTGCTCACCCTGACGGTCAATGTCAGTGGTTAAGAGCTTTGTCAGATATCCCTTCCAGTTGGCTTGTTTGTCGAGGTTGATATGACCCCTTGACTAAAGCCCAGCCTTGTATGAGCCGCTTGTTTGCATATAGTGTGTGATACCTGTTCACCTGCGATGTTTACTTGCTGTTTATTTGCTGTTTGCTTGACTTGCTGCCTGTGCGAGTTAGGTTATGTTCAGATACCTCAACCTAGGACTATTGTGGATTGCATGACAACTTTTAGGCTCGAGTCAGTCTCCCTATTAGTTTGTTATTTCCCGGTCTCTGGTTAGGAGAAAGTTTCTCCCCTGTTAAGGGGAACTACGTCGCCCTGATCCTCATACCAGATGAGGTACGTAGGCAGGAGATCGTGCGAGATCTCTCCGGGCACCCTTTTTCTTTTGCAACCTTTTCTTTTTTGCGTGTGTTTTGCTTGACAGTTAGGAGGTCCGAGTTCCCGACTCCCTTCTAGTCTGTATGTTCAACCCTTTTCTTTTTCAACTCTTCTGCTTTGTGTGTGTGTTTGGAGTTTGATGTAAGCCCAGCGATTGGCATTCGGTTTCCCGTTTGTTTTGTTTGTTTGTGGAGTCTGATGTAAGCCCAGCGGTTGGCATTCGGTTTCCTGTTTGTGTTTCTTTTGTTCGGAGTCGGACGTAAGACCAGCGATTGGCAGTCTGTTTCCATTTGCGAGTTTCTTTTGACGTCTCAGCGTCTTTGTGTTGTGTTTTGTTTCGGCGTGCGTTAGCCGAACTACGGTAGCTTTGATTCTCATTCCAGATGAGATACGTAGGCATAGGATGCGATATCCTAGCGAGCCCGTTTCCCGTTTCCCGAACTACGTCGACTCTGATGTTTGTGTCTAACAAACTACGTAGGCCCAGGATGCGACATCCTGCCGAGTCCGCTTTCTCCGTCTTCTTTCATCTGTGTTTTATTCCAGTATGTGTGCATTCTTTGAGCAGTTATTTAGCAACCTTATTCTATTCTTCTGAGCATGGATCCTGTCGAGTACGACGGACATGAGGGGTGCTAATACCTTCCCCTTGCGTAACCGACTCCCGTACCTTGTAATCTCCAGTCGTAAGACCATTCCTTTCCAGGTTTACTTCGAGCATTTCCTTTCCCTCCTTTGGGATAAATAACGCACGGTGGCGGCTCTGTTTGCTTTTCTTTTCCCGCTGGTTGTTTTTCGCGATGCGACAGCTGGCGACTCTGCTGGGGATTCAGAAGTTGACCTATTGCTGGTCCATCTTCCTTAAGCGAGTCAATCCTAGCGCTCTCTAGGATAGTTTTGGTTGCTTTTGCTGCTTTATTTATTGCATTTATGATTATTATACTGTGATTGTATATATTTACATAAATGTTTGCATGCATGATATTATCATTGTGCTGACTCTGTATAGGTTGATTCCTCTGATTTGGGGGTGGGTATTCTGAGTGGGGCCCAATACTCAGGCCCGACTATACACCTAGGATTAACATGGTCTCATGTCTCTTTACATGTTGTACGACATGATGCGGAGATGTGACATACCACAGCCGGATGAGGTTCATCTGAGAGAGTCCTTCCGGGTGGAGTTATTCCACTTAGGTTGGGTTATCCCATTTGAGCTATTGACTTTGGTGACCGTTCTTTCCCGGATCTTTGGTTTAGACGATCTTATGAGAGCTACAGCGGCACACCCGAAAGGGCAAACCCGTTGAGTATCTTTGCCCGATTGTCGAGACCATTATCCGCCTTAGGATGACCTGATTAGAATTCACCTGTGAGGGGAGGGTGATTCTTACAGATGCATGTTCTGGTGGTGACTTTGATGGTGACTAGTGGTTCAGTTTTTGATCAGAGTCCTATTTATGAGTTGGATTTGTGGATTTATTTCTGAGACGCCGGAGTTCTGTCCGTGGTATTTATCAGTGGGGATCCGTTTATTTCAGGATTCCCTAGGTTGATTCAGATGATTGTGTTGTTATCAGATCAGTGGTTTTCCAGGGATGATGGTGATATATCCTTCAGTTCCGTTTATTTTGGAACCTCCTAAGTTGGATTTATGGTTATTCAGTCATTCAGATGGTTGTGATCAGTTCAAAGACCGTGATCCAGTGCAGTTGATGTTCAGATGACTTGGAGGATGGCACAATGCATTGCATTCATGCATCAACATCATTCCTATTTTGCATTCATCCGCATCTAACTCGTGTCTATCCATACTCAAGGTATATTCTCGATTGAGATTCTGGTCGAGAGACATCCTGATGTCAGAATGTTATTGTCAAATTATATCCGTCTCGATGAAGCCATAATTGAAGGACAGAATGTTCCTCATACGGATAGACATTGCATGCATGCGTGAGTCATAATAACCTGTCTTCTGTTTTGCAGGTGTCAATTTCTAACGTGTTTGATTGACTCAGGAATCATTGCTCGCGCACGCCGAATCATTCCCTTACACGTAGCTCGTCCGCACAGATACCCTACTAGGCGCAACAGACCCAAACTAATGGATACATCCAACGTAGATATTCTCGAGCTAAAAGAGAAGATGGGAGAGCTGATCAATGTTATGCAAGGGTTCGCCTTGGGGCAGAAAGCATTGGTTGAGAAGGTGGAAAAGCTCGAGCGGGCTTCGGCTGCCAACAGTGGTAACAATCTGGAGGGTGTTTCCAACAACGGTCTTGGTGGTTCTAGGGATGGTGGTGACCCCGGAAGGAAGACTACTACTAGTGTAGTGATCAATAACGGTAGAGGTTTTGGTTTCGCTGCGGGTGGTGGACCAGGTCCTATGGGCAATAATATGAAGGATTATCAGTTTCCTCCTTTCCTTGAAGCCCTAGAGGATAAAGAAGCGGATCAATTCTCCATATTGAATGAACAGTTTGGTCAGTAGTGTTCAACCACCAAACAAGGAGATTCAGGCACTGGCAGAGAAGGTAAGGGCTCTAGAAAGCCATGCTACTCCTGGGGCTATCAATATGACAAACATGGGGCTGGTTGAGGGGATTGTGATCCCGCAAAAGTTTAAAGTGCCCACGTTTGACAAGTATAATGGGAGTTCTTGCCCGGAAACTCATCTCCAGGCTTTTGTCCGAAAAATATCTGCCTATACAATGGATCAAAAGCTATGGATGTATTTCTTCCAGGACAGCTTGTCCGGCGGGTCTCTGGAATGGTATACCAAGATGAGATCATCAGATATCAAAAGCTGGCAGGATTTGGGGGATGCCTTCTTTAAACAATATCAATTCAATGCTGACATGGCTCCTAGCCGTACCCAATTGCAGGGTATGTCTCAGAAGCCTAATGAAGGGTTTAAAGAATACGCGCAAAGGTGGAGGAAGTTGGCTGCCAGAGTTCAACCTCCGCTGGTGGATCGGGAGATGTCTGATCTGTTCATGGGTACCCTGCAGGGGATTTTTGCTGAAAGGATGGTGGGTTGTCTCGTCACTGGCTTTGCGAATATAGTGGTGGCTGGGGAAAGAATTGAAAGCTGGCTGAGAATGGGGAAAATACAGGGAAATGCTCTGTCATCTGGAGTAAAGAAGCCATTTGGGAACGGTCAGTGCAAGAATGAGGGTGAATCGAGTGTTGTGTATGCCCAAAGGGGACACAGTAGGGATCGTTACTACCAGCACACTGCTGCGGTAACCATTCCTGCTGGTAATCAATCGGTACAACAGCAACATCAGCCACCTCAACAGAGAGCACAGAGAGCTGGGTACCAAGTGAGAGGAAAGGGGATTGATCGTCAATTTGATAAGCCACCCGTGACATATGCTTTTCTGTTTAAGAAGTTGATGGATCTTGGGTTGGTTCAGCCGAGGACGATGGCTCCGGTAAGACCAGATTAGAAGGCCCCTAACTATGATGAGAACTCCAAGTGTGAATTCCATTCTGGTACACCAGGACATAACATCGAGGGTTGTAGAGCCTTTAAGCATGTTGTCCAAGACTTGGTAGACTCCAAGGCCATCAATTTTGCACCATCTCCGAATGTTAATGCTAACCCCATGTCGGCGCATGGTCAGGTGATGGTGGGTGTAATTGCTGAAGATTCAGGTCACGTCTGTGCGGTGGGTGAAGAGACCGACAGTGACTGTGAGCCGGACTCGTAGATAAAACCGTGCGTACCAGGGATGGAGTCCGGAACTGGAAGGCCTAAAAGATCATCACTGTCACTCATCCTGAAGAGTAATGTTTCTGTTTTTCAATTCTGTTTGCATGAAAGCCATACGTTTTGCCCGAAACGTATTGGTCCATTGTAAGGGCCACCTCATGTGTTTCATTGTGCAACATTTTGCATCATTAATAAATGGATGTTTTTCACATTAAATGTGGTGTTCCCTGTTTTTCATTTATTTTTACAGTTTTAAAAACAAAAAATGGCAATGTTTATTTTCATTCTCTTTCCTTTTGATTTGTCTCGTTCCGACCTCAAAAGCAATGCATGAATCCGCATTCATGTAGATGCGACTATTCTCCTGATCTCATTGATAACAATTCGGTTACACCTCATTATGACTTCGACAATCCGATCTATCATGCCGAAGAAGAAGGCGAAGAAGATTGTGAACTGCCGGAGGAATTAGCCAGGTTGTTGAGACAAGAGGAGAAGGTGATTCAACCGCACGAGGAGCGAGTTGAGTTTGTTAACCTGGGTACTGAGGAGGTCTGAAAGGAAATAAAGATTGGGGCCGCCTTGGAGGCGCGTGTCAAGAGTGGAGGTGATGCCATTCGGTCTCAAGAACGCCGGTGCTACTTATCAGAGGGCTATGGTGACTTTGTTTCATGATATGATTCATCATGAAATTAAACGCTGTGTTGATGACATGATAGCAAAGTCCCAAACAGGAGAGGGGCATCCGGTAGGTTGGGCCAAGCTGTTTGACCAATTGAGACAATTCAAACTGAGGTTGAAACCGAATAAGTGCATTTTCGGAGTGCGGTCCGATAAGTGGCTGAGGCTTATTGTGAGCGGAAAAGAGGAATCGAGGTTGATCCTGCTAAAAAAGGGAAAAAAAAGAAAAAATCAATTCAAGAAATGCCTGAACCGAGAACAGAAAAAGAGGTTCATGTTTTCTTAGGTAGATTAAACTGCATTCCACAGTTCACATCTCATCCAATAGCCACGTGTGAACCCATATTCAAATTATTGAGAAAAGATCAAACGGTCAGGTGGAATAATGATTGTCAAACGGCATTTGAAAAGATAAAAGAATATTCGCAGGAGCCTCCGATTTTGATATCTCCCGTGGAGAGACGACAATTAAATATGTACTTGACAGTCCTCGAGGGGTCTATGGGGTGTGTACTGGGGCAGCATGACGAGTCTGGTCGAAAAGAGCATGCAATTTACCTTAGCAAAAAGTTTACCGACTGTGAAACAAAATATTCATTGCTCGAGAAAAACTTGTTGTACTTTGGCATGGGCTGCTCGCCGACTAAGACAGTATATGCTGGTTCGTACCACTTTGTTGATTTCCAAGATGGATCCGATCAAGTACATATTTGAGAAGCCAGCATTGACCGGACGGGTTGCGAGATGGCAAATGATTTTTGATTGAATATGATATTCAGTACACCTCTCAGAAAGCAATAAAGGGGAGTGTATTGTCTGATTACCTCGCCCAGCAACCCATTAAGGATTATCAACCGATGATGTTTGAGTTCCCTGATGAGGACATCGAGGTTCTCAAATCGAAAGATTGTGAGGAACCGATCCCGGAGGAGGGGCCTGACCCTGAATCCGAACGGATTCTGATGTTTGATGGGGTCGTTAACGTGAATGGAAGCAGGGTTGGTGTTGCTTTGGTTATGCCAAAGGGGAGCCCACGGTCCTTTTGTTGCCCGGATAACATTTGAATGCACCAACAATGGTGGCTGGGTATGGAGCTTGTAGCCTGGGTATCGCTTTTCGGTGCGTAAGTCTACTAGGGCAACACCGTTCTCACTCATGTATGGGATAGAAGGGGTATTACCTATTGAGGTTCAGATCCATTCGTGGAGAGTCTTGATGGATGAAAGCCGGAAAAGGTTGAGTGGATAGGGACTCAGTATAAAGAGTTGAGCCTAATTGAGAAAAAGAGGCTGGCAACTGTTTGTCATGGGCAGTTGTGCCAACAGCGAACGAAACGTGCTTTTGACCGAGAGGTGCAACCTCGTGTGTATCACGTAGGAGATATGGTGTTGAAAAGGATCCTTCCTCCTCAAAACGATCGTAGGGGCAAGTGGACACCCAATTATGAAGGTCCATTCGTGGTTAAGAAGGTTTTCTCTGACGGAGCCTTGTTGTTGACGACCATGGATGGCGAGGATTTTCCATCCCCTGTGAATGCGGACACAGTTAAAAGATACTTCATAAAAGAGACCCGCTGGACGAAAATAATAAAATAGTCCATGCAAAAAAGGGCATCCCGGCGAACCAAAAAAATGAAAACGGTTCGGGCAAAAATTAGGGATAGAAAGGAAAATTATACACCCGGCAAGTCGAAAACCCCACAAGGGCGACTTGGGCAAAAAAGGGTATCCCGGTGGACTGAAAACCCGAAAGGGCGGTCCAGGCAAAAGAGGGATTGAAACGAACTGCTGCGTTCAACATGATCGTTTGTACTTTGGGTAAGACACCTGGATAATCCCCAGCAGGGATCGATCGGAAGCATCTTGTTCAGAAGGCAGAAAGCGCGGAGAGTCTTGAGGACATATGGGGTGTAACCGAGTTGGAACTCGATGAGATCACGGGTTCACATTGCCATTAGGATAGATTTTTCCTTTTGTGCGCAATTACCTCTTTTCAGGAATTGCTTCCCGTGTATTGCTCGGTTTCGAGCCACACCTTTTTCAATCAATAAATGCATATTCAGTCAAATAATTTTGTTTTTGTTTTTCATTACCGCTTTGATTGCAAAAACATCCGTTTATTTTGATAAAGAATCTTTGCATTTTGAGACATGGAGGTCCCTTCCAATGCATGTTATAAGATTGAAAACGTGAAATCTTATTCGGAAGGTTGAGTGACCTAGGTGTTGAAATTTCGGCATGCCTGGGGCACGTTTTTATCTAACGATCTCTTTTGCAGGTGCTGTTAGATATTTTCACTCACTTGTAGGTTGTGATGTGAATCCTTTTTGACAAAAGATCCCTGTGGAGTCCAATCAGGGATGAGGCATAGAAAGAATCGCGACGATCCTGGAGGGTTAATCAAGAAGACTCTTCAAAGTCTGAGGACTGGAAAGTTTGTACGAATCTGAGGGGCTCAATCTCCGTAGAGTACGGAGAAGTTGAGAATACAAGGTGATGAATCAGAAAAGTCCAGACGAGTCTGGGAGCTCTCAAAAGTGGAAAGATGACACTGGAGTTAGATGGTGAATACCAGGGTTCAACGAGTCGACGGGTGTTCTGTGCCGGATTTTCCTTACTTCCCCTAGCAGGGTCGGGATTGTTATCTCCCCAGCGGGCTCAAGATCGGTGTTTCCTTGGCAGCCAGGAATGAAGGTGGCAATTTCCCCAAGCAGTGTCGGGATTGTTGCATCCCCAACAAGTCGAAGATTGTTGTTTTCCCCGCAGAGCGCGTGGGTGGTTTCTTCCCCAGCGAAGTCCCCCAGGCGGATCAGGTTCAGTGGAGGTCATCCCTGGTAAGGGTGGTCCTTTCCCCAGCAGCAATGTTATTCCCCAGCAGAGTAGAGATTGGAGCATTAGTGAGTTCCTCAGCAGAGTGCCTCGAGCTCCCCAGAAGAGTCCCTTGAGGGGGATACTTTTTATGCATTCATCATTTAGATAAGCATAACATATTGCATAATTCATCGCGTAGCATTTCCATAGTTATGGAGCATTACGCTGAAAAAAAATCATGCATCATCATTGCAAGCATAAACTAGTCTCAAGCCGTGGTTACCGTTTGAGGTTTGGTTTCGCTGGAAGTTGGAAGATGTTACTCTGAGGAGTTCAGCATCGTGACGTTGGGTCAATGGTATTCCCCAGTAGTGCGATATTGGAGGAGATTTCTGTCGTGCGAGATAGAAGTTGGAAGGTGTTACTCTGAGGAGTTCAGCATCGTGATTTTGGATCAACAACATTCCCCAGTTAGTCCCCGGCAAGCGTCTGCCTGGTTTTGACATATGTAGACGTCATCCCTGCGATACCAGTAAGTGTCGTGTCGATCCCCGTAATGTCCCTCTTCTTTGGTGTCTGTAAACATCATTGTTCGATGTCAGTAAACGTCAAGTTCCTTCCCAGTCATAAGTAAATGTCTGGTCGAATATCCTTTCTTTGGTGTCAGTAAACATCATTGTTCGATGTCAGTAAACGTCGAGTTCCTTCCCAGTCATTGGTAAATGTCTGGTCGAATATCTTTTCTTTGGTGTCAGTAAACATCATTGTTCGATGTCAGTAAACATCATTGTTTGGTGTCAGTAAACATCATTGTTTGGTGTCAGTAAACATCATTGTTCGATGTCAGTAAACATCATTGTTCGATGTCAGTAAACGTCGAGTTTCTTCCCAGTCATTGGTAAATGTCTGGTCGTGTACCCTCTGATATGTCGCCATCAGAGTGGTGGTTGGTGTTATTTCCGGCATTGCCAACGGAAGTAGCATGGGAAAATGGAGAACGAGGTTCATTGTTTGGCAGCAAGAGTGACATGAACTTATCGGGGTCCAAATGCGGTGATCCGGGATCATCCGCGCGAAAGAAAATATTTGAGGGGTTCAAGAAAAGTAAAAAATATAATAATCCCCAGCGGATGCGGCGTTCAGGTCATGGGTATTCCTGTGTTACCATTTATTTTGGTATCCAGGTTAACATTCTGTTTCGGTATTCAGGCCGACTGTCCCCGTATCAGATGGATTCTTCTTTTGAGACCACTTCTTTGCCGATTCCGACAGGCATTGGTAATTATTTCCCAGCGGAGCGCAAATTGTTCATTTGTTCTTGGTATTCAATCACTCTTCACCCTGATCATCTGAAAGCCGAGGCTGTTCATATCGACAGGTTCATAGTGGATTGAATAGGGGCAGCTGTAACACCTCAAAATTTCCCCTCCTCTTCTTGGGACTAGTTTAACATATTACATTTCATGTTTTAGGACATTAGGCATTTGCATATTGAATATCATGTGGGAATAAACAAGTCATCCTCCTAAGTCTTTCTCAGAAGATAGAGAGGTTAAGAGATTCAAGCCTGAGGGTCTCATGGATTGATCACCAACCATCTGAAGGTATATGCTTCAATTAGGGTTTTCTTGGTCCTTCAAAAGGTTGAGTATTATCTTGATTGCAAGGGTACATCATCATCATCATGGTTGTGTCCTTAGCAAAGGTTTCAAAATTCATGCTCAGGTTCCTTGGGATTAGGGTTTTGACCTCAGATCAACCCTAATCAGTGCCATTCTACCAGTCAGGGTTTCTCAAGGAGATGGGGTTTATTTCTTGGATGGATATCATATGGTCATTATTTTGGGCTTGTTTAAGCTAGGGTTTCATTTTGGAGCTAATTCCTCAAGTGGTTGAGGCTCAAGCTGATCAGAGCACTTGTAAGTCATCTGTCAACTAGAAAGTCAACAGAAAGTCAACTGAAGGCTATGAGGTGGAGAAATGAGTTTCAACATCTCATTCATGTTCAAAGGGGGTTCATTGGTCATTACAAATGCATATCTTGAAGAATTTGAGGTCAGATCAAAAGTTTCCAAAAATGGAAAGTGACCTGTAATTGAAAGTTTCCAAAAATGGAAAGTTTTTGGTTCAAATTCAACTTGATCTTACATCATCAAAGAAGCTTCAAATGAATTTTTGTCCAACATGAAAGTTGAATATCTTCCTCTCCCATTTCCAAAAAGTCAAAGATCATGAGCATCTGATGAATGGTTGAGAAGATATGAGCAAATGATTGCCAAGTGTGCTTGGAACTTCAAAAGGCCATAACTTTTGACTCATAACTCCAAATTGAGTGGCTCTTTTTGAATTTTGCTCCTCATGACATGTAGTTTCCAAATCATTCATCACATTATAGGAAATTTAATCATATGATCATTGGTGCATACATGTGATTTTTGGAGGGAAAATCATGAATTCAAAATTGGTGCATCATGTGGACTTTTTAACCATTCCAACATGTTCATAAGAGAATTTTGAGTGAATTTGACCCTCCATACAGCACTGTTCACGTGTGCCTTGCCATGCATAAGGTGTTTTTGCAAAAATTGCCATGCACCTCATTCTTACTAATTTTGCATTAACCAATTGCTAATTACATTTTCAGTAGGATTAGGACATGGTATATAAACTAAATCCTAACAGAATTGTTCATTATTCATCATTTCTAGATCTAAAACTTTTTCCCTCCAAAATTTTCTCCCAATCCAAATTCAAATTTTCTTCACATAACATTGCTATTTTCTTGCATATTCTTGTTCTGTGATATTGATTTGGTGTAGATCAAGCTCTTAATTGCAATTTTTGGCCAAGATTCGTGTGGTGCAAGCTCAAGAACAATGAACATGGAAGCTGTTTTTTGAGCAAGATCTAAGCCTCTCCAAGCTCCAATTTCTTCACAAAGCTTCATAACAAGTGCTCAGGAGCAGATCTACACAATTGCCAGGCCTTGGAACTGCAGATTTCATTGACTGTTCTTCAAGAGGTAGGTTTTTCGATCCTCTTAATTGCTGATTTTATGTGCATGATCTTGTAGTTCTTCTCTTGCTGGTTAATCTGAGCTAAATTTCGTGTGGAATGGTTGAGTATCACATGAGTTATGCTTGATTAAAGTTTTGAATCCAATAATGTTTTTGCTCGATCTGAATTTGTTGTGATGAATTAACATGAATTGATGCTGGATTCTTGTTGTACATGTCATGAGCTTTTGATTGATATGATTTTTGGCCGTTTCTGGAAAATTTTTGGTGTGATGATACTGTTCATCCACCGTCTTCATGAGGAAGACGGTGGTTTCCACCGTGCACGGCCAGGTTAGGGTTTGGCTCTGGTTCAGTCATTCATGTACATTGTAGAAGCGCATTTCAAGTGTAGAGCACGCGTTCGATTCCTCATTGTGGCAATTGTTTTGTTTAATTCATTGCTGACTGGTGCTTGCGTGGCGTCCTATTGTCACAATCATTGGCCTGTACTCGTTGACTGCTTCCATGCAAGTTTGGACCAATGATGTGGATTGCCACATCATTTACTGATGCTGCGCGTTTTGAGGCGCACGGTTCGAATCCGGCTGAAGCAATTGCCATTTTATTCAATTCTTTTTATTATTTTCATGATATTTCAATGTTTATTTCATTTTTTCCATGATCTTCAAAAAATCACCAAAAATAGTATGATAATCCAATTAATTCCCAAATTTTTTCTACTTGTTCATGTGGATGTCTAGAATTTTATGGTGTTGATTTTAGGATTTTATCATTTCTGGAAATTAAATTGTGCTGAATTCTTTGAACATGTGTACATTTGGACCATGCCTCATTCAAACTAATGTGAAATGCTCAATAATGATCCAATTGCCATGAAATTTTACATGATGATTCTCAACATGTTGTGTGATTTTTGAGGCTTAGTTGTGCATTTTTATCATTTTTCATTTTTGTTTTAGGCACATGCTAATATGGTGTGACAATGTGTGTCACACAATTTGATGTTGATCTTCTCCATTTTTATTACCTTATCAATTGAGCTCCCCTGTTTATAATTTTTGGCATGATGATTATGTTTGACATGTTAATTGCTCATAAAAATTTCCAGAATTGTTTGAGTCATTTCTGATTTAATGTGTATTTTCTCTCTTTGTATGTCCAATTGATGATCATGTTGTGTGTCTTGCCATAACTTGCTCATAAGATGACCTTGCTTAGTGCTTTTGACTTGGTCCTTTTTAGGACATGTTCATGATGGATTAAATATGCTATATGTTGAGTTTTGATTGTTGTTTTGACTTTTTTCCTCACTTTTGACCCTAGGCTTTGCCCTAGGGGTTTGAACTCACATTTGAGCTGTGTATTTCAGGACCAAGCATCCAATCTCCATGGTTGATGTTGCCTCATCACTTGAGCTTTGATATTTGCTTTGTCCACTAACCCTTGCTGTTTGTAGGTCATTTGAGATGATGAAACAATTTGAATGCTTGCACATAAGCTTGCATGTTGTGTATATTGGTTGTCTGACTGTTGTTATCTGTTGGTTGCTTGTCTGAACATAGTACTGATTGTTTAGCTTTTCTTACAGGTACTTTAGCCGCTTTAACTCATTGTTTGAGTTGCTTTGCTTGTGGTTGGTATACCACTTAGGTAACTTCCTATTCTCCATGTAGTCTGAAAGACCTGTCATGTTATTTTGGCAGGCACCTGTCTGAAGCCCTCCTTAAGAGGCAATGTTTGTGGTTGTTTATCTTTGTGCCTTGTACATTTAAAGACCTCCTAAGTGAAGAGGCATTGGCAGATAGAAGGGATGTGCAATCCATCCCCTGCTATTCGGTTGAGTCTTTCATCTTGCTCGCACTACGTGCTGATGCATTTTGAATAAACACCCAAGATCCTTGTATATAGAGTCAGTCATGTGGAGTAGAGTTCCCCATTCTGGACTCCCACACCTTCATTGTTTGAAGCTCACCCAGGCCTGGGTTAAGAGCTATGAGATCCAACCCTCATTACCTTTTCATCTGCTCACCCTGACGGTCAATGTCAGTGGTTAAGAGCTTTGTCAGATATCCCTTCCAGTTGGCTTGTTTGTCGAGGTTGATATGACCCCTTGACTAAAGCCCAGCCTTGTATGATCCACTTGTTTGCATATAGTGTGTGATACCTGTTCACCTGCGATGTTTACTTGCTGTTTGCTTGACTTGCTGCCTGTGCGAGTTAGGTTCTGTTCAGATACCTCAACCTAGGACTATTGTGGATTGCATGACAACTTTTAGGCTCGAGTCAGTCTCCCTATTAGTTTGTTATTTCCCGGTCTCTGGTTAGGAGAAAGTTTCTCCCTTGTTAAGGGGAACTACGTCGCCCTGATCCTCATACCAGATGAGGTACGTAGGAAGGAGATCGTGCGAGATCTCTCCGGGCACCCTTTTTCTTTTGCAACCTTTTCTTTTTTGCGTGTGTTTTGCTTGACAGTTAGGAGGTCCGAGTTCCCGACTCCCTTCTAGTCTGTATGTTCAACCCTTTTCTTTTTCAACTCTTCTGTTTTGTGTGTGTGTTTGGAGTTTGATGTAAGCCCAGCGATTGGCATTCGGTTTCCCGTTTGTTTTGTTTGTTTGTGGAGTCTGATGTAAGCCCAACGGTTGGCATTCGATTTCCTGTTTGTGTTTCTTTTGTTCGGAGTCAGACGTAAGACCAGCGATTGGCAGTCTGTTTCCATTTGCGAGTTTCTTTTGACGTCTCAGCGTCTTTGTGTTGTGTTTTGTTTCGGCGTGCGTTAGCCGAACTACGGTAGCTTTGATTCTCATTCCAGATGAGATACGTAGGCATAGGATGCGATATCCTAGCGAGCCCGTTTCCCGTTTCCCGAACTACGTCGACTCTGATGTTTGTGTCTGACAAACTACGTAGGCCCAGGATGCGACATCCTGCCGAGTCCGCTTTCTCCGTCTTCTTTCATCTGTGTTTTATTCCAGTGTGTGTGCATTCTTTGAGCAGTTATTTAGCAACCTTATTCTATTCTTCTGAGCGTGGATCCCGTCGAGTACGACGGACGTGAGGGGTGCTAATACCTTCCCCTTGCGTAACCGACTCCCGTACCTTATAATCTCCAGGCGTAAGACCATTCCTTTCCAGGATTACTTCGAGCGTTTCCTTTCCCTCCTTTGGGATAAATAACGCACGGTGGCGGCTCTGTTTGTTTTTCTTTTCCCACCGGTTGTTTTTCGCGATGCGACAGAACATGACACCCTATAAGGAGTCATCGACACCAAACTAGTACCAGGTACTAAGTCTATAAAAAAATCCACTTCGCGCTCTAAAGGCAAATCATTGATGTCTTCAGGAAATACTTTTAGGAAATTCACACACTCCAGGAAGATCCCGAACTAATCCCTTTCCTTTAGCTTCCAACGAAGCTAACATCACAAACACTTGTGCCATATCCTTCAAATATTCTCTCACTTGCTTAGCTGATACAAACGCCAACTCTTCACCTCCATCGAATTCAAATTCACGCTCTAGAGGCAAGTCGCAGATCTCTTTAGGAAAACATCAAGAATCACACACCACTGGCATAACACTAATTGTCACACTTCTCTCTACTCTCCAAGAAACAACACTAACAATACCTGGTCGTTTTCCCTAAAGACTTCCCAACTTGACCGACAAACAGGAATCTCGAATCCACATCATCTTCAGTGTTAGAAACTACAGATCTTTAACATCGCCCGAGCTCTTGCAATCAGCGACACACTACACCAACTTAACAAAACAATTGGTAAACAATACACATTTCTCAATCTTCTGCAAATCATTGATTGATTCACCACCCGACTTCATCTAATTCGTTAGCAGCACCACACACGAAAGATATTCCGGGACTGATTCATCTTTCTTCATCTGAGTCATCTCGAATTGCTTTCTGAACATCTGCAACTTCACCCTTTTCAATTTTTCATCTCCGCCTTACAAGCTTTTCAACTTGTCTCACACTCCTTTCGTCGTTTCTTATTCAATAATCTTCTGAAACACATTAAAATTCACACATTGGTGAATCAATAACATATATTTTCCATCTAACTTTCTTCGGTCTTTATACATAGCTTGCTGAGCATCATCTGCATTCGCTTCCGATGAGGTACTCCATCGTTCACAATTTCAACCACATCTTAAAATTCGAAGATGACCTTCATCTGCGCAACCCATCATTCATAGTTCTCCCATTTGAAAACCGGTAGATTCGTTGGAAATTGCGTTGATATTTTTGTTTCATTTTCCATTACAAATTCTCTCTGAATCGCAACTGGGCTCCTTGATACCAATTTGATGATACAAAAGTTTCAAGAAAGATGAAAGACATAGAAGAATAAGAGAAAAATAAAGAAAACTCAATTATAAAAAAACTAGGATTGAGTGTAATACTGTTTACATCATACAAGACCCTTTATATAGCCAACTAAGGTCCAGACCCAACTTATACAAACCAACCCAAACCCAAAACAAACAAAATGTAAAATACAAAATTATTATATTTCGACACTACTTTAAGATGTATTCGACTATGTCGAATACATCTGACTACGATAACTTCGACTAGCTGCTTCGACCTAGTCAAATGCTAGCTCTCAATCAGAACTTCAAATTATAACTTCTAACAGATCTTACATTTTATTTAATATCATTTATTCTTGATCTTATTATTTTTTATAAAACAATAGTAACATAAATGTTTGTCTCATTTATTTCTTTATTAGTAACATAAATAATTAAAAAACAATATATTTTTTTCCGTGTTTGAATTTATACATTGTTTTTAGTATATTTATTTTTATTCTCTTTAATTATAAAAGAAATATATAACAATTATTATAATAATGACTGTATATTTCTAATGATATTTTTAGTTAAAAAAATATACCATAAATTTAAAATTTAATGTCAATTATTATGTTTTAAAGATTTTTTTAGTACGATTATTATTATGTTTTAGGCTTAATTAGTACCAAAGTCATTTAACTTTATTTCATATTTCACTTTAAATCATTATCTAATAAATTTTATATATTAGTCCCTTAAAAACTATTTCTTTAATCAAATTGGTCTTTACCGTTAAATTTTTTAAAAAACTTTAATTTCACTTACATGGCAGGATAGCGAATCAACATATATATATATATATATATATATATATATATATATATATATATATATATATATATATATATATATATATATATATATATATATTAAAAAACTTATATTTTATTTAATTGTTGGAGTTTTGTTTCCAGAGATAAAAAAACTACACAAATTATTAAAAATATGTAAAAAATATATAACTCTTCACAATTAATTCTCATGAAGAATCAAATACACATAATAAAATCATCCTAAAATACTAACGATTCTAGAACAGTTACAATATAATCACTTCAATAAAACCGATAGCATCTCTTAAAACTCTTCATTTGAAATCATCCCATACTTGAAATTAATTGTTTCATGACTAAACATTTCATGCATCCCGGTTCGGTAAGATCAACAACACCTGATGGAAATAATAATAACTAATCTATAATAGAAATAAATAACTCATTTAAAGAGTTTTGGAATCTTGTAAAACATATAACATAATATGCAATGCACAGGGATAAAAACAAATTAATCATTAAAAAAATCAACGAATAACATAATTGGATTATCATCCCCAATATTTCTAGAATAAAAACTGAATGATTGTTCAACTAATACAGTAACCTTCAGCCATAGCCAAAACAAAATAATAAACTTCAGCATTACTAACTTTATGCTTCAGTGCGAATTGAAATTCAAAACTGTTAGCATTACATATTCAGATAAAGTTTGATCATGGAACATATGTTTAGAAAATCTAATATATTGCAACAATACACATTTCTTAGTTTAACATCACAACAAAAAACAAATAAGCTTAGTTCAACAAAATTACTGTAAACTTATTTTTGAGATAAACTAAGGTAAAATAGTTTTTAATATTAAACGTGTTATGACTATTAGAAAAAGGATCGAAAGTTGTATGAGGAAATTCCTATAAAACACTTACGCTGATGATAACTAGCATTTATTATGACCCGAAAATAAAAAACGTAGAAGAGAGTAAAAACCGTGCATAATAAAACAAATAAATAAATCTTCCAAAAAATGTATAAAATCTTATCTACAAAGAACAAACAAACAAGGAAACTAAAAAATTGTTCACCAAACATATCTATGAATCATGACCCAAACAACAAACAAAAATCATATATCTGAGTGTAATTTCAAAAAAAAATAGAAAGAACTGTATAACAACATGCACTGGACTCACCCATGAACTATCAGAAATATGATAAATCATACATGCTTCAAGTAATTTAAGAACTTCTTTTCTTTGCTGAATTTAAGCATCGTTGAGGTTGAACAACCAGTTTGACTTCTTCCGCCAACTTGATTTTATACATGCAGTATGCTGGAATAATCCGCTTCAAATATGATACTTTCCATCACAATGCTTTTTTATTTTCTCTAGGTACTCGTAACAACTTTTCTTCTTTGATTTTTGATAAAGTACTACTAATAATTGCAGAGGGCCTATTTCCTTGACTTAGAAAAAACATATTTCAAATGCTCAGAGAGTTCTTTTAGTTCAGGCTCCGTTAGTTTCTCCTCACTACTTCCTCCCAATTCTTCAAATTTTTTATAATACCAACTCGTTTACCTCAACATTATCGTCGTCTTCTCTTGTTTCCTCGATGGATTGCACTAAAACTTTTTCTATTGGAGATGATGATTTTCTTCCTTCGAAACATTTTCTACCAATTCATCAATCAAATCTATTTAGTAACATTGCGAAGCCTCATGAGCATGTTTCATGGCTTTAAACACATTAAAAATATTACATGATCTTTATTAAACTAGAGAATCAATTATCCTCCTTCCACATCAATCAAAGCTCTGCCCGCGTTACAAGGAAATATATTCTTAACAATAATGGTGTTTCGACATCTTCCGGCATATCCAAAATGACAAAATCAGAGGGAAACAATAAATCATCAACCTTTACCAATAAGTCCTCCAGTACTCCGTAGGGATAAGTGATAGATCGGTCATTCAAAGTCAAAGTCATTTTTGTAGGTTTTGACTCCCCACAATTTAATTTCTGCATCATAGACAACGACATCAAATTGATGCCCGTCCCTAAATCACAAAGTGTCTGACCAATTTTTAATGAACCTATAGAGCAAGTAATAGTGAATCTACCTAGATCTGTTAGTTTATGTGGTAATTTATTTTGAATGATGGCACTACATTCCTCTGTCAAAGCTACATTTTCATCATCCTTTAATTTGTGTTTACCGTTCAAAATCTTTTTCATGAATTTGGCATAGACAAACATTTGTTCCAAGGCATCACAAAACAAAATATTTACTTGTAAAACTATGAGCATCTCCATGAGCTTTTTAAACTGCCCCACCTCCATTTCTCTTCTCAACTTCTTCTTATTCAAATGATAAGGGGATTTGATGAATATGGTAAATGAGGGGTTGGTTCATTGAGGATTTGGTTTTTAATTTCCTAAAAGGTGAATCTTTATTAATGAATTTATCAAGTGTTTCTCCCTTCTCAAGAGTCTCGCTTGAAACCTCATCTTTTGTTAGTGTGGAATTTGATTCCTTATCTTTCTCATTGCTCTGTTCCAATGCTTTTGTTTCCACTGGAAGCTAAGAGAATTGTGCGATTTCTCAATTCTATTGCGCCACAGTTTCCTTTTTCCTGTGTTAATGATGTGATTTGTTGGGATTGGTTAGACATTTTCCCTTCTAGTCTTTTCATTGACTCCTCATGTTTTTTGTTCAACGAGTTCTGTAATCTGTTAACCTTCAAGATTTCGTTTTGTGTTACCAGCATAAATTAAGGCAATGTTTCTTCCAACTATGAGATCTTGACTTCTGCATCTGTTTGTGGTGTTCTCTGATTGGAATTCATGGTTATAGCTTGTACTTCTCCCATAAGTTATTCTTTAGCACAATCACTTGCAAAATGTTCTTCTCATAGTTAGCACATCATACAAATTCTACCTCATTTGAAGATTCCTGAGTTGCCCTTGCTATATTCAACTTTTGATTTAGCACTTCCAACTTTGTGAGAAGCTCCTCATATCCTCCTAAAGTCAACTCATTGTGAGATATATTCTTTGTTTCTACCTTTTTAAATCCTCTATTATTTTCAAAGTTGTATTCATTTAGACTCATATTCTCTATTAGTTCTTTTACCTACGGTTCAGTCAATATTCTGATTGTGTCTCCCGCGGATGCATCTAAAAGCATTTGTGCTTGCGTTTGGAGATCCTTTACAAAATTTTGCATTTGTTCCATACTACTCATATTATGATTAGCACACAAGTGTAACAATAATTTAAACCTTTCCCAAGAATCGTAGAGAGATTCAATCTCTTGTTGTTTGAATTGTGTAATTTCAGCTTTCCTCTCCGTGAATTATGCAGTAGTGAAGAATCTTTCCATAAATTTATCTTCCAATTCTCTCCAAGTTCTTATTACTCAATTTGAAAGACATAATAATAAATCATTCGCTCTCCTCACCAAAGAGAAGCTGAATAATTCCAGTTTAACCCGATCCTCTGTAATACCCTCTATTTGACACATCAACATTGTCTCATAGAACCTTGCTAGATGTTCCCATGGGTCACTGGTTCCGTTCCCGTCAAATTGCTTATCCCTCAAATTTGAAAGCATGGAGTATTTGATGTTGAAATTTACGGAAGTTGCTAGAATGAAGCCCAAGGAAACCTATGATGTGTTAGTATACCTATAATAGTCCCCAATAGTTTGTGTTATTGGTTCTTCCATGGTAAACTTTTCAACACCTACGACCTGCACTTCACCAACAAGAACAAATACCCACAGTAGTATCTCTCGAAAATAGAATGCAATAAAATAAAAAGAATTTAATTAAATGCTGTAAAAGTAAAAAAATAAAATAACACGTTGCACAAATGTTGCCTTGTTGAAATATCAAGAGTCCCAAGAACGGCGCCAAAAACTTGATGACTTCTCGGCAAGCTACCGATAGTGTCGCAGTAATAAAATATTGAATACAAAAAGACTATTTTTTAACAAGACAAAAAATGTGAAATACGTAAAAAAATAGTAAATTGGGGGGGGGGGGGGGGGGTTGTCAAGTTCAAGTGCGAAATTAAAACAAAGTGTTAAGACAAAATTATGAAAGCGGACAGGTTGTGTATATAATCCCTTATTTCTCTATTGTTGATGTTTGATGCCTTACATAAATAATCTTATCAATATAATCTCACGACGAATTAACAAAGCCGCTATAATCAATCCCTTGCGATATAGCTCACTAATCACTATTCGGATTTTCCTATCCCTAGTCCACTAGCGTAAGCAGGATTAGGCGATGCAACAAAGCGTTAATTCACTAGCCACTACTCTGAGGTTTCTATCCCTAGTCGACCAGCATATACATGACAATTGTCATATGTCTAATACATAGACTAATGACCAGTATTCCCTATGTGTCTAAAATCAGATTGAAAGGTTATCTCACATAAAAAACATTACGAACAAGAAACAATTGAATATAATTATAGATCAAAGAATTCATGCAAAGTCAAATCGACATATTATCCAACAATATTGAAACAGGTTCATCAACACAACCTAACCTAGAGGAGTTCAGCTACTCATAATTCAAAATACAATACCAAAAACAATTAAGAAAAATTGCATATGAGATTCCTTGAATGATTGACCTCCAATGGCTTCATATGCTCTCAAAATCACCTCTTATGCTATAAAATTCGTATTTCATATGCCCAATTTCGTCACCCATGAAAAAGTACAAAAAATCCCCTTAAATAGTCTTTAGAATGGATCAGAACGCGTCAGAAAAGTCCAGAAAAAGGAGCCATCTCACGTGTGATGATCTGTATCGCGTGCCATGCAACCTTTTTGGCACGTACGATGTTGCGCGTGATTATTCCAGTGGTTGCATGCTTTTGCTCCCCTTTTAACTTGATTTTTCATTAAGTCCAGTTTCTCCATACTTAACTATTTTTTCCTCATTCTGTGGTCTTTCTTCTATATTTTTGCTCCTCTTTAACTTGTTTTCATCCGTTTCTTCGACCGAATTCATACAATGACGGATTGTTATCAGTGAGTGCAACTCAAATGATTATGCGACCACTTTAGCTTTTATTAGAAAATTTATTTCAAATTTAGTTTAATTAGAAGTTTTACATTTGGGAAAAGAGTTTTAACTCAAATTAGTTTGGAAAATATTTTATTAAATCATAAATTTGAATGAAGAAGATTAAATTGAATATGATTTAATTAAAAGATTTAATTTAATTAAAAAGATTTGATTGCCTGCATATTAGATTCGAGTGATTTTTTGTTGAATCCTATTAGGCTTTTTGGGTGGATCATATCATCTATATAAATAGATGGTTCTCCTTATTTGAAGAGTCACATTTGAAGAAAGAAATTCAAGTGTGTGCATATTAGAGTTTCTTTGAGTCTTTGTTTTGTGTTCCTTGAGTATAATTATATTTATCTTAGTGAGTCTTTCATATTTAAGATAGATAAAGTATTTGATGCATAATTATGATTTTAAAACACCATAAATGATTGGTTCTTACAAACATTTGAGAGAATATTTGAGTGAAAGTGATGAAATTTCGGATTTAGAGGGAGTCTGAGTTGAAATTTATAAGTAGTATTAGAAAAAAATGCACTAAACTGAAAGATTTTAGATGAGACCGTAGTGTACTATTGACTAATTGAATTAATAAATTTTCTTTTCTTTAAACTACAACCCTTCAGATGTATGCGACGTTGCATTGAACCGAATTATCAATTTTTTGTGTTCTTTATCACTGTTTAACCGTGAAAAATATTTTATAAGACTTCATTTAACCATAATTCAAAATGTCAAACTATAAACGATAGTCAGCTTTACACGACCTATAAAAATGCCACCAACAAGAACATGAAGCATGCGAAAGGTTAAACATACTATAAATAAATGTCTCATTCTCCATAAATACAAAATTGACACCACCTGTTTAAAGGATCTCATATCATACGTTCATACATGGACAAACAGAAGTTAGCATTTCTTTATAAATAATGTTGCAAATGCAACCTATTCAATTTGAGTTAGAAAAAAGAAAAAGGGAGACGACTTCAATTTAATTTTCGCAATATAATATTCCATCATCAAACATTCCACTTCATGATTAGCTAAATAACCGAACGAACTTAATTATTGCTTAACTGTTACTTAACCAAAAAATGGCCTAATAACTGAAATCAATTTATTATAATTATCAAAATTTTGGACGCTATATCACGAGAGAAACTTAGGATTCTCATTAAAGGTATCACATTGACAGGGTGGACATCAAAATAATTCTCATATACAATAAGATACTTTGCGTATATAAATATATCAAATTAATTAAAGGAATTGCAACCTTGGCATAGTAGTTGAAAACCACTTATGTATAGATTAAATAATTAATTTGTGATTAAAATTTAGGTTTGATGGGAAACAGTTCAATTCTGTAAGACATGTTTGTTCACGAGGAGACAAAGTGTGACGTGAAACCTGAAGATTCTCGAATCAAAATACCGTTTCTAGATAAGGTGTTCTTTTTCTATACTGCAGAATTCACATTACATAAGCATTTATGACTATTATTTCAAGACAGACACTAACAAGTATGTTAAAGAAATTAATTTTGATTTTTAATATATGTTAGCTAGTGTTTCTATCCAAATAAAAAAAAACTTATTTTTCTAAGTTATGTTAGTCCATAATTCACTTATAAACTTCATATTTTGTTGGGCTTTTGTAGCAATAATTTCTAAAACGGGAATGTCATGAATAACAAAGATATTAAAGGTTGGCAAGTTATAGTTTGTTACCACAATGGAGCCTTTATATATATATATATAATATATAATATATATATATATATATATATATATATATATATATATATATATAATATATATATATATATATATATATTAAATAACTTTAAATCTCATTACATTGAACACGGAAGTCTGATTTAAGAATTATTGTCAATATATGATTTAATATTTTATTTGTCTCATAAATGTCATATTTGAGTAATGCGTAATTCTTAAAAAAAAATAATTAGATGTGTTGATTTTAATGATAAAATTTATATTATTTATTAGAAAAGTCTTATTAATTATATAGTTAATATAAAAGTTGACTAAAGTTTATGGTGTCAATTGTACCCATACCCATTGAATACCCTAAAAAATGTTCTTAACGAATAGGGAAAACACCCGCAAAATAGATACAAACACGGAGATAAATAATTACCCACTAAAATAAATAGATATGGATGTGAGTATGAGTACATTAATATACATCGTCCAGATACCTCCGTAATGTATATTTATATATTTTTATTTATATTATTATATAAAAATGCATATCAATCATTTAAAAAGATACATCTCTATTAAATTATTATGCATTTTGATATAAGTGTTCGATTGTTTCATAACTCAACAATAAAAAATAATTTTTTTTGTACATGTTAAAAATATAAAATGATACTATGTTTTTAATTTATCGATTTGCTTTTACTAAAACGGTTGGTAATATGTACAAATATGAGTACTTAAGTACACATAAGACGCATGTACGAGTATAAAAGTTGGTGCTCACGTGGGTATGAGTTGAAATATGAGGATTTTTTTAAATTGAGTATGAAGATGTGTACTATAATACTCTACCGATTATCAATCTTAAATAAAATGAAAGATAATATTGGGGTATAGTAGTGAAAAAGTACTAATAAATATTGTATTGATAATGTAAATGAATCATTATTTTAAGACATAAAAAAATGGAAATAAAACACATCTTATAAGACAAAAGAAAAAACATTTTCTCACACATTTTTTTCTTAAATCATCGTTATGAACAATCATAAATTCATTTTCCGTATGTTTATGCAACTATCGTTAGCTATCACTTTCTCTTGATCCACTTTAGCAAATTTATAAAACGAAAAAATATGATCAATCTTACTATATAAGACGAAAAAGTATGATCAGTGTTACAGTATTATGACATCGCGAACAAAAAATTGACAATTTTCATAATCAATTTTAATAAGAAAAGCATTACAGTATATGTCTTATTTTATCATATAGACTGATGTCAACTAGAATTTTTGCAAAATATCTAAAATAAGATCTCTTTAAAGGACACTAATTTATTGTAGCATCCAAATACATTACCGTTTCGAGACAGCTAACGATTGCAAAGATATATTAAAACCTTGATGTTCCTAAGGCAATTTTAAAAAACAAACACTTTAGGTTTAGGATCTTTTGACTAGAATTCTTTACCTACTAATCAAATTGGAAGGTCAATGAAAAATAAAAGTATAGTGTTATGAATGCAATTGCAATAGTCAAAGAAATTATGCAGGAAGCACGTGTATTGTGGGGGGAATCTGACGTGGAGACGGACGTATGGTGAGCATGTGCAGTTTTGGGTTTACAAAGTGACTAGAAATGTAGGCGTTGAATGAATGGGTAACAAGGCCAGCTTAATAAGGGTGTATATTGCTGACAAGTTTGACAATAATGCATCTAACTCACCAAATTCAAATTTCAATTCTGCAGAGACAACGTTAACGTTTGCCCATAGGTGCTTTTCATTTCGATTTGGTTTCACACCATTTGGTTTGGGATTTTGGAATATGGCATGCATTATACTATTATTTCCTTCCAACATGTTTTAATTGGTTAAATAAACTTATTTAATTGCGATACCTAGTATTAGCAAATGCTTATGTATTAACAAAATGCACTATTATCCCATCAAAATCAATTTTATTTCATCTAAAATTGTGCTAATTAGACAACTCTACGATGATCTAATATGGAGGAGGTCAATGACGAGAAACAAAGTCAAATAACACACAAGAGCATAAGGAAAAGACATAAACTCCACCCTAAAACCACCCCACAATAAAAAGTTTTTTGGCGTGATACCAATACTATTACAAATAACACATTTTATCTCGGTCGCGAAATGACTTTTACCTCGTTTACACAGTCAAGATAACGAAGAATGGCATGATAATTTGTCCCTTTTCCCTTGGTTTTTTAAAATTCGGTGTTAGAAAGTAAATGATCATTTGTTCGATTCTTAGAAACAATATATTTTTATTTTCCAAAATTTATTGCACGCGCCATATACCTCTCGATTTTATTTAAAAACCGAGATAATAAGGTATATTTTTATCTCGATTGTAAGTAATAATCGAGGGGTTAAATCTTATTTATTGTCATATATAATTTGTTTTAAATCTCATTTTTACTGTCGTGTATCATATCATTATAAATCTTGTAAACACAGAATATCAAACTTACGTTGTTTATATATATATATATATATATATATATATATATATATATATATATATATATATATATATATATATAATATATATAGATAGATAGATAGATAGATAGATAGATAGATAGATAGATAGATAGAGAGAGAGAGAGTATAACATAGTATTCACAAGAATAGTCGTTGGATTGTTTTCAACACTAAAAATAATCTTCATATATTTATATCACTAATACACACAAATAATATAAGTAAAAAACATAAGTAATATACTTACTTCTGGCTATAAAAAGTTTGGCTTTTTACCAAGTAAATTTTGTTTGATTGCATTATGTCTCTCCATTGCTCTACACATGTCGGTTAAAATTAAAAATGAATAAAAACTATTCAAATCTAAAGTTAAAATTTGAGTATTAAGAATAATAACACTTACTCATTCAAAACGTTAACCACAACTTCAGGCAGCTCAGAGTGCAATGAGCAAAACACAACTATAACATTTTTTTCTATGACATATAGCATTTAGTTGCTAATGATCACTACATAATCATTCAAAATAATTAATAATACGTATAAAATTGATTTATAAATGAAAACACAAATTAATATATACTTACTCACGGTAAAACAGGGTCAAATAACATTATTTGTTCTCTTTCAACTTTTCTTGTACGTAAACAAAAATATTGTTTTTTGTCGAACCGCAAGTAAGACCAAGCAGCGATTGATCTAAGAAATAATACTTATCTATATTCCTTTCAACACAGAACTCATGCATGAACCTGCAAGAATCAAATATTTATGTTATAGTACAAGAACGTATGAATATAAATAGAAATCAACATAAAAATTATATTTACGAGCACCAAATTTGTAATACGAAATTGTCTAGGTAGTTACCTCCCATCAAAAATTCATAAATAGAATCCTTAGAAAGTACGAATAACTAACTTGGATCATGAATTAATTCAATACACATGCATGAGTCTGGAGTACTTTTAAATGTTATTCATAGTCTCTCAATATTATCTAATTTTGGTGGTGTGGCTTCAATACCGCACTAGTTGCCAGAAAAACTTTCTTTGGTGTTTGTACCATCATAACTTTATCAACTAAATCCTCTTGAATTTCCAACTGATTTGAATTTGTGTGATTGAGTAGACCCAACAAATTTAATTTATGAGTTATAAAAATAATATAAATATAAGACAGAATTAAAATACGCAAACAATAATAACAACAACATACAACTTATACCTCAAGTACATCGCGAGTACACTTCTTTGACATCTTCTCAAGATCCTCCTCGGCCATCCTCTTTCGCTCCTCCTCGGTCTTCCTCTCTCGCTCCTTTTGCTCCTTATGGATATTCTCCCTCATTTTCTGTAACAACCTCTCCCTCTCCTTCTCCAAGATCCTCTCCCGATCCTCCTCCCACTTCTTCCTCTCCTCCTCCAACATCCTCCGCTCCTCCATCCATTTCTCTCTTTCCTTCCCTAACTTAACATCAACAATCTCTTCAATCTCTCTCTTACAGTTTTCTTCTCTAGATGATTTACATGGTCAAAAATATAAGTTGATACCAACGCCTCTTCCAAGATCACGGACACGCCCATGATGCTCCTCAATTTCAATCGCTTATACCAAGATGTCACGACGATCTTATGTAGCGAAGAGGCCGACTTTGGTTTGTTCAACTAAACCATCCTACAACATATATGAAATTTCATCTTTACCAAATTGATTTAACCAAAATAAATATTGTTGAAAAAATTCTTTACTTAGAATCTTTTGAGCCACTTCGCGTGTAACATCTAATGTGAACTCTCTGTATTTTCTTTGAAGTGTCCTCTTCCATTTCTCGTGGTGTAATGGTGGAGATAGAGTGCGACCAAAGCTTATAGAATCTCTCAGCTCTAGTTCCCTTTGTTTTCTTTTTTCTTCAATCATCTTCTTTTCAAGTTTTGTATATCCTCCACGAGACAATCTATGTGGATAGATATTTCTAACTCGATTTTCCTTTCTTTTTTGGACTTTGCCAATAATTCAGAAGTGGTGCAAGACTTTAAAAATTTATCCCAAACATCCTGATCAATAAATGAATACATCAAGTATGCATGCTTGTTTCAAGATTATCTGCATCTCTTTGATGTTTAATATAATCATGGGTGAGTTGTGTCTTAAAGCCCCTCCAACAATCACCCTAATATGTAAGCAATTTCTTTTTTAAAATACTATCCCCAAGACTAACAATAAACACATCCTATGTTTACAAAATATAGATGTTATTAGTATCAAACAAAAAATAAATGATCATATATACTTGTAAACAATTCATAAAATACCTTAACATCATCCCATATGGCGTCTTTCAAATCCTCATCAACTTCGTGCCAACTATCTATCAAAATTCTCACTTTACTTCTCCCTTGTAACAAAATGTAACCCATAGAATCCTCAACATGTTCACCATAAGCCCTTTCGGTTCTTATATCATCTGTAACCAGGTAACGAACACCATCTTCGTGGGCTTTTTTCACCTTGGTATATATCGTGGAACCTCTAGTTTTTCTTACGTTTTGTTTTATCAGAGGTTGTAGTAGCTGTTGTATGGGAGGTGTTTGTCGAGTCGACCATAACTATCTAAATAAACCTCAAAATGATCAAAAGAAAGTATTTTAGTGAATCAAACAACACGTAGAAACATACTAACTAATGTTTCAGTGAAAAAGTAAAATAATGATCAAGAGAAATTATTTCAGTGAATCAAATAACACGTAGAAACATTCTAACTAACGTTTCACTGAAAAACAATATGAACAAATGTACCTCAAACGAGTTTTGGTTGGAATAAAGATGTTATTGGAGTTTTGAAGAATATTTGTTGGAATAATTTTGATGAGAGTGACGATGACAATCACATAGGGTTTTTTGTTTTGCTAAATGAGAGTGACGAAATGACTTTTGGTCTTTGATAGCAGTTTGAAGTATTTCATGCAAAATATGTGACACGTCGGTTTTATATGAAAGTCGGCATGAAAGTACTAATTAAAAATAGATAATATAAAAAACACAATAGTGACATATGCTAGAAACTTATTTAAAATATATATCAAGTCGGTTTTTGATGAAAAGTGAAAGATATGAATATGTAAAATTAAAAATTAAAATGGATTTTTGAAAATAGTAATTTGAAATTGTTGATGCAAAATATATTACCGCTCAGTTGGACCATGTAAGCGAGGTAAATACTACTTAAAAATGAAGGGAAAAAATTAACAAAGAAAAAAAGTGAAGCTGGAAAGACGTCAAGTGAGAAATATTAATTAAACCATTGAAAAAAAATATAAAATGCAGTACTTGAGATTCGAAGCGAGCTCTCTTATAGCTATATTCTCTCGGTTTTCTTAAAAACTGAGGGAACAAGTTGTTTATTTAAAAAATAAAAAATAAAACATGGTGCTCTGAGGACCTATACCCCCGGTTTATTATTGTTTAAGGTGCAAGCTTCTTTATAAAAAGCATTATTTGTAGTAGTGCAAATTACACAAGATTAAGAAAAACTTTGCTTAAATCACCAATTCAGACACTGACACTGACATTGAATTGTGATGTGATTCATCACTAATTCAGACACTGACATGTTGGATTAGTAACACAATGGACTATATCAAGATATATTATGGCGCGATTACGTTAGCACAAACCCTTGTTTTAAAAGGAAAATATATGCTAATTTAAAGGTTTTAGAGTTTTGATTTAAGAGAGGTGGTTATAGAGCTCTTCATTATAGAAATTGATGTTATTTCACCACTGGAGTCCAATTTACAGCTCGTAATTAATGTATTATTTCTTGAACCTTTTAGTTAATTACATTATGAATAGCTACATTTTTTATTAGGTTTTTTAAATGAATTTATTTTAAATTGTTTGATCAATGTATTTTGCTTTGTACTTATTCATGCAATTGCTACATAGTATTATTCAATAAAGTTTATTCTTAATTCTTTTCTATATTGACAAATATTTGAGATGAATTCAAGTTATGCATGATTACTAACCATAACTTTCACAATTCTATGTAGTTTTTTTGTCTGATATCTAATTATTCTAGGAATTAAATATTATTTAATTTGTTATATTAGGAATTAACGCTCTTTAGAATCTTCTTCAATTATGAATTCACCAAAGACATTAGGGGATTGTGATTGAAGAAAATGGTTGCGACCGAAGAGATTAGTTGTAACTATTTCTTTAATTCATCATGATATTTGAAATACAGTTGTAGTTGTTAGACAAAATTATCGAGCAAGGATAGATAAATGATTCGAAAAAGGGTTGATCGGTTTTAATCTATAATTAGATTAAGATCCATGCGATGAGCGGTTGTAAATGAGTTTATCCAATTTCTATTGAATTTTAAATATGTTAAAAATTTATTTTGACAATAAAATGATCAACAAATTTATATTACTATAATTTATTATGAATTATAATTGAGACAATGATACAAATTAATCACATATTAAAAGGTACATTTTATTTGAAATAAAAATACATACTAGTAAATTAAGGGTGACATCCGGAAATTAGTTTTGCAAATATAAACAACTATATAGTAGTTTTTTTCTTCTTATGCCTTTTTTGTTACTTATCTTTTGATTTAGATATTTCTTTTTAAGTTGTTAAATATGTGTATATATTTGTAGTCTTAAACAAAATTTAACATTTATTTGCAACCATTATCAAATAAAATTTTCAATAGTTTTATGAATTTATGTTTATTTTGTCAAACTATTGTTATACGATGAATAAAGAGTTGAAAATGTTAGTTACTATATTAGTTTAATTTATTTTTTAAATTAATTATTTTAAATTTTAATAATGGAATTGTAAGAAAAAATTATCTGATTTTATCATTGATATTTTATTAAAATATACGTGTTCTTCTTTTAGACATCATTATCTCTCTGTTTTATTATACGCTATGTGGTCACTATAATAAAATAAAAAGTAAACTATAATTCACTTTGGAAAAAATAAATATTTTTGTATTTAAGAAAACAAAATTTTTGTTGTTTGTCTTTAGTTTATTTATTCGATATGATATGAATAATGTATTTGTGAAACATATACACACACTAAAAGATTGATGCAAATTCTATTATATTTTTGAAAGTGTTATTTTTTATCGTCATAGTTTCAAGAAAATAGATGTGTGTTTGAATTCACACATCTATTTTAATTTTGAAATATATAATTGCAATAATATAGTTAGAGTAATAGTTATTTTGTTAGATCATTTATTTTTAATTTTTTTTTTGTTGGGATTCAAAGCCATAACCTCCAATAGAGAGTATATATTGTATTTATCCTTTTGAATGATGAAAATAAATTTTTGGAAGGTGTCACATAGGACTATGAGGTGATGTGACATTAATAGAGTTGAAATGTTAGTGTTAGGATGCACGCTTCTGGTTTAATATATTATAAATAGATTTTCTTTAAATTCTTCCAAAGACATGCTTTGCATACCCCGTTGTTACAATTACAAAATCATAAGTAAATTACTATTTGCTAAATAGGATTTGAAACAATCTCTATAAATATGGATTTTATAAATTGTATTACTTGACAACGATTGATACACTTGTCAAAAGTTCATCAAGTTTTTGATGTTGTTGTAGGGTATTGATGATTAAATTCAAAAGGACAAATTGTTATTTTTCTTAGGTTTAAAATTTTAATTTTTTTTTACACTTTATTTTTCTCATTACAAATTTAAAAAAAATATATATTTTTATCTTTATTGCTTTATGATTTATTTTGAAGTGCTATTGAGATATTTTTTTATTTTTTTGTATGTGAGATAAAATATATGAAATCTACTACTTGATTTAGAAGTGAGAAGACCGAAAAAGAAAATGGAAAAAATAGTCCAGTTGGTGAAACAAACCGCAAAAGCACAAAAAGAAATCATGGAAGGGCCATACTCAAAAAACTAGTTCCTACATTTAGAAAGATTCATATGAATGTCTGAGCAGGTTTTATGATACTTGAGACGAGTTTTAAGAAATATTCTTGGGGTGGTTCTATCTAATTAGTAAACATGTGGGCAATATGACATCATCAAAATTTTTGAACAAGGTGATTCTAAATTTCACTATGATTCATGAAAGAGATTCAAATTAATGTTAAAGAGATGTTCGACACATGGTTTGGATGACATGACACGTGTACAATAATTTAGATAGAGTTTAAGAGGTAACATGACAAAAATATTTATGATTACAAGGTTGTGGAGCATGTTAAGGATACATCTGTTGAGGCTCCTTGTTCCTCCTCGTCCTCTACTGCATTTTCTTATGATTTAAAACTCTACCTATATGAGTTGGTTAGAAGATTTTTTGTTGATAATCAGATCAGGGAAGAAAGGATAATGGCACAAATTGATAGTATGGCCAAGAAAAGTGAAGAAAACCGGAAAAGCAAAAAAGTGAATTGAAGGGTGAGATGCAGAACTATGAGGCTCGAGTGATTTATTAATTGGAGTCTGAGAGAGGTATTATTGACCATCTGAGTAGATCCAATGTCATTATTAATATTGGTTCTCCTAATCTTAACACGGATCTAAATTTCACTACTACTGCACCACATTCTAATGATGTTGCTACTTTTCCATGATTTCATTCTCTTTTGTCTTTCATGCATATTATATCATAGCATAGCATATCATATATGGATATTTATAATATTTTGGTTGTATGGTTATTTTGTGACTTTTGACAACTATTTTGGGATATGTATCTTGTGACTTATTTAGTCAAGTTTGTTGGATATCCCTGTTACTCACTCTATGTTATCTTATTCTTGATACTTTTGCTAAATTGCGTATTTGTGATAGTTAATTTCGTGTGCGATTTATTTGGTGCTTGTTTAGGTGACATTGTATTTTTAGGTTTTTCTTTATCTTGGATTCAACTGTTTGTGTATGTCCTCTCTATCTTTTCTCTCATTTTGATATTTGATAAAAGGGAGAGAATGCATCGAGATATTATTAATATTCACACACAATTTATGTTTAATGCAGTGGGGCTTTACTTCTTTTACAACTCAAGCGAAGTATTGTACATTAGTTCACTAGATTCATTTAATCCATCAATTTCCAAATAACATTTCGAATAAATGATTAACAATAATATCTCAAATTTTCCAAACAACAAAAAGGGGGAGACTGAAAGTGCAGTTACAATATCATTTGGTATCGCTTTTGTGTTTTGATGTTTTTGTCAATCTGAATATAATTGTCTTATTCTGTTTGCGTATTTGTAATTTGCCTCTTGTTTATCATTTACGTGTTTGTACGATATTAATATTTCATTTGTAATGTAATCGTTTCGGCTATTGTGATTTGTGCCACTAAGAACCCTTTTTGATCAATTTAATAAGAGTTAGTTTTGATTCATGATATTGCTTCTTTTTTTAGCCTACCAAGTTGCTACTTTGTCATTTCAATAGTCGTTGGTTGAATCACAGGTTAGAACTATTAAATTTGGATTTTCAATTACTTGATTCGAATCAAATGTGAAATATGATTCGAATCATAAACTGTGAGAAAATTGGGGTTTGTCTCTGGACCATATGATCTGAATCACAAAATAAACATGATTTGAATCACAACCTCACGTGATCCAAACCAAGTGTAAAAATTGATTCAAATCAACTGTCCTTTTGAAGCCATATTTTGACTTTCCTCAAATTGATTTGAATCACAATTTCTTCTTGATTTGAATCAAAGCTTCAGAAGACTCATTTTCCATTCTTGATTTAAATAGTTGTTTCTTTGATGAAAGTAACAAGTGAGTGAAACATATGAGTGAAACCCATAGAGACGAAAATATGATTTTGTCTTCCCTTCTTAGTGTGTCTATACCCATCACCATCAATCTTTCTCTTCTTCTTTAGAACAACTTCTTGAGTGTAACCAATGTCTGTTTCACTTTCTTTTTGTTGCATTTTGTTCTTGTGTAATTTTTTGTTGTTGCTTGTGAATTAGAGAGAGCGAGTTGATTAATCTTTTGTGTTCATCATGACTGATCAAACTCATGATAACAATTAAAAACCAAGACCCATTTACCCAAAAATTTGAGAGAACCTTGTGTGTGTTCTTTATTCATATTCATATAAACCCTTGACTAACACCTCGTGCTTTTAGATTGGTTTGTGAGATATTTTGGAACTGTTCATTCTCTTAATCCTTAGTTTATTCCTTTATTGAGTACCTTCATCTCTAATGATTGAGTGGTTAAAGGATACTAGTGGTACATTATGGTATCTAATTTTTTTTTGTGATTTTTTTTGTTTATAATAGGTGCAAGTATCATTTCTTAAAATGCAGTTTGGCTTTCTTTGTTATTGATCAAGAAGGGGTTTTCTCAATATACTCTAAGGAAGACTTTTGCGAGATCAAGTATACACAATATGTAAGGCGAAGTTGAAATTTGTCCTTCTTTGGTGGCGTTGGAGAAAGATTGCTCGCAAACAAAGTTGGGAGTTGTCAAATATACGCTCAGTTAATGGTAATCGCTCAGACAAGAAATCGGTGGGATCAGGGGGGATGTCAATACACGAATACTTGGATAAGGTTATTATGGATAGCGAGGTTATTTGATCAAGATCTTGATGGATTTTATTTTTGTTAGTAGTTTGAGTCTTTGTATCAACATAAAGAATTATCGTGTGATAGTTCATTGTAACCAAAATGCTTGTATCAAACTTATCAAAATAGTAAAAATCGTGATTATTTTCTAGTGGTAAATTAACACCATTGAAAAGTGGAGTAGCCAAAGTGAGGACTAACACTGGACCACTATATATATTTATGTATATTTTCTCCTTCCTTCAACTCCTTTAGTTTTATATCATCCATTAATATTGTTATTGCATATATTGCATAATATTATTGATTGTATGCCACATAAGATAGACTTTGCTTATAGAGATTTCATGTATAAGCTTATGCATGTGGTGTATCAATGTTATAGAATCATCATGAATCTAATTATGGCTTGATAAAAAATCTATGTGAAGTTTTTAAATTGCTTTATTCAAAGCAACTTTAGATGTCAAGTCCTAAGTGACATCTTGTATCATATCACTTAGTTTAATTCATTGAGATGCTTATAAGTTCTCTTGTTTTTATGTTTTTCTACCGTGCTTCTTAAAATCTTTGATTTCGTGTATGGGACCTAAAATATTTTTGAAATCATCTTAAGGAAAAGGGTTTATTCGACCCCCAAGACCTTTTTGTATCCATATTCTCACCAAACAGATACCACTAGTGGGTGAAGCTAGCGGAAATATACCCAAACTCATCGCACGCTCGAACATACAATAGAGTCGCCATCGTACTTTATTTATTCCCAAAGGAAAGGGAAAACATCGATAAAACCCGGGGAAAGAGAAATCTGGGTATGTAAGTCAGTTATGTAATGGCGAAGGTATTAACATCCCTAACATCCGTTGTACTCAACAGGAACCATTCTATTTGTTCTAGCTCGAATATGTGTTATATATAAAGGTTACTTGCAAAAGAATAAGGGCAAAGAAAGAATAAATAAAGTGCTCGGAGAAGATTAGGATCCTCGTGCCTATACATCCTTATAGTGCAATAAGGAATTCAGAGCTCCGTAGTTCGTAGAACTGATGATGGGAGGTGAAAAGAAGTTGTGATCAAGTATGGTCTAAACCAAATGATTATGTGATTTGAAATCCTAAAAGGGATAAAATCTGAACCCAAGAGTAAAAATGGTATAGACTAAGATGTGGAAGGACAAAGGCATACCCACTGTATCATCATAACCAAAAGGAATTAGGTGTTTGATTTTATAGCACAAACATCTCTTGGCACAAAGGTGGACAAGTGTCTTAAAAGGGTATATATGGAATTCCAAAGAAGATTGTATTTGGTTTCTAAGTAATGGTATGTCACTGGGGTGAGTGGTTCAATGATTGAAGGTAGATAATGGTTCATGAAAGATATTGATGGTGCCCTAAGGCGGAAGGAATAATTAGAATTGTGCTCGCCAAGGGTTCGAAGCATTGTGCCTACGTATTGTCATCGTGCAATGAGAAAATCAGAGCACTCATAGTTCGTGGAACCATGAGAACAAAGAGACATAGGTGATGAAAAGTATAACTTGTACCAACAGAATGGTGGAAACAAAAGGATGTTTGTCTAAGCAACAGGGACTCACAAGACAAACCCAATTTCAAGGGTTAACTCCAGTGGAAACCAAGAGAGATGTATTTTCCTATGCAATGGGGCGTTATGAGACAAACACAACTTCAAGGGTTGGCTGCAGTGTTGTTTAGTACATAGAATAATGTATCACTGTAGGGAACAAACAATTTGAGACCAAAGAAGAATGGTATATTGGATCCATGAAGGAATAAACTCTGAACCGAAGATTAAACAAACATCTTACCCAAAAAAGAAGGAATAAATTGTTTGGTTTCGTAGCTCAAACATCTTCGGGTTCACAAGGTGAACTGCTGTTATATCGTCCTAAAAGGATGCGCATGGAATCCAATTAAAAGTGGTATTTGATATCAAAAAGATGGTATTGATTGATGAATGAAGAAATTAATCGAGGTAGAAATAAATAATGTAGCTTGCAGAGAATCTGAATCCTCGTGCTTACGTATTCTTACCGTGCAATGAGAAAGTAAGAGCTTTCGTATGTCAACCTACTAGGGCTGACAACAAGAGACTGAGGCAAGAGAAATGATATATTGATTGCCAGGGTACATAACCCTTCGAGGCAGAAAGAGGAGTACCAAGGTCCACAACCTGCTAGGCAAGGCAACACTATCAGAGTCTATAACTTATAATGGCAAGGAACTGAACTGCCAAGGTCTATAACCCAAAAGGCAAAGAGAAAGGATGTCAGAGTCTATAACTCTTAAGGTAAAAGAAAGCACTACCAAGGTCCATAATTTGATAGGCAGGGGGATTTCCAAGAGTTCATAACTCTACAAGGCTAATCAAAGGGATTGTCAAGGTCTATAACCAAATGTCAAAGTCTATAACTCTATAGGCACAAAAAGAGCTTGCCAAGGTCCACCACCTCATGGGGCAAAGAAAGATTGGCAAGGTCTACCTCCTTGAAGGCAAGAAAGATTGCCAAGGTCCAATAACCTAACAGGTAGGAACAGGTTTCCAAGGTCTACCACCTCAAGGGCAATAAAGATTGAATTGATTTTGAAAAAGGGTGTATAACCAAAAAGTGTTGACAACAACGGTGCTTCCTTATTGAAGTGTTGAATGATTGACGCTTACCTGAAGAAGACTTGTCAATTACATGATTCAAATTGCACTAAAGTCTATGAATGAATGCGAATACCTTGAGTAACGGGTTCATTTGTCCTGTACCCAAGGATATTCTAGACAAGGATAGGAATACTCAACTCTCATCATTCTTCGTTACTTAAGGCCCATGGCATACAACTTGAATCAGAATTGACAAGTTGCTGATAGAAGATCCTTATTGTTAATCCTGATAATGCAATATTGCTTGTTATGGAAGAAGACTTGACAATCATTTGATTCGGATTATGCTAAAATCTATGAATAAAGGTGAATACTGAAGCTAGCAGAAATATACCCGAATGTATCACACGCTCGAACATACAACAGAGTCGCCATCAAACTTTATTTATCCCCAAAGGGAAGGGAAAACATTGATAAAACCCGGGGGGAAAAGATATGCTAGGTAAGGAAGTCGGTTATGCAAGGGGAAGGTATTAACACCCCAAACATCCATGGTACTCCATGGGAACCATTTTGATTGTTCTTGCTCGAATATGTGTTATATCTAAGGATTACTCACAAAAGAATGAGGGGAAAGGAAGATAGATAGATAGAGTGCTCGGTGAGGATTGGGGCCCTCATGCCTACGTATCCTTATAGTGCAATAAGGAATTCAGAGCTTCGGAGTTCAAAGAACTAGTGGTGGGAGATGAAAAGAAGTTATGATTGAAGTATGGTCTAAACCAAAGAGTTTTGTTTTGAACTCTAAAAAGGGTGAAAAGATGAACCCAAGAGTAAACTGGTATGTACCAACAAGTGAGGGCCTACAACACAGTATCACTATATTGGGACAACCGAAAAAGAGAGGAATTAGGTGTTTGGGTTACGGGCCAAACAACTCTTGGTTCACAAGGAGGTACAAGATGGAGCATAAAGAGATAGTGTATTTGGCTCAAAAGATAGGTATATTACACCGAGTGAATGAAGGTAGATTATGAATGCATCATGGTATGAACGGAATGAAGTGATCGAAGTCATAGAAATGAATATCTGGTGACAAGTGACTAAAGAAGTATTGTTTGAAATTGAAAGGTGAAAGTGTATTGGAATCCATAAGAGAAATGGGATTTATACCATAGAGATGTCTGGGTGACGGGCCATACAACTCTAGATAGAAATGCGGACTTTACGTTAGGCGTCCTAAAAGGATATATATGGAATTCCAAAGAAAGTGTATTTATGATCTCAAAGGAAAAATATGTCACTAGATGAACGATTTATGATCGAAGGTAGGTAATGAATAGTTAAAGAGATGGATGATGCCCTAAGGTGAAGGAGGAATAATTAGAAGTATGCTCGCCAAGGATTTGCATCCTCGTGCCTACGTATTCTCATCGTGCAATGAGAAAGTAAGAGCAATTGTAGTTCGGAACTACGAGAATATAAAGAGGGACATACAGTGATGAAAAGTATAACTTGTACCCACAGAATGGTATCAAGGGAACCCACAAATGGATGGAACTTGGAATCAAAGAGTAAACAAGCCTCTCAACCAAAGGAATGAATTAAATGTCTGGGTACGAGCCAAACAACTCTCGATTCACAAGATGAACTGGTGTTACAACGTCTCACAGGGGTAAAAGTGGCGCCCAAGAGAAAGTATTATTGTGTACAAGGGACATTATATCACTGGATGAGGAAGGAACAATTCGAGATCAAATAAGAATAGTATCTTGGATCCAAGAAAGGGGTAGACTCTTAATCGAAGAGAAAAGTGGCGTCTTAGCCAAAAAAGAATGAATTAAATGTTTGCGTGACGTGCCAAATAACTCTCGATTAATGAGGTGGACTGTCGTTGAATCGTCCTAAAAGGATAGACAAGGAGTCCAAGGAGAAGTATGATTCATCTCAAAAAGATGGTATTGATAGCATGAATGGGGAATGCTTGATTGATAAACAGGGTAGCAATAGATGAGGTAGCTTGCGAAGAATCTGATTCTCCTGCCTACGTATCCTTATAGTGCAATAAGGAAATCAGAGCTTTCGTAGTTCAGCCCACTAGGGCCGAAAATAAGATGATTGAGGAGGCAAAAGAATATGATTGAATGATTGAATTGGAATGATTAAAATGGAGAAGACTTAATAGTTATTTGATAAGAATCACACTAAAGTCTATGAGTAAAGGTGGATACAATAAGTAACGAGCCAAACGTCTTGCACCCAAAGATTTCCAGAATGAGTGTAGGAAAACTCCAGTCTCATTCCTTCTTTACCACTTAAGGCTCGTGGCACATAATTCTCATCCTAACTTTCAAGTAGAGAGGTAAGAATCTTTGTTGTTTCTCATGTTGATGAAGACCTTATCAATCGTTCGATTCGAATTGCAATAAAGTCTATTAATAGAGGTTGAAATTCTAGTTAACAGACTATCAATGTCACACAGGATGTTATGACATCCGATTCTGTGCAGATAGGAATGTAAACAGCAGGTAAGTGTAAGTGCAGTATATAACACAAGGAATTGTTTACCCAGTTCGGTGTCACACACACCTACGTTGGGGGGCTACCAAGCCAGGGAGAAAATCCACTATTAGCAGTATTAATTCAGGCCTTAAACCACCTGTTTAATCCTATCACTTAATACCTACCAAATGCAATTTCAATCTTAAACTAAGACCAGAGTTCCTACTCACTCCCCCTCAATCACCGCAGTGATTACAACCTTTAATTAGATTAAAGTTAATGGTGAAGTTATACTTCAAACAACTCTTGATTGTGCTTCACAGCTTTAATCAAGATACACAGCACTCACGCTTAAAAGCTTAGAGTGACACAACACTGACAACTCAATGAACACCCTAGTCCAATGCAACCATCTAGGTGATAATTGCTTGGCTCACAAGATAAACCTAATACAAGACACAACCAAAAATACAACAGTGAAATATGATGGAACAATAAAATCTTCACGCCTAAAAACCCTGAGTTCTGAAAGAAGGATTGCCATCCTTTTATATTGCAGCACTTGGGCCTTGTACTTGTATTTCCTAAAATTAAGGTTAAGCAAGTTAACCTAATTTCCACATATTAGGGTACTAATAAATAGGCTATTTGTTAGGTTCATTAATTGTAGCTCAGTTGTTAGTTTCCTGGATTTTAGCTCAGCTGTTGGACTCCTGAAGAATAGCCTGAGAAAAATACTGAAACAGAAAAACTAACCATCCTACACTTTAGCATATGCTGTCAGGAATGAATGTCACAACATTCAGTTTGACGTCCAGAACATATACCATATGCTAAGTCTGTTATTTTCCTGAAAACAGACTATGCTAAATGCTGTACTCTAAAAGACCAACCAGTCTATACTTCAGTATCAGCTTATAGTAATAAATGTCAAAACATCCAGTTTGACATTTTGACAATGAGCCTTATGCCAGGTCTATTATCCTCCTGAAGAACAGACTGAAATAAATATTGAACTGAAGCAGAAAAACCAACCTGCCTATTATTCAGTATATGCTGTCACTGATGAATGTCATAACATCCAGTTTGACATTCAGACAGTAGGCCTTATGCCAGGTCTATTATTCCCTTGATAAACAGACTGAAATAAATACTGAGTTATAACAGACAACCAACTATTCTATACCTCAGTATCTGCTGACAGGGATAAATGTCACAACATTTAGTTTGACATTCAGTAAATCCTGTATTAGCTAAACCTGCAACATACTACTCAAGTATGTCATGACATCAGTCAAGACATCAGAGTACAGTTAGATGTTCTAACACAAAATGAAGTCAATCAAACATCTCCAAAGCATGTCATGACATCAGTCAAGACATTATAGTCCAGTTAGTGTTTTACCACAAAATGCAGCCAATCAAACATCTACAAACTCCCCATTTGGCAAATTTTTGGCTAAAACAACTTGGCATCACAACAGAGTTCACAGCAGCGGAAAAACACACATCTCGCAGGGAAATTAACCTAGCTAATACACTCAGAGCAGCAACACACTCAACACACATAGAAGTTAAATAAAAACTTCTAACAGCAGCACACACACAGAAGTTAAATAAAAACTTCTAACAGCAACACACATACAGAATGCACACATCAACACACTCATTGAACATCAAGCTGCAGCACAACCTCTGGATTAGAGGATCTTCAATATCTGTTTAAGCACATAGCAAATAATTTGTTGTCCTGGGGCACCATAGGTGTTACTCCCCCTTTTTGTCAAAAATGTTGCCAAAGCAACACTTTAAATTACAGACCAAAATAAAACAGAATTACACACACTTGTCAGAAACCCAATCTTGATCTTGCTTCTCAGCCTTGATCAAGACAGCATCCACTTGATCTTGCTTCACAACTTTGATCAAGTAGAGACACACTCTGTCTTCACAGCAGGTATATCAGATGCCATGACTTTGTGTATGACATCTTGAACCACTCCTGCATGAACTTTAGCAGGTACATAGGTTGTCTCATATTAGGATATCCCCTTAACATCTTGTTAATACACTTGCAGCAAGTGAAATAGCTATGATTTGTTGACCAATCAGAGCACACTTTCAATTGTTTAATAATTAGAAATATTAAACAATACATTCCAAACATCATTGGTTGCTATAAATCCTCAGAAAGGCATATTCCCAATTTGTCCCTTAAATTTTCAAACTGAGTAGCGTCCAAAGCCTTTGTGAATATGTCAGCAAGTTGTAGTTCAGCGGCTACATGTTCCAAGGTAATCACTTTGTCTTCCACCAGATCTCTGATGAAGTGATGTCTAATGTCAATATGTTTGGTCCTGCTGTGTTGGATGGGATTCCTTGAAATATTGATGGCACTGAGATTGTCACAGAACAATGTCATGACATTCTGAGAGACATTGCACTCAGTCAGCATCTGTTTCATCCACACCAGTTGGGAACAACTGCTTCCAGCTGCTATGTACTCAGCCTCTGCAGTGGACAGTGATACACAGTTCTGTTTCTTGCTGAACCATGATATGAGATTGTTTCCCAAGAAGAAACATCCTCCTGATGTGCTTTTTCTGTCATCAGCACTCCCAACCCAATCAGCATCACAATACCCAGATAAGACAGGCTCAGAGCCATGAGAGTATAGCATACCATAGTCACAAGTCCCATTGACATACTTGAGAATCCTCTTGACTTGATTTAAGTGGCTCACTTTGGGTTCTGCTTGGTATCAAGCACACACACCAACTGCATAGGAAATATCAGGTCTACTGGCAGTTAGATATAGTAGACTACCTATCATGCTTCTATACAAGCATTGGTCAACACTGGGACCTCCTTCATCTTTGGTTAATTTTAAATGAGTAGGTGCAGGAGTTCTTTTGTGCCTAGCATTATCCATACTAAACTTCTTAACTATGTTTTTGGCATATTTGCTTTGGGAGAGAAACATAGAATCCTCCATTTGGTTAACTTGCATTCCAAGAAAATAAGTCAATTCCCCAACCAGACTCATTTCAAACTCAGATTGCATCTGGTGAACAAAATGTTTCACCATTTGCTCTGACATTCCACCAAAGACAATATCATCCACATAAATTTGGGCAATCATGATTTTGCCATCTTCATCCTTCACAAACAAGGTCTTATCTATCCCTCCTTTTCTGTATCCATGAGAGGTCAGAAATTCAGTCAACCTTTCATACCAATCTCTAGGAGCTTGCTTCAACCCATACAAAGCTTTCCTCAACTTGTACACATGTTTAGGCAGGTTAGGATCACAGAACCCTTTAGGTTGTTCCACATAGACTTCTTCATTCAAGTAGCCATTTAAAAAGGCACTCTTCACATCCATTTGGAACAATTTGAACTTCAGAATGCAGGCCACACCTAACAGCAATCTTATTGACTCAAGTCTTGCAACAGGTGCAAACGTCTCATCAAAATCAACCCCTTCAACTTGAGTATACCCTTGTGCCACTAGTCTTGCTTTATTCCTAGTGATTACTCCTTTCTCATCAGACTTGTTCTTGTAAATCCACTTGGTACCAATGATGTTAGTCCCTTCAAGTCGTGGAACTAACTCCCATACTTACTCCTTTTAAACTGCTCCAGTTCATCTTGCATGGCATTGATCCAATATTCATCAGTCAGGGCTTCTTTCACATTTTTTGGTTCAACCTTGGATACAAAACAGGAATTTGAGCTATTCTCCCTTGATCTGGTAGTCACACCACTATTGGGATCCCCTATGATAAGATCCTTAGGGTGGTCTTTCTGAATTCTGATAGAAGGCACTTTGTTGGATGCATCTACCTCACATTCAGGAGGAGTTTCCTGTACCTCTTCAGACTTGACTGGTATGTCTGTTGAAGTATCAAGGAATGTTCCAACATCCTCTATGACATTGACTCCTTCCTCTTTATCATCCACAATAACATTTATGGATTCCATCAGGATATTGGTTCTGGAGTTGAACACTCTGTAGGCTCTGCTGTTAGTTGAGTATCCTAGGAATATACCCTCATCACTTTTGGGGTCCATTTTCCTTCTCTGTTCACGATCTGTAAGAATGTAACATTTGCTTCCAAAGATATGAAAGTACTTCACAGTAGGTTTTCTGCCTTTCCATATTTCATACAGAGTGGAAGAGGTTCCTTTTCTCAAGGTAACTCTATTGTGAACATAACAAGCTGTATTCATAGCTTCGGCCCAAAAATGCATGGGAAGTTTCTTTGCATGAATCATAGCCCTGGCAGATTCTTGAATAGTTCTGTTTTTCCTTTCAACTATTCCATTTTGCTGAGGAGTTATAGGAGAGGAAAACTCATGACTTATCCCTTCAGACGAGCAGAACTCATCAAACTTGGAATTTTTAAACTCCGTCCCATGGTCACTCATAATTCGGACAACACAACTATCCTTTTCCCTTTGAAGTCTGATGCATAGATCTTTGAAGACATCAAATGCATCTGATTTTTCTCTGATGAAGCTTATCCATGTGTATCTGGAATGGTCATCAACAACCACATAGGCATATCTCTTTCCACCCAGACTTTCAACCTGCATAGGTCCCATTAAGTCCATGTGCAAAAGTTCCAGATTTTTGGATGTTGTAGGATGTCCCAGCTTAGGATGTGACATCTTGGTTTGCTTGCCAACCAGACATTCTCCACATACCCTTCCTTTATCAATAAGCAGCTTTGGGATTCCTCTAACTGCTTCCTTGGATATGATCTTTTTCATTCCCCTTAAATGAAGATGACCAAGACGTCTATGCCACAACTTCACCTCCTGTTCTTCCTTGGCTGAGGAGAAAATTATGGAGTAGTTTGAGACTTTAGGTTCCCATAGATAGCAGTTATCTTTGGATCTGGATCCTCTCATAACTTCCTGGTTATCTCCATTCGTCACAACACATAGCTCCTTAGTAAATTGAACATAGAACCCTTGATCACACAACTGGCTTATGCTGATGAGATTAGCAGTTAGTCCTTTTACTAACAGCATATTATTCAGTTCTGGAACTCCAGAACTGTCCAGCTTACCCACACCTTTGATTCTTCCTTTAGCACCATCACCAAAGGTCACATAACTGGTAGTGTGAGGTTGTATATCCACCAATAAATTCTCCATACCAGTTATATGTCTTGAGCAGCCACTATCAAAGTACCAGTCTTCTCTGGTAGAGGCCCTTAGAGTTGTGTGAGCTAACCTAGCAACCCATTGTCGTTTCTTGATGGGGGCATTATGCTTATATGCCTTATGCTTAGGTCTGACATGAGGGGTTTGGTTAGGATAACCATGCAACCTGTAGCAGAAGGCTTTTATATGACCAAATCTACCACTGTAGTGACATCTCCATCTCTGAAATTTCTTCTTCTGATGGTTACTCATCCTGGTTCCCTGATGTTGAGACATTGGTTGTGACTTCTGCTTGAATTTCTGAACGTCAGCCTTTGAGCGTTTGAGTTCAGCAGAGGATTTCTTCACAAAGCCTAAACCAGACATGGTTCCTGACTTCTGTCCCACCTTTAGGATCTCTTCCAACGTGTCAGTTCCTTTATTTAGCATTCTGATGGATTTTGTCATTTGATCTAGCTTGGAGGTCAGCAAGGTTATCTCACCATTTAGACCATCTATGACTGTCAGATGCTTCTTTTTCTCATCCTCCAGCTCCTTGATGAGTTTCTTTTGCTTTTCTCCTTGTACACACACTTCTGCACTTTTGACACATAGCTCTTTATATGAAGCAGCAAGTTCATCAAAAGTCAGTTCATCTCCACTTGAGTCATCATCAGAGGCACAAACACTGGTTAGTGCAGTGACATGTTTAGCAGATTCTCCTTCAGATTCACTCTCAGAATCTCCTTCAGACCAGGTGACAGATAGCCCCCTCTTTTGCATCTTGAGGTAAGTAGGACATTCAACTCTAACATGTCCAAAACCTTCACATCCATGACACTGGATTCCCTTGCCTTGGTTGAACTTTTCTTCAGTTGTTGATCTTTTCCTGATGTCAGACGAAATGTTCTTGACATTAGGTCTACCTTTTTGATCAATCTTCTTTATGAACTTGTTGAACTGTCTCCCAAGCATGGCTATGGCTTCTGATATGCTTTCATCACCTCCAGTACTCCCCTCTTCTGAATCCTCTTCAGTATTTGATACAAAAGCTATGCTTTTGTTCTTCTTTTCAACATTCTCACACAAGCCCATTTCAAAAGTTTGGAGAGAACCAATAAGCTCATCCACCTTCATATTGCAGATATCTTGAGCCTCTTCTATAGCAGTGACCTTCATGGCAAATCTATTTGGCAATGATCTGAGAATTTTTCTTACAAGTTTTTCTTCAGCCATTTTCTCTCCTAAGCCACCAGAAGTGTTGGCAATTTCAAGAATATTCATGTGGAAGTCATGAATAGTCTCTTCCTCTTTCATATTCAGATTTTCAAACTTGGTGGTCAGCATCTGAAGCTTAGACATCCTCACCTTGGATGTACCTTCATGAGTTATTTTGAGAGTATCCCAAACTTCTTTAGCCAGTTCACAGTGATGCACCAGTCTGAAGATGTTCTTATTTATTCCATTGAACAGTGCATTTAAGGCCTTAGAGTTTCCAAGGGCTAGTGCCTCTTGCTCCTTGTCCCACTCTTCTTCAGGAATTTGCAAAATAATTCCATATTTACCTGTCTTCGTTGGATGTTCCCATCCTTTGTTGACAACTCTCCATACCTTGCTATCTAGAGACCTCAAGAAGGCTATCATACGAGGTTTCCAGTCATCATAGTTAGAACCATCCAGCATGGGTGGTCTATTTGAGTATCCTACATCCTTGTCCATGGTACTAGAAAGTAACGTCCCTAGATCTCACCCAGAAATTAACAGGCAGGGTGCCTGCTCTGATGCCAATTGAAATTCTAGTTAACAGACTATCGATGTCACACAGGATGTTATGACATCCGATTATGTGCAGACAGGAATGTAAACAGCAGGTAAGTGTAAGTGCAGTATATAACACAAGGAATTGTTTACCCAGTTCGGTGTCACACACACCTACGTCTGGGGGCTACCAAGCCAGGGAGGAAATCCACTATTAGCAGTATTAATTCAGGCCTTAAACCACCTGTTTAATCCTATCACTTAATACCTACCCAATGCAATTTCAATCTTAAACTAAGACCAGAGTTCCTACTCACTCCCCCTCAATCACCGCAGTGATTACAACCTTTAATTAGATTAAAGTTAATGGTGAAGTTATACTTCAAACAACTCTTGATTGTGCTTCACAGCTTTAATCAAGATACACAGCACTCACGCTTAAAAGCTTAGAGTGACACAGCACTGACAACTCAATGAACACCCTAGTCCAATGCAACCATCTAGGTGATAATTGCTTGGCTCACAAGATAAACCTAATACAAGACACAACCAAAAATACAGCAGTGAAGTATGATGGAACAATAAAATCTTCACGCCTAAAAACCCTGAGTTCTGAAAGAAGGATTGCCATCCTTTTATATTGTAGCACTTAGGCCTTGTACTTGTATTTCCTAAAATTAAGATTAAGCAAGTTAACCTAATTTCCACATATTAGGCTACTAACAAATAGGCTATTTGTTAGGTTCATTAATTGTAGCTCAGTTGTTAGTTTCCTGGATTTTAGCTCAGTTGTTGGACTCCTGAAGAATAGCCTGAGAAAAATACTGAAACAGAAAAACTAACCATCCTACACTTTAGCATATGCTGTCAGGAATGAATGTCACAACATTTAGTTTGACGTCCAGAACATATACCATATGCTAAGTCTGTTATTTTCCTGAAAACAGACTGTGCTAAATGTTGTACTGTAAAAGACCAACCAATCTATACTTCAGTATCAGCTTACAGTAATAAATATCAAAACATCCAGTTTGACATTTTGACAATGAGCCTTATGCCAGGTCTGTTATCCTCCTAAAGAACAGACTGAAATAAATACTGAACTGAAGCAGAAAAACCAACCTGCCTATTATTCAGTATATGTTGTCACTGATGAATGTCATAACATACAGTTTGACATTCAGACAGTAGGCCTTATGCCAGGTATGTTATTCCCTTGATAAACAGACTGAAATAAATACTGAGTTATAACAGACAACCAACTATTTTATACCTCAGTATCTGCTGACAGGGATGAATGTCACAACATTTAGTTTGACATTCAGTAAATCCTGTATTAGCTAAACCTGCAACATACTACTCAAGTATGTCATGACATCAGTCAAGACATCAGAGTACAGTTAGATGTTCTAACATAAAATGAAGCCAATCAAACATCTCCAAAGCATGTCATGACATCATTCAAGACATTATAGTCCAGTTAGTGTTTTACCATAAAATGTAGCCAATCAAACATCTACAGAGGTGAATACGATGAGCGCTGGGTCATTCATCCCATACCCAAAGATATTCAGAATTGGGGTAGGAACTCTCCAGTCCAACTCCTTCTCTATTGCTTAAGGATCGTGTCGTACAACTTGATTCAGGATTGATAAGTTGTTGATGTAGTCCTTGCTTGTTACATTGGTTTGTGAAGAGAGGGAGAGAGAGAGAGACTTGTCAATCATATGTTTATGATTGTGCTAAAGTCTATGAATAGAGGTGAATACAATGAGCATTGGGTTATTTGTCCCATACTCAAAGATACTCAGAATGGGGGTAGGAATTCTCTAGTCCCATTCCTTCTCTATTGCTTAAGGCTCATGCCATACAATTCCAACTTCGATTTAACAAGCTTTTACAGTTTCCACCTTTGAAGCATTTGTATAATCCACTGCTTGGTATGACTGAGGATGCCTTGATTGAGAATCTGACTTGAGGCTTCGAGCTCCACAGCTTAGAAGAAAAAGTCTCATTAAGTGACCAAGGGTCTTTTGGTCACTCAATTAGACTGTAGGATTATACAAGTTCAAAGGATTTAATTAATTAAAATTGCTTTTGATCAATTTGAATAATGGTTTGATTTGATTGGAGAATTTGACAATTTTATGGTTATTGTAACAAGAATTCTAATTATGAAAATTCTAGTTAAGCTCTATTAAATTCTAAACTACTCTATTGCTAAAAATGCTACTAGGTGCTAAAATCTTCCAATTTATAAAAATGTTAATACTCATAAAAATTCTTATTCAAACCTAACAATATTTATAATATTTTGAAAATCCTAATTAACTCCTAATTGGTCTAATTAACCTAAATTATAACAATCAAAGTTATCTAACTAACAAAACTAAATAACAAATAAAGAACAAAGAAAAGAGAATGGGCCTTTGCATAATAGGGGGGTGTAGGCCCGGTTTGGGTGTGTGCTGGAAAAAGAGGGCAAGATAAGGTCCAAATGCATGAGCTTCAGTTGCCAAAGCCCAATGTTGAACATGTTCTTTTTTTGGCCAGGGGGTGCAGTAGGGAAATTGATGTGGGATAGCAATTTCACTTTGGGCTTGGATGAACCAAGACCAAATAGGATTAAGCCCAATGGTTGGGTTTTGACTTGGAAAAAGCCAGCAGAATTTGAACTTGCACGCGCGCTGCTCATGGCACTGCAGACCTCCGGCGCTGGACCTCTACCACGGGCCACCGTGCCGAAAATCGCTTCCGGTGGCAGTGACGGCCAGAGCTAAAAAAGGACCTACCTCCGGTTTCGTCTTGACATCCCGATCACGAATCCAACATCCAACTTTTCTAATTTCTGGCCTATATCCATTACTGAAACCAATCCCTCAAGAACCCAAACAAATCAAATCTACAATACACATTCATAAACAAGATTTGAGGTTCCTAATGATAGGTATTTGAATTACCTCAATGAAAAGTGCAATATGGTACTCGAAAGACGAAGAAATAAAGAAAATGGACCTACCTCCGAAGCAGAGACTTGCTCTGGTGAATGTTGATCGGAGAAGATGAAGATGGAAAATCAGTTGTTCAATCAGGTACATTATTGCCCTTATCTTCTTCTGATTTGCTTGTTTTCCAGTTCTTCTTCTTCAAAAATTCTGTAGTGTGATGAGTTTAAGCTCTCTCTTCTTGAAGCTTCAATTGAGTTTTAGAAACTGAGCTTTGAGTGTGAGAGGGAGAGGATTCAGAGAGAATTCAGGAGCTTGAGAGTGATGGTTGCTAAGGATCCCAAAGTGATGGTGAAGATGTATATTTATAGTGTTTATGCTTGGGATTAATGTGGCTTGGAGTTAGTTATTGTCAGGTTAGGAGTCAGCTTAGGAGTTAGTTAGGGTGAACTCAGTGAGTTTAGTTGGTTAACTCACTGAGTTGGAAGTTAGTTGGTTGGATTGGTTAATTGGTTAATTGGTTGTTTTGAGTGATTTCAATAGTGACTGGTTACCAGGTTGACCTTAGGTGGATTTGGCTTTGAAGTTGTGTTTATGACTTGTTAATTAATTGGCTTAGGTGCAAGGTAACTTGCAGCTGTAGGTAAATGGCAATTCAAGTGTAATGCCAGGACATGTTGAACCTTCTGTGAGCTAAACTCTGGTATGGGTTCTGCTATTCCCTTGTTTTGCTATGCATTGCCCACTGATAGTTGTTTGTGAATTTTGTTGCACTTGTTTGCTGCAGATTTACTGTATTCACAATGTGTTTGGTTGAAGCTTAATTATGTATTGAACTTGTTATTTGAAGTTTTGCTGAGTACTTGTATCGAGACCTGTCGTGACATGAATGAGGTTTTGCAGGATGCTTCAGCTGACTCATGGTTTTTTTCTGGTGTTTATGCAGGTGTGCATTTGTCTTGAATTGCAAGCCTTAGCTATCTTCGATGATGGGGGTTCATGCTTCAATCCAGAGGTTCAATTCTCATAGCAGTGCAAAAATTCCTATAAAACAACCTATGATTCGATTCAAACAGGGAATGAGTCGACTCAAACAAAGTTTATTCCAGGGTTGAGTCGACCTACGACTCGACCTATTCGGACCCGTGACAAAATGGTTCAAAGGAAAATGGGAAATGAGTCGACGTAAGGAGTGAATGAGTCGACTCAATCAGGTTTCCCAGAGGTGAGTCGACTTGGGAGTCGACCTATTTGGACCCGAAGCAACATGGTTCAACTGAAAATGGGAAATGGGTTGACATAAGGAGTGAATGAGTCGACTCAATCAGGTTTCTCAGAATTGAGTCGACCTGGGAGTCGACCTGTTTAGACCCGGAGGTTTTGCTTCGAGTCATGAGTCGACTCACAGAGCTGAAACTTCCAAAAGTGAGTTTTGCAATGCGTTATGACATTTCCTTACATTTTTTGTATGTAATGAATATTTTAGGGATGAAAATGAATGGAATTGGCTAATTGATTGAAAATGAATTGACTTAATACATGAATATGTCGCTTGAAATGGATTGAATTTTGGGCTTCTATGATCATGATGAATGGAAGTTATGAGACCAAGGACTTGGGTTATGACTAATACACTCAAGCACCATTGATGAAGCCACAACCAAGGAGATAAAATGAATGGACCAAGCATAGGAGGCCAAGTGGAACACGCTCTGAGTGAAAGATCACATGAGATTAGGATTAGGAGCCACCATGAGGGTTTCCATACCCTTCCTTGATTAGGGTTTCATGAGGCATAACCTTCAATCCAGGTATTTGAATTAATCAAGATACTTTTGAATCAACACCAAAGCTCCATGATCCCCATCCTTGGGTCCCCTAATTAGGGTTCAAGAGCCAAGTTAATGCACAGAAGATCAAAAACAAGATCTCAAAGAGATCAAGGTAAGGAATTAAGGTTTCAACCCATACAATGTGTAATGCCACAATCTCCGAGACAAAACCTGGTTTTTAATAGCCACAAACCTTAAATTTAAGATGCTTGTTAGCAAATGTTAGTCATGAATGAATGATGAACATGAATGAGACATGAGCGAGATTAGATGGGTCTCAGATGAAAAGCAAAAAGGGAGGATAAATTTTGGGGTACTACAGCTGCCCCTATTTAATCTTCTTGGACCTGAATACAAGAATTGCGGAAGCTTTTCAAGTATTCAAGGTAGAAGAGGATTAAATACTAACATATCCAAAAACTTGCCCGTTGAGAATGGATGCAATGTTTTGCGAGTTTTATGGCTTGTCAAGCAAAGGTTGGGCTTTGGGTTAGTCAATAGGAACTGGATTTTTGTCTTTTCTTATTTGCATAATTTCATGTTATGCTTTATGAATGATATGCATGAGTAAAACAATGTGATTTATGCATGATAATGATTTATACAATGGTTAAGCCAGATGCTCGCATAAAGGGCGGTGGGGATTTTGGGCTAGGATAAGGTCATGTTGACATGATTCTCTGACACCTACTTCAAGCTTAAAAGCTATTGTAACACTTCTGGATTATGTCTGAAACATGGAGAGAGAGAGAGAGAGAGAGAGAGAGAGAGAGAGAGAGAGAGTTCCTACGTAGTCTGCCTCTCCCCTAATATACTGAATGTTTGCACCAACTGCCCCAGTTACCGATTATGGAATAACCTCATCATTTGAGTATTTCAAACTGGCTTGCCCCAATGTATTGAAACTGTATTCCCTTGATCGACCATCTTGGGAAGGATTGACTTCTCGTGCTCTTGGGGTAGCTTACCTCAATATGAGCCTTGAAGTGACTTTGCCCCACTTGGCTGATTCATAGAGATTTGTAGAATCTTGACGTGGTTGCCCCAGATTGACTGTCTCTTGAAGAGATATGAGCTATGGGATATCAGGAATTTGATCAATGTTCACATTGTGTAAGCTTTCTTGATGTCAAATGACTGCTCACATGTAAAACGCTTATTTTGAAAATGATAATTATAATGTCATGCTCACGCAAGTTTTGAAACTCAAGTGTGTTCACTAAGATTATGACAAGCAAATCTTTAGGAGTCAGCTTAACGCGATTTTACCGTAGTATGCTTTCGAAATAGACCATGTTTCAATTAGGTCTTTTGAGGATTGTAACGTGGCATGGTTCACGGTTTCAGAAAGAAAGGATATAAGGCTCAAAACCTATTCTAACCTGCCCATTATTCGTGATGTTCTCCATTGCTACGTCCAGTTAGCTTATCACAAGCGTCCATCTTTCAGAAAAGGATTTTTCAAAATGGTTAAGGAACCCACGAGAATTTTGAGCGACAATCACTCACTTTCTGTTTTGGTTTGCAGTCACAAAGATTTTCTCTTTTGTTGAGGATTTTGATGTTGATCCTCTGATTCTTTTGTTTTGTTTACCCTGATTTTGCCTGGGCTGGTCCTTTGGGCCGGCCACCCACCGGGATGCCCTAATTTTTGCCTAAGTCAACCTTGTTTTCAAGTTCTTGACTTAGCGGGATTTTTATTTGCTTTTGATTTTTTTCATTTTGTTTCATCTTTCTTTTGGAGCAAATCCTGTGATACTGTTTTCTCGATTTGTTGCACAGGTTGGGACAATCTCACTCCTTTTGGTTGGTAAGGGATAACCATTATGGATTTGTGATTTCATCCTCTTGAGAGGGATATGATATGATTGATCACTTGATGAGATATTCTTCTTATGAAATTTGAATGCAAGTCTAAACTAACTGAAGACTATCCTGCCCCTGGTTAAGCATGAGGGTTTTATGTATAAAGAAAGAAACTCCTACTTCAAGGCCTAAAAGGGTTGACTAGGGATTAAATTCCTTATATCTCTGGTGTTTAGGGATTGAACAATGCCTTACATCATTAGCACGGTCTTATTCAAAAGATAACAGGCAACGATCTTGTGTATTTTAATTTGCATCATTCTCTTTTGATTTTATTTGAACACTAGTATGATACTGATAAAATAAAGTATGAGTGAACACAAATGGATTTAAGCAAAACATGCACGTTTATTTCATTATGATCATTATTAAAAAACAAACAAGTTCACAATTGAACGATACATTGACATACAAGAAAATATTACAAATGAGACATGATTGAGTCAATATGGTATTTCTAGCCTTGATACTCTTTTGAAGCAGCAACTGAATCTGAGCAGCCATCTGCATTGACTGCATTCATAACTTTTCCACAATGGTCTGGAAACGGGTTGGTTATGACATTGGGTCCTGCCTCAGAGAATGACAAGACCTTCTTATCAATTAACTCTTGCACTATAGTTTTGAACAACCCATAATCTTCGGTTGAATGTCCTATATAGCTGGCGTGTGTCGCATCGCGCGAAAAACCGGCGGGAAAAGAAAGAAACAACAGAGCCGCCACCGTGCGTTATTTATCCCAAAAGAGGGAAAGGAAACGCTCAGAGTAAACCTAGGAAAGAACGTGGTCTCGCGACCATAGAGAATGGGTTCGGGAGTCGGTTATGCGAAGGGAAGGTATTAGCACCCCTACGCATCCGTAGTACTCTACGGGATCCACGCACAAAAGGAAGGATAAATTGGTTGCTAAACACTGCTCAAATACTCACACACACTGGCTGAAAGAAACGCAGGAGAAACTGACCGAAACTGACTCGGCAGGATGTCGCATCCTGGGCCTACTTAGTCTATCAGGCATAGACATCAGAGTCGAAGTAGTTCGGAATGGGGAAACGACACATGCTCGCTAGGATATTGCATCCTATGCATACGTATCTTCTCGGACGAGAGAAGAATCAGAGCATTCGTAGCTCGGCTGACACGCACACACACAAAACAAGGCAAAGGCAAACGTGGAGCCTGAATGCCAATCACTGGACTTACATCAGCATCCGAACCAAACACACGCACACTGGAACCCAAATGCCACTCGATGGACTTACATCAGCTTCCAAGCACACAACAACACAACAAGTTGATAGGGAGTCGGGGACTCGAGCCTATAACTGTCAGGCACACATTCCAACAAACAGACAAATAAATTGCTAAGGAGTCAGGCACTCGAGCCTAGCAACTGTCAGACAACTCACACAAAAAAAAGAAAAGGGCGCCCGGAGAGATCAGCTCAATCTCCTGCCTACATACTTCATCTGGTATGAAGATCAGGGCGATGTAGTTCCCCTACGGAGGGATAAAGGACTAGCCTAACCAGATAACAGAGGGAGACACAACTAGGGAGACTACGACTCGAGCCTAGATGTTATCATGCAAAATCAACCCTAAGTTATGGTTTCTAGCTAAATGGCACAAGGGCCTACCTATCCTAAGCATGGCTCACACAGGAAGCAAGCCACACACACTTAACTTGCACAGGAAGCAAGTCAAGTAAAACCTAACTTGCACAGGAAGCAAGTCTAAACTAATCCTAACTTGCACAGGAAGCAAGTCAAAACTATCCTAACTTGCACAGGAAGCAAGTCAAACTATCCTAACTTGCACAGGAAGCAAGTCAAACAATCTTACAAGCACAGATAGCACACGCTATACACAAACAAGTGGCTCAAACAAGAGTTAGGTTTTAGTCAAGGGGTCATATCAACCTCGACAAACAAACCTCTGGAACTGGGTGAATGTGCTCTTAACCTTGCCATTGAGGGGCTAAGGTGAAGCAGATGAAAGGATGAAGTGAGGATGAGACCTCACAGCTCTTATCCCTGGCCTGGGAGAGCTCAAGACAAGAATGTGTGGGTTCAGAAAGTGGGAACCCTTCTACACATTAAAACTGACTCAACTGTACAGTTGTACAAGATCTTGGGTTTGTATCTGCAATGCATCAACACAGTGGTGTGAGCAAAGCAGATGACACACTGAATAGTGGGGGATAGATTGCATATCCCTACCTTCCACCAATTGCCTCTTCACTTAGGAGGACTTTGACTCTATGCAAGGACAAAAGTAAACATCCACAAACATTGCCTCTTAAGGAGGACTTCAGACAGTTGCCTGGCCAAGTAACAGGCCAGGTCTTCCAGACTACATGAAGTAAAAGAGACATACCTCAATGCAAATTGCTTATAGAAGCAAAGCAAAGCAAAAAGTTCACAAGGAACTAAGCAACTAAAGCACCTGAAACAGTCAAGCAGATGTTAGTATACAACTTCAAACAAAACAAACAGAAACAGACACCAACAGTTAATTGGAGGCACATGGATGTGCAAGGCACAAGGCTTAAGGCATGTGAGCCAAGCCACCTACAAAACAAGGAGGTTAGACAACAATATTCAAGCAAGCTCAGTCAAAAGAATTGGTCTCAATGGCCATTTGATGGTCAACCTGAAATCACAAACTCAAAGGTGAGTAACAGGACCACTAGGGCTAGCCTAGGGTCAAAAGTGAATGAGAAAGTCCAAACAGCAAGGGGTAAGTATCCAAAATCATGTTCAAACAATTAGGAAACAAAACCAATTGGGTTCACATTCATATCAATCACTATCATCATTTCATGAACCATTTAGGTCAAAGTATGGCAAACAGAAGCTCATAGAAGTCAACAGCAAGACTCAACTCAAAAGCAATCTTAAACATTTCCAAAAATCACCAAATAAATCATGGTCAATCACAATCCACAGCATGGTAAGCATGTCAAATTTCATCTTATTTGGACAAGTGGAAGGCAGTCAATGAAAATCAGAAAGTCAAAGCCATTTTGAACATGCTCAATGAAGTCAACCAAACATGTATCAACTTAGAAAATTCATAAATCAGATATGGCATATGATAAATGAATGGGATCAAAACCATGGCAAAGATGAGGATGTCTAGTTATCTCATGTAAAATTTCATGTCCATCCAATAAAGTATGAGAATTTCATAAATGAAATGGGACCAAGTGTCACACAAGGTCAACATATGACTAACCAGGGGAGAAAATCTCAAACAATTAGGAAATGCCACAAATAAATCCACAAAAAATCACATGTAAACTAGACATACAATAGTAGGTTCATGCAAAAAATCAGATCAATTGGAGGTCAAGAAGCATGGTAATGAAAATCATGAAGTTGGGCATCAATGGTGTGACACAAATTGTCACACCCTAATTCAAAAAATCATATCTCACAAACTACAAATGATAAATTCACAAACTCTACACCAAAATCACGATGAGTGTGTCTAGTTTAAGAACAAAAAATTTGGGAGCCATTGGATACATTCTCATCATTTCACAATTGATTTGGCAAAGTGTACAAAATTTGGTCACATGTCACAAACCCTAGCACCATTTAAAATTCGACCATGAAAAAATTCTGGAAAATATATGACAAAAAACTAGAGATCAAGATGGACACAACACAAAAAATCCCATTAAATTTGGATTAAAAATGAACAAGTTATGATTTTTGTAAGTTTGAGTGATTAAATGAAATAAAAATTGAAAATTAAATGGATTAATGGAATAAATAAAGAAACAATGGGGGGGGTCAACGCCCCGGTCAACGCGCCCAGTAGCAGCGCTCTTTTTTAAATATATATTTTAGAAGGCATTTAATAATTGAATTGGCATCGCGCCCCAGTGGTAAAACACTTGGTATCTAAAGCAAGGGTCTGGGGTTCGAATCCCCCTCGCCCCAGGCCTTTTGGAATTTATTCAATGGCTTATGGCAATGCAATTTACAAACGTTACAGTAAACAAATTGCAGAAAACAGAAAACATATTACAGTAACATATTCCATCACATGTTCACATCACATGCATCTTCCAAAAATTTTTTTTTCTCCAAATTCAAAAACAGGTATACCAATACGTGCATCTTCCATCACATGTTCACAATCCAACAATAGTTTTCAATGATTTATGCTAACATGAGAGAAACAAACCAAAACATATTCACATATGAAACTTTGAGACAACATAACTCCACAAATACTCAACCGTTTTCAGTGACTCAAAGCTCATAATGATCAGGAAGGTGCACTCTTCAAAAAGCATAGCATCATTTTGATAGAAGAGAGACTCGAAATACATACCAGTTTTGGGGAACTGAGATGAATCGTGGTTTTTGGTGTTGTTGGCCTAAAACAGATGCTCAATAAGCCTCCAAATGATGAATGAGTGAAGGAGTTTGGCTTGAAACGACTTGAAAAGGTCTAGAACTCGGACTGCCATTGTTGAGTTCATGTAGAAAACAGTCGGGAATGAAGCTTTACAGTTGAAGAAACCATGTTTGAATGAGCTCCATATGTTGTTTTGATGATGTTTTAGGTAAGGCAAAGCTTAGTCTCTTTGAGACTTTTGACAGATTTTTGCAAAAGTGTAAAAATGAAGCTTTTTTTTTTAGAATGAGTTTTCTGTGATCTCTTGTCTTATGGCTGCTGCTACCAATGTTTCTAATGACAGAAAATCCATGATAAAATCTCTGTTTTTTAGTACCAAGCATGGTCCATGGATATGTGGGATAGGTTTGGTGAAAATTGTACTTTCTTTCCAAGTTTCAAGCAAGTTGGCATGGGCTATGTACTTCATGGGAATGGGCTTGCAAACATATTTTAAATAACATTTCTGAACATATTCCAATGGCCAAATGGTAAAAAAATGATTATTTCAAAAAGTCAACCCTTGGTCAAACTTGAATTAAATGAAAAAGGTCAAAATATGCTATTTTGATTGGTGAAGTTTTGGCTCATGAAATTTATATTTTTGGAAAGAGGATGAAAAATGTGGTTTGTAGGAAAAAACCCCACCAAAATTGGCCAAACGGTTTGGGAGATATGGCTCTTTGAAGTTCGAGATTTTCTGAAATCGATTCGATCATAACTTGCCAACCACACATGGGAATTGAGAGTTCTAGGACTTTTTGGAAATGGGAGAACAAGATCTTCAACTTTCATGTTGGGCAAAAATTCATTTGAGGCTTGTATCATGATGTAAGTTTGAGGATCAAAACTTTCCATTTATGGCAAGTTTCAGTTACAGGCCCAGTTTCCGTTTTGGGAAATTTCTGATCTGGCTTCAAATTCTTCCATGATGGTGTTTGGCATGATATATGATGACTATTTGGACATGAATGAACTCTCACAAACCAATTCCAATCAATCAATCTCTGATTAAATGGACAGTTGACCAACAGTTGACTATTAGGGTTTTTGTCTGATTATGCATTGACTGATGAATTCCAAACCCTAACTCCTTGAGAACTTGACTTCAAGTGATGTCCCAAGTTGTATGAACTCTTGATTATTGATCATGGTGCCCAAATTCCACAAGAATGGCCACCATCCACTGCTTTGACTGACTGTTGACTTTCTTTGACTTTTGACTGTCTGTGTATGAACTGATGATCTCCAAGCCTTCAACCCTTGACTTGAACACTTCAAATAGACCTCCAAGTCATGTGAACTTGTTGGACAAACCCTAGGGCCTTGGCTCCTTGAGAATTGTGCTTGCTTGCTTGACTGACTGATCTCCTGACCAGTTTGACCTAATTCCTTGATTGGCTTGCACTTGAGGCAAAAGAAGCAATGCAATGCTATGCAATGGACCATGATATGCTATGACCTAATATGAAAATGTATGTATAATGATAGGTGCAAATTTGAGGTGCTACAGCTGCCCCTATTCAATCAGCTGGGAACCCGAATGGATGAGAGCAACGGCTGTCAGACTTTCAGGGTAAACAGGGATTGAATACCGAAGAACCGTAGAATTTGCACAGTACTGGATATGATACAAAGAACCACGTCATTTACCGATGACGACTGCAATTGACAGCTTCAGAAAAGCAAAACCAGTTACCGATGGTTGAAGAACTGGAACTTTGATATTTACCGATATCAACTTCAGCAAGACCATTTACCGATGGCGGCTGGGGAAAACAAACTTCTGGAAAACAAAACCATTTACCGATGGTTAAAATTGGAAACTTTGATATTTACCGATATCAATTTCAGCAAGACCATTTACCGATGGTGGCTGGGAACAAAATTTGATGTTGAAAGGAAGCAAGACCATTTACCGATGGTGGCTTCGAAGGAACTTGACATTTACCGATGTCAACTTGGCAAGACCATTTACCGATGGCTGCTGGGAAAACAACTTCTGAAAAGCGAAACCATTTACTGATGGTTAAAACTGGGACTTTGATATTTACCGATATCAATTTCAGCAAGACCATTTACCGATGGCTGCTGGGAAAACAACTTCTGGAAAACAAAACCATTTACCGATGGTTAAAATTGGAAACTTTGATATTTACCGATATCAATTTCAGCAAGACCATTTACCGATGGTGGCTGGGAACAAAATTTGATGTTGAAAGGAAGCAAGACCATTTACCGATGGTGGCTTCAAAGAAACTTGACATTTACCGATGTCAACTTCAAACTGGCCATTTACCGATGGCTACTGTAACTGGGAATTCGACATTTACCGGTATCGAAGGAAACTGGGCCATTTACCGATGGCATCTCCACTTGGGGAGGGACAAAATCTTTGTGGTGTAATCAGACAAGACGTTTACCGACGACTTCTGGGGATTTTGATTTTATTGACCAGACATTTACCGATGACTGGGATGAGACTCGATGTTTACCGACATCGAAAGATGATGTTTACCGACATCAAAAGGAATGACCAGACATTTACCGATGACTGGGAAAATAAATATTTGCAACTGGAAACCAGGTAGGACATTTACAGATGACTCTACTGGGAATTTCTAGCTGGAATTATCAGACATTTACCGATGACTGAGGAAAAGACTCGACGTTTACCGACATCGAAAGATGATGTTTACCGACATCAAAAAAAAATGACCAGACATTTACCGATGACTGGGTGAAGACTCGATGTTTACAGACATCGAAAGATGATGTTTACCGACATCAAAAAATGACCAGACATTTACCGATGACTGGAGTGAGACTCGATGTTTACAGACACCGAAACAATGGTGTTTACCGACACCAAACAAAGAAAACACACGCGGGTGCTGTCATGACACTTACCGGCATCACGAGAACGACATCTTAGATATGTTAAGGCAAGGTTGACCACTTGCTGGGGGTCTCACCGGGGAGAAACAAGCTTTCTGTCACCATCGGGTGAGGAAATAAACCTCTGTCACCATCGGGTGAGGAAATAAACCTCTGTGGGAATAAACAATTCTGAATGCTGTCAAGAGCAACTGTAGCAGTCTTGCTGTGCTGATGTTGAATGAAATGACCCGCCTCTGCCGGGGATACGGTCTGGTGAAGTTAACACATGAATGCATATGTTTGAATTTTTTTTTATGGCGTAATGCTCCATATATGAATGGAAATGCTACGCGATTTTTTGAGGATGCAATGATTACTACATGCAAAATGCAAAATGATGAGAAACTCCGGCTGGGGCCAAAATGATCAGATACTCTGACTCTGTGGGGAGACTCCTCTTGGGGAAATACTCTGCGGGGAACTCTATTTGGGGAATGGTAAAGCGACTTCACACCCATGTTGAAGAATTGCACTGCTGCTGGAAAAGGTAAACTCCACTGGGGATATCCTTCAGTCCACAGATGGGATAAATGCTAGAGATAAATTCAATGAACCTGCCTCACTCGGGGAGGAAATGGAAAATACAGGCCTGTTGAGGATAGGTAATCCTTAGATCTGTTGGGGAATAGAAGGCATTATCCACAGATGTCTCTGCAGGGGAACATAGCTCTGGTAGCTTCCAAACTTGCTTGGGGAGAATATCTGCTGAGGACACGTCCTCACAGACGCCAATCTGAAAAACAACACAACAAGATGCCCCCAGGGGATACATGGACAAGATACGCTCAAGTGTCCTCAACATTCAAAATGATTTTCAAATGTTTCATCTTTCTGCACGTTGTTGTGTAGCCTTCATGTTTTTTATATGCAATGCTTATCAAAAATTCGGACATTTTTGCAAACAAAACAGTAAAATAAAAACGAAAGAGCTATTTATCTGAATAACAATTTTTATTGATTGAAAATGTGCCTGGAGAGGCAAATACATTAGGAAGCAATTCCTAGAAAGAGGTAATTGCGCATAAAAAGAAAAATCTATCCTAATGGCAACGTGAACACGGCATCCACTATTTCCCAATTCTGTTATAACTCACAGATCATCAGTTTTCCTCCCAACTCCTTGCTTTCTGAGAAGAATGACTGGACGGATCACATCTTTCGAGATGGCGGATGACAAAGCTTGATGAAGTACAGACAACTCAGACTGTAGTCTTCGCTTTAATCCCTAACTTTTGCCTGGATCGCCCTTTCGGGTTTTCAATCCACCGGGATACCCATTTTTGCCTAAGTCGCCCTTGCGGGTTTTCGACTTACCGGGTGTACAAATTCTTTCCCTAATTTTTGCCCGAACCTTTTCTTTCTATTTTTTTTTTTTCGGTTCGCCGGGATGCCCATTTTTGCCTGGACGCTCTTTTTTCTTTTTGTCCAGCGGGTCAATTTATGCGAAGTATTTTTTGACTACATCTGAGTTGACAGGAGACGGAAAATCTTCACCATCCATAGTTGTAAGCATCAAGGCTCCACCGGAGAAGACCTTCTTCACAACATACGGACCTTCATAATTAGGAGTCCACTTGCCCCTGTTGTCTGCACCGGGAGGAAGGATCCTTTTCAAAACTAAATCACCGATCTGAAATGTCCGAGGACGCACTTTCTGATCAAAGGCTCGCTTCATCCTTCGCTGATACAACTGTCCATGACATACAGCTGCTAGCCGTCTCTCCTCGATAAGGCTCAACTCGTTAAACCTTGTTCGAATCCACTCGGCTTCGTCCAGCTTGACATCCAATAAAACTCTCAGAGAGGGAATCTCCACTTCAACAGGTAGGACAGCTTCCATACCATACACAAGGGAGTAAGGGGTTGCCCCGGTCGACGTACGTACTGAGGTACGGTACCCATGCAAAGCGAAAGGCAGCATCTCATGCCAATCCTTGTACGTAACGACCATCTTCTGCACAATCTTCTTGATATTCTTGTTTGCCGCTTCTACAGCACCATTCATCTTCGGTCTGTAAGGAGAAGAATTGTGATGTTCGATCTTGAACTCTTTACAAAGCTCTTTCATCATCTTGTTGTTGAGATTCGAACCATTGTCAGTGATGATTCTCTCAGGGACTCCATAACGACATATGATTTCTTTCTTGATGAACCGGGTAACCACTTGTTTGGTAACGTTAGCATAAGAAGCTGCTTCTACCCATTTGGTGAAATAGTCAATCGCAACCAAGATGAAGCGATGTCCATTCGAAGCAGTAGGCTCAATCTTCCCAATCATATCAATGCCCCACATAGCAAACGGCCAAGGCGAATTCATGATATTCAGAGGGCTTGGTGGTACGTGCACCTTATCAGCATAGATTTGACACTTATGGCACTTCCGAGCATACTTGAAACAATCGGATTCCATAGTCATCCAGTAATAACCCGCTCTCAACAATTTCTTAGCCATTGCATGTCCGCCGGCATGAGTACCGAAGGAACCTTCATGAACTTCCTGCATTAACATGTCTGCCTCGGGTCTGTCCACGCATCTGAGCAAGACCATGTCAAAGTTTCTCTTATACAACACATCATCCTGATTCAAGTAGAAGCTTCCAGCTAGCCTCCTCAGGGTTTTCTTGTCATTCTTCGACGCACCTTCAGGATACTCCTGAGTCTTGAGGAAATTCTTGATGTCATAATACCACGGCTTCTCATCAATCACAACAGACTCGGCTGCAAACACATACGCAGGCCTCTCAAGTCGATTCACCGCAACATGTGGCACATGATTCCACCAATGAACTTTGATCATAGACGACAAAGTTGCCAAAGCATCCGCCATTTGATTCTCATCCCGGGGGACATGATACAACTTTACTTTCTTGAAGAACGTCAGTATTCTTCTGGTATAATCTCTATACGGAATCAAATGCGGCTGGTTCGTATTCCAATCTCCATTGACTTGATTGACCACTAGAGCGGAATCTCCAAATATGTCAAGGGTTTTGATCCTCAGATCAATGGCTTCTTCTATCCCCATGATACAAGCCTCATACTCAGCTTCGTTGTTGGTGACGTCAAACGTCAATCTGGCAGAAAAAGGTATATGAGCACCTTTAGGATTGATCAATACTGCCCCAACACCATTACCATTCATATTCACAGCCCCATCAAACATCAGTGTCCATTTGTCATCCGGGTCCGGTCCTTCCTCGACGAGAGGCTCTTCGCAATCTTTCATCTTGAGATACATGATGTCTTCATCAGGGAATTCAAACATCATAGGCTGATAATCTTCAATCGGTTGTTCGGCGAGGTAGTCTGACAGAATACTACCCTTGATGGCCTTCTGTGACGTGTACTGAATGTCATACTCTGTTAGAATCATCTGCCAACGGGCGACTCGTCCGGTGAGAGCTGGCTTCTCAAAGATGTACTTCACTGGATCCATCTTAGAAATCAATAAGGTAGTATGGTTCAACATATACTGTCTCAGTCGGCGAGCAGCCCAGGCCAAAGCACAGCAAGTTTTCTCGAGCAGTGAATATCTTGTTTCACAGTCGGTAAACTTTTTGCTAAGGTAGTATATGGCATGCTCTTTTCGACCAGACTCGTCATGCTGTCCCAATACACACCCCATCGAGTTCTCAGTCACTGACAGGTACATTATCAGAGGTCTCCCTGGAACTGGAGGTATAAGGATTGGAGGTTTCTGTAAATACTCCTTGATCTTGTCAAAAGCTTTCTGACAATCATCATTCCACTTGATCGCTTGATTCTTTCTAAGCAGTTTGAAAATTGGTTCACATGTGGCAGTTAGGTGAGATATGAACCTTGCAATGTAGTTCAACCTCCCTAAAAACCCACGGACTTGCTTCTCCGTTTTCGGTTCAGGCATCTCTTGAATAGCTTTGACTTTAGCTGGATCAACCTCAATCCCTTTCTCACTGACAATGAAGCCTAACAGCTTCCCTGATCTCACCCCAAATGTACACTTGTTCGGATTCAACCTCAGCTTGAACTTTCTCAACCGATCAAACAGCTTCTGCAAATTAACCAAGTGCTCCTCTTCTGTCTGCGACTTCGCAATCATATCATCTACGTACACTTCAATTTCTTTGTGCATCATGTCATGAAGAGAGTCGTCATTGCCCTCTGATAGGTAGCACCAGCGTTCTTTAGCCCAAATGGCATCACCTTATAGCAGAACGTGCCCCAAGGTGTAATGAATGTCGTCTTTTCCATGTCCTCTGGCGCCATCTTGATCTGATTATATCCAGAGAAACCATCCATGAAAGAGAATACCGAGGATTGAGCCGTATTATCAACCAATATCAATGTGCGGCAATGGGAAATCATCTTTCGGACTCGCCCTATTCAAATCCCGGTAATCGACACACATTCTGACTTTTCCATCCTTCTTCGGCACAGGAACAATGTTGGCCACCCACGGTGGATAACTGGTAACAGCCAGAAAACCTGCATCCCACTGCTTCTGAACCTCTTCCTTGATCTTAGTTGCCATGTCAGGACTCGTTCTACGAAGCTTCTGCTTAACCGAAGGACATCCTTCTCTAAGAGGTAATCGGTGCATCACAATATCTGTATCTAAACCAGGCATATCTTGGTATGACCAGGCGAATACCTCCACATATTCTCTCAGCATCTCACTCAGCCTCCTCTTGACAGAGTCCTCTAAAGTAGCCCCAATCTTGATCTCCTTTTTGTCGTCCTCAGTACCTAAGTTGATAGTTTCCAACTCCTCCTGATGAGGTTGGATGACCCTTTCCTCCTGCTTCAGCAATCTGGCTAATTCTGCAGGGAGTTCACAGTCTTCCTCACTCTCCTCTTCAGCTTGGTAAACGGGATTATCGAAATCATACTGAGCCATAACAGAACTGTTCATAGTGAATGCCATAAGATCGCTTCTGCATGTTTGATGTTTTGTTTTAGAAAAAGAGTTCAAAAAAAAAAAAAAAAAGTCACAAAAAAAAAAACATTGCCATTTTTATTGTTTTTAAAAAAAAAAAAAAAAACAAAAAAAAAAAAAAAAAAAAAAAAAAAAATAGAAAGACAAGGATCACAAAGTTTGTTCAAAAAATGTCCTTCATTAATGATAATCATTAAAACATGATGAGGCCCTACAAAAATGAATCACTACGCCTTGGGCAGAACGTAGGATTTTCATGCAAAATGACAAAACAACAGAAAATTACTCTGTCAGAAGAGTAACTTGAACCACTTCTTCAGCCGTCCAGTTGTTGATAGACCCTCCTGGTGCACACGGGCGAACCCAGTTGTCCAAATCACAATCACTGTCACAGTCTTCACTACCGGTTGCAGAGACGTCGCCATGATTCATCAGCCCAGCGCTGGTAAAAGTACTCGGACCCGCTTGACCATTCTGCTCTGCTCGGAGAGGCTCATAACCAACACCAAATTTGTCTTCTTTAACCGGCAAATCCACCATCTTGCCCCAGCCTTCAGTTTTGCCAGAATCAACAACCTCCTTAGCCTGCTTGTAAGAAGTGATTGAAGCACCAGGCTTCTTCTGCTCAGCGTACGCCACTTTCTCAAGAGCCACAGTCTCAAATGCCTGGCATAAGGTTTCGTGGATCTCGCCATCCACCTCAACATATTTGAACGAGGATAGATGACTCACCAGATCTCTTCTTCACCGCATACTGTCACAATCTGACCGTTCCAGATATACTTGAGTTTTTGATGGAGAGTCGACGAGACTGCCCCTGCTGCATGAATCCATGGACGCCCCAACAAACAACTATAGGCGGGCTGGATGTCCATAACATAGAAGATGATATCAAAAACCTCAGGACCTATCTTCACAGGCAAGGTAACTTCCCCACACACAGAACGTTTGGATCCGTCGAAAGCACGAACGATCAGGTCACTGGGATTAAGCACAAACCCTTCCGCATCAATCTTCCTCAGAATCTGTTTAGGCAACACATTCAATGATGACCCAGTGTCTACCAATACGTGAGACAACACTGCCCCCTTGCACTCCATGGTGATGTGCAAGGCTTTGTTATGGTTTCTCCCTTCAGGTGGTAAGTCCAGGTTGGTAAAACCTACGCCATGTCTGGTGCTCACATTGGCCATCACACCCTCCAGTTGATTGACAGAAATCTCTTGAGGCACGTAAGCCAGATTCAACATCTTCAGCAAGGCATTACGGTGTGCCTCAGAGCACATCAACAGTGAAAGTATAGAAATCTTGGACGGAGTTTGATTCAACTGGTCTACAATCTTGTAGTCACTCTTCTTGATTATCTTCATAAACTCCTCCACATCTTTCTCAAATGATCCCTCAGGCGCTTCTTTCTGAACAGGCTCTTCCTCAACCACAGCTTGCTTACCCTTCGCTTTGGCGAGAGCTTCAGCATTATTGTCCCTCAAAGGCTGCGGTGCGAATAGACGACCGCTTCTGGTAAAACCTCCTGGACCCCCTACATTATCCACAGCCGGACCAACAGTTGCAGGAACTCTATTCGGTAAGCCAATTGTCACTGGAGCTTGATTCACTGGTCTTGTCTGACTTTCAGCCCTTCTGTAATTGCGGTGAGCATTATCATACTTCCACGGCACAGCTCTACTATTCTCAACAACCCTTCTTCCAGGCGCCACGATAGTAGTTGGAACACTGATGGTTACAGGCACGGGAATGGTAACTGGGGTACCATTTGCTGCAGGTGCACTGACAATCCTTTGTCCACGTTCTTCAGACGGTTTAAAGTAAATGGTGATAGTTGACGCTGTTCCACGATCTTTTACAGCCCTACTGAATTGCAAACAACCTTCATCCATCATACCCTGGATACCGGCCCTTAACTGGTCACAACCATTCTCAGATTCTGCACAGCCCAAACAATCTTCATCACAGCCCGGGTAGACACCCCCATTCAGCAGACGACCCTTTACAACTAGCAGAGAAGTCTGAACATCATCAACATTAACAACCAGATCTTCATCTTCTTTCCCCTCAATATTGTTCACTCTATGCCCACCATGCTGAGGCATAGGGTTGTTCACGACGTTAGGCACTGGAGCGAAGTTGATTGCCTTGGCATCGATCAAATCTTGAACCTTGTGCTGGAGAGCTCGACACTTCTCGGTATGGTGGCCTGGTGCCCCAGAGTGAAAGTCACAACAGACGTTTGCATCATAACCAGGAGGCAGCACTGTAGGCGGAGCCATTGTACGCAACTCAATCATCCCCAACTTGAGTAGTTCGGGTAATAACTCTGTGTAAGACATGGGCAGAGGATCAAATCTTCTATCAGCCTGCAATTTCTGTCTGGGCTGATAAGGACGTTGCTGTTGTTGTTGTTGTTGCGGTTGTTGAACTCTTGGTTGTTGTTGTTGACGAGGTTGAGGTGCCGGAATAGTCACTGCAGCCACTGGACGATACTGATCTCTATTAGCATTTGTTCTGTACACACCCCCTCTGTGCTGTACAGCATTGGTCTCTCCTTCTCTACGGCGAGGTGCCCCAGAGAAGGGTTTCTTTAATGAAGACGAGGAACCAGCATCATGGATCCTACCAGCTTTGATTAGACTCTCAGTCCTCTCTCCACAAATGACGACATCAGAAAAACTACCGAATGGGCAGCTCCCCATCCGGTCCATAAACACACCTTGAAGAGTACCAATAAACATGTCTGTCAACTCCCTCTCCAGCATAGGGGGTTGAACTCTAGCAGCCAGTTCACGCCACCTCTGAGCGTACTCCTTGAAGCTTTCTCCGGATTTCTGACATAGACTCTGCAGCTGAGTCCGGCTAGGCGCCATGTCCATGTTATGTTTGTACTGTCTGAGGAACGCTTCACCCAGATCTCTCCAGCATCGGATCGAATCTCTCTTCAATTCCATGTACCAGTCCAAAGAAGCCCCAGATAGACTATCTTGGAAAAAATACATCCACATCTTTTCATCATCGGTATACGCAGAGATTTTTCGATAATAAGCCTGCACATGGGTGCGAGGGCAAGAAGTACCGTTGTATTTGTCGAAGGACGGCGCTTTGAACTTGTGAGGGATTCTCAAACCTTCAACCAACCCCATATTAGTAACATCAAAACCAAGAGAATTTTGACTTTCCATAGCACGGATCTTCTCAGCAAGAGCTTCAACTTTGCGGTCTCTTTCATTAACCCTTCCCAGAACGTCTTCGTCTTCACTGAGCAGAGAGAACAAATCCTCTTGTCTGTCAACAATCGGAACAGGATTGCGGGCCGGAGCACGGACTACTCTGGCATTAGCGGCATCTGGAACAATAGGTTGACCGTTGATTCGAATACCCCCCAACTCATCACCTGCAGCATAGTTGTTGACGGGTACAGCAGCAGCAACATTGTTATCATTGACCGGGCCTCCCTCTGGCGGAGCATGGTTGATCGGTGGATTTGCAGCCTCTTGTCTCTGAACCATGGCTCGGAGTTCTTCTTGACCTTGCGCAACCCCTTGCATCATATTCATAAACTGGGCCATGCTAGCCTTCATCTCAGCCAACTCAGCTTGAAATTGATCCATACTTCTCTGTTGATTCAGTCTTGTTGAGTAGCGGTGCGGACGTTGATCAGCTATCCTGCCTGAACAGGAACCAAGAGTGAGAAGCCACGATCAAGAACACCTGTTATGCAAAATGATATGAGTATGATGCTAATGATGCGTATGATGCACATGATATGCTCATTTCTCAGGCATTCAAAGAGCCTGACCCATCCTGAAAAGATGGCAACCTGCAGTAACAAGAGAATAAATAGATACAAGGAAATGCTGACATCCCTATACATACATAAGGGTGAAAAGGCATACAACCAATGTCAACAGAATATCTGAATAAACAACGTACAAAGAAAGAGAATCCCATCCAACAAGCCTGGAGGTGATTCTTAACAAAAGATCCAAGAGATGGCTTACACGCAAATGAATCCCATCCAACAAGCCTGGAGGTGATTCTCAACAAAATACAATCAGAGATACAAACTAAGACAGACGGTCTTCCGGAATGAGGGTCTTCAGGTAATGGCACTGGTCTATCAACAGTGAGCATTCTGAACAATCTGGTAAAGGAGTGATCTTCTCTTTCAACTGTCTTCTCAGCTCCAAGACTTCTCCTCCAAGGTGGTCCTCTGATTTCTGTCTCAACTCCATCTCTTTCTTCAACTGAGCATCTTTGTCTCTGAGTTGCTTCTCCAGGTCTCTGATCTTCTTCTGATAACTGGCCTCAGCCCTCTGCAGCCTCAAGCACTCCCTATGTTCTGCATCCAACATGGATTCCATCTCCTGGTAAGATCTCTTCTTGCTCCCTGCTCTGCTAGCATCTTCTCCTTGCACCTCCCTGAGTTGATGGGCCAAGTGCAGCTTATCAGCCTGAGCTTTGTACAACTCCATCTGGGTGTCTTGCTCCTTCTCCCTCAAACGGCGATTCTCCATCAGGGCTTGCTTATAGTGCTCAGCAGGTACACTATCAGCAAGGATCAAAGGTGGTTGCTCCTGCAACGGCTCCATCCTATCATAGGGTAACAACAAAGTTTCCACTCTCTTCTTGACCCAATCAGTGTAATCAGGCATAGCAACGGCAAACTTCTTCCCTAAGACAGATCCATCCTTCACACCAATAGACTTCCAAGCTCTCCCTATCTGCTCCAATCTAGCCGGGTCACTCTGCTTCTCAAAATACACACTTTCAGCTACCTCAGCCTCAAGTGGTCTTCCCTTTATCACAAACCCCAACTGGCGAAGAGAAAGAACCGGGTTGTAATTGATGCAACCCCTAGTCCCTATGAGTGGCACATTACGGAATCCTCCACAGCTCATAATGACGTTACGCACATCCATCCGGTAAGATTGCCACCTGATATCATAGGAGGTAAGAGACATAACCCTCTGAGTCCACTTCAGAGTGCTCTGGGTATCCACAAATGGTCCACTGGCTGGCAGGAGAGACATGAACCATTTGAACAGAAGAGGTAGACAACATCTGATGGCTCCACCCTTACCATGCTTGCTGTGAATGGCATAGTAAGTATCTGCTAGAAGAGTAGGGATTGGATTCCCTCTGATGAAAATGCTGACTGCAGCATAGTCAACAAAATTCGGCATACTCGGAAACAAGACGATCCCATAGATCATGACGGCCAACTGAGCATGAAAGGCTTCCCAACTTCCCTTCTCTGCTTCTTCTCTAGCTACCCTCAACAGAAATTTCAAAGGCAATCCCACAACATCCCCACAGGGTTTCCAATTCTTACCAACCTCCTCAACACTCAACCGGAGAGCTCTGGCAATCCATCTGAAGTCGACCTCCTTTGGAACGTCCAAGAAGGGAGTCTGATGCTGAATAGGGATGCCTAATAGGATAGAATACTCCTCGAGAGTAGGTGCTAACTGGTAATCCTGGAAAGTGAAGCATCTGAGCTCTGGATCATAAAACTGTAGTAGCGTCTGCAGAGGCACTGGATCTACTACCGTCTTCAATACTGTCAAGATATCTCCATACTGTCCAACGAAATTCTTCAGACGATCATCTGTCACAAAGCTACCCAACTCAATCAGTGAAGTCAACGGCTCATGATGAAAGCTGTAGGAACAGGTCTTCCGCTTCGGCTCGGGGACCGTTGCCATCTCTATCAGTAGACAAGCTCTGGAATGTACCTGAGAAATGATATGCATGCAGAGATTAGTTTTTTTCTTTTCTTTCTTTTTTTTTTGATTTGATTTTTTTGATTTTTTTTTTTTCAATGCGTTTCTTTTGAAAAATAAATATGCTATGATGCACATGATGCCGACTGGACTGGCTGGTTGTGCAATCTCTGATACTAGGCCGAAGCTTTAGTCAAAATCAGAACATAAATCCCACTTAAGGTCAACCGAACACTGTCTGAACACAAAGTCACCATCAGAACCAAGTCACCAACAGAACCGAGTCACCAACAGTACCTGTAATAACGAATAACCCTTCCCCACTCACGGGTGTAGTCTAGGCCAGGGTAAAGCTTGAGAGAAACGCAGCATAAATAACCTTTCGCAAAATACTGTCATATACACACCCGAAGTATGTAACGACAACATCCCACCAGGGTCTGAACTGCTCGTGATATCAATGTTCCGCTAAGTGGCGCCATACCACCCGCTTCCCATGAATCACTCTATTCCTAGGTATCCTAGATTGCACTCATGGTCTGGGTATTGGACCTTTTACCTCAACTGACTCTTCCCCCCACACAGAGAGAAACAAACAACCAGCCAGGTGAACAGATGAATAAATGCAAACATTAATGCAAACATAAATGCAAACAATAGACAATGAATGCAAACAGTAAATAATGAATGCAATAAATAAACACAGCATAAAGCAACCAAAACCCTAACCTAAAGAGCGCTAGGAGAGACTCGCTCAGGGAAGATGGACCAGCATAGGTCAACTTCTCTATTATCCCCAGCAGAGTCGCCAGCTGTCGCATCGCGCGAAAAACCGGCGGGAAAAGAAAGAAACAACAGAGCCGCCACCGTGCGTTATTTATCCCAAAAGAGGGAAAGGAAACGCTCAGAGTAAACCTAGGAAAGAACGTGGTCTCGCGACCATAGAGAATGGGTTCGGGAGTCGGTTATGCGAAGGGAAGGTATTAGCACCCCTACGCATCCGTAGTACTCTACGGGATCCACGCACAAAAGGAAGGATAAATTGGTTGCTAAACACTGCTCAAATACTCACACACACTGGCTGAAAGAAACGCAGGAGAAACTGACCGAAACTGACTCGGCAGGATGTCGCATCCTGGGCCTACTTAGTCTATCAGGCATAGACATCAGAGTCGAAGTAGTTCGGAATGGGGAAACGACACATGCTCGCTAGGATATTGCATCCTATGCATACGTATCTTCTCGGACGAGAGAAGAATCAGAGCATTCGTAGCTCGGCTGACACGCACACACACAAAACAAGGCAAAGGCAAACGTGGAGCCTGAATGCCAATCACTGGACTTACATCAGCATCCGAACCAAACACACGCACACTGGAACCCAAATGCCACTCGATGGACTTACATCAGCTTCCAAGCACACAACAACACAACAAGTTGATAGGGAGTCGGGGACTCGAGCCTATAACTGTCAGGCACACATTCCAACAAACAGACAAATAAATTGCTAAGGAGTCAGGCACTCGAGCCTAGCAACTGTCAGACAACTCACACAAAAAAAAGAAAAGGGCGCCCGGAGAGATCAGCTCAATCTCCTGCCTACATACTTCATCTGGTATGAAGATCAGGGCGATGTAGTTCCCCTACGGAGGGATAAAGGACTAGCCTAACCAGATAACAGAGGGAGACACAACTAGGGAGACTACGACTCGAGCCTAGATGTTATCATGCAAAATCAACCCTAAGTTATGGTTTCTAGCTAAATGGCACAAGGGCCTACCTATCCTAAGCATGGCTCACACAGGAAGCAAGCCACACACACTTAACTTGCACAGGAAGCAAGTCAAGTAAAACCTAACTTGCACAGGAAGCAAGTCTAAACTAATCCTAACTTGCACAGGAAGCAAGTCAAAACTATCCTAACTTGCACAGGAAGCAAGTCAAACTATCCTAACTTGCACAGGAAGCAAGTCAAACAATCTTACAAGCACAGATAGCACACGCTATACACAAACAAGTGGCTCAAACAAGAGTTAGGTTTTAGTCAAGGGGTCATATCAACCTCGACAAACAAACCTCTGGAACTGGGTGAATGTGCTCTTAACCTTGCCATTGAGGGGCTAAGGTGAAGCAGATGAAAGGATGAAGTGAGGATGAGACCTCACAGCTCTTATCCCTGGCCTGGGAGAGCTCAAGACAAGAATGTGTGGGTTCAGAAAGTGGGAACCCTTCTACACATTAAAACTGACTCAACTGTACAGTTGTACAAGATCTTGGGTTTGTATCTGCAATGCATCAACACAGTGGTGTGAGCAAAGCAGATGACACACTGAATAGTGGGGGATAGATTGCATATCCCTACCTTCCACCAATTGCCTCTTCACTTAGGAGGACTTTGACTCTATGCAAGGACAAAAGTAAACATCCACAAACATTGCCTCTTAAGGAGGACTTCAGACAGTTGCCTGGCCAAGTAACAGGCCAGGTCTTCCAGACTACATGAAGTAAAAGAGACATACCTCAATGCAAATTGCTTATAGAAGCAAAGCAAAGCAAAAAGTTCACAAGGAACTAAGCAACTAAAGCACCTGAAACAGTCAAGCAGATGTTAGTATACAACTTCAAACAAAACAAACAGAAACAGACACCAACAGTTAATTGGAGGCACATGGATGTGCAAGGCACAAGGCTTAAGGCATGTGAGCCAAGCCACCTACAAAACAAGGAGGTTAGACAACAATATTCAAGCAAGCTCAGTCAAAAGAATTGGTCTCAATGGCCATTTGATGGTCAACCTGAAATCACAAACTCAAAGGTGAGTAACAGGACCACTAGGGCTAGCCTAGGGTCAAAAGTGAATGAGAAAGTCCAAACAGCAAGGGGTAAGTATCCAAAATCATGTTCAAACAATTAGGAAACAAAACCAATTGGGTTCACATTCATATCAATCACTATCATCATTTCATGAACCATTTAGGTCAAAGTATGGCAAACAGAAGCTCATAGAAGTCAACAGCAAGACTCAACTCAAAAGCAATCTTAAACATTTCCAAAAATCACCAAATAAATCATGGTCAATCACAATCCACAGCATGGTAAGCATGTCAAATTTCATCTTATTTGGACAAGTGGAAGGCAGTCAATGAAAATCAGAAAGTCAAAGCCATTTTGAACATGCTCAATGAAGTCAACCAAACATGTATCAACTTAGAAAATTCATAAATCAGATATGGCATATGATAAATGAATGGGATCAAAACCATGGCAAAGATGAGGATGTCTAGTTATCTCATGTAAAATTTCATGTCCATCCAATAAAGTATGAGAATTTCATAAATGAAATGGGACCAAGTGTCACACAAGGTCAACATATGACTAACCAGGGGAGAAAATCTCAAACAATTAGGAAATGCCACAAATAAATCCACAAAAAATCACATGTAAACTAGACATACAATAGTAGGTTCATGCAAAAAATCAGATCAATTGGAGGTCAAGAAGCATGGTAATGAAAATCATGAAGTTGGGCATCAATGGTGTGACACAAATTGTCACACCCTAATTCAAAAAATCATATCTCACAAACTACAAATGATAAATTCACAAACTCTACACCAAAATCACGATGAGTGTGTCTAGTTTAAGAACAAAAAATTTGGGAGCCATTGGATACATTCTCATCATTTCACAATTGATTTGGCAAAGTGTACAAAATTTGGTCACATGTCACAAACCCTAGCACCATTTAAAATTCGACCATGAAAAAATTCTGGAAAATATATGACAAAAAACTAGAGATCAAGATGGACACAACACAAAAAATCCCATTAAATTTGGATTAAAAATGAACAAGTTATGATTTTTGTAAGTTTGAGTGATTAAATGAAATAAAAATTGAAAATTAAATGGATTAATGGAATAAATAAAGAAACAATGGGGGGGGGTCAACGCCCCGGTCAACGCGCCCAGTAGCAGCGCTCTTTTTTAAATATATATTTTAGAAGGCATTTAATAATTGAATTGGCATCGCGCCCCAGTGGTAAAACACTTGGTATCTAAAGCAAGGGTCTGGGGTTCGAATCCCCCTCGCCCCAGGCCTTTTGGAATTTATTCAATGGCTTATGGCAATGCAATTTACAAACGTTACAGTAAACAAATTGCAGAAAACAGAAAACATATTACAGTAACATATTCCATCACATGTTCACATCACATGCATCTTCCAAAAATTTTTTTTTTCTCCAAATTCAAAAACAGGTATACCAATACGTGCATCTTCCATCACATGTTCACAATCCAACAATAGTTTTCAATGATTTATGCTAACATGAGAGAAACAAACCAAAACATATTCACATATGAAACTTTGAGACAACATAACTCCACAAATACTCAACCGTTTTCAGTGACTCAAAGCTCATAATGATCAGGAAGGTGCACTCTTCAAAAAGCATAGCATCATTTTGATAGAAGAGAGACTCGAAATACATACCAGTTTTGGGGAACTGAGATGAATCGTGGTTTTTTGGTGTTGTTGGCCTAAAACAGATGCTCAATAAGCCTCCAAATGATGAATGAGTGAAGGAGTTTGGCTTGAAACGACTTGAAAAGGTCTAGAACTCGGACTGCCATTGTTGAGTTCATGTAGAAAACAGTCGGGAATGAAGCTTTACAGTTGAAGAAACCATGTTTGAATGAGCTCCATATGTTGTTTTGATGATGTTTTAGGTAAGGCAAAGCTTAGTCTCTTTGAGACTTTTGACAGATTTTTGCAAAAGTGTAAAAATGAAGCTTTTTTTTTTAGAATGAGTTTTCTGTGATCTCTTGTCTTATGGCTGCTGCTACCAATGTTTCTAATGACAGAAAATCCATGATAAAATCTCTGTTTTTTAGTACCAAGCATGGTCCATGGATATGTGGGATAGGTTTGGTGAAAATTGTACTTTCTTTCCAAGTTTCAAGCAAGTTGGCATGGGCTATGTACTTCATGGGAATGGGCTTGCAAACATATTTTAAATAACATTTCTGAACATATTCCAATGGCCAAATGGTAAAAAAATGATTATTTCAAAAAGTCAACCCTTGGTCAAACTTGAATTAAATGAAAAAGGTCAAAATATGCTATTTTGATTGGTGAAGTTTTGGCTCATGAAATTTATATTTTTGGAAAGAGGATGAAAAATGTGGTTTGTAGGAAAAAACCCCACCAAAATTGGCCAAACGGTTTGGGAGATATGGCTCTTTGAAGTTCGAGATTTTCTGAAATCGATTCGATCATAACTTGCCAACCACACATGGGAATTGAGAGTTCTAGGACTTTTTGGAAATGGGAGAACAAGATCTTCAACTTTCATGTTGGGCAAAAATTCATTTGAGGCTTGTATCATGATGTAAGTTTGAGGATCAAAACTTTCCATTTATGGCAAGTTTCAGTTACAGGCCCAGTTTCCGTTTTGGGAAATTTCTGATCTGGCTTCAAATTCTTCCATGATGGTGTTTGGCATGATATATGATGACTATTTGGACATGAATGAACTCTCACAAACCAATTCCAATCAATCAATCTCTGATTAAATGGACAGTTGACCAACAGTTGACTATTAGGGTTTTTGTCTGATTATGCATTGACTGATGAATTCCAAACCCTAACTCCTTGAGAACTTGACTTCAAGTGATGTCCCAAGTTGTATGAACTCTTGATTATTGATCATGGTGCCCAAATTCCACAAGAATGGCCACCATCCACTGCTTTGACTGACTGTTGACTTTCTTTGACTTTTGACTGTCTGTGTATGAACTGATGATCTCCAAGCCTTCAACCCTTGACTTGAACACTTCAAATAGACCTCCAAGTCATGTGAACTTGTTGGACAAACCCTAGGGCCTTGGCTCCTTGAGAATTGTGCTTGCTTGCTTGACTGACTGATCTCCTGACCAGTTTGACCTAATTCCTTGATTGGCTTGCACTTGAGGCAAAAGAAGCAATGCAATGCTATGCAATGGACCATGATATGCTATGACCTAATATGAAAATGTATGTATAATGATAGGTGCAAATTTGAGGTGCTACAGCGTGAAACACACAAGAAGCGTTAGGATTGTACTTCGACCCATAAGGATAAACAGCTGGTGGTATTTATTTTGGCATAATTGCCCCTTGCTGAACAAGATACGGTAGCAACTGAGTATACGACACATGGATCGGGTCACACCGAGGGTGCTTCTTATCAAAACTCCTGGTCTGCCTTTTCCCTTGATGGTTATGTGACACAGTTTGTCGACTTTTCAGAGCTTGAGTTCGAGAAGGTTGCTGATACTGGGACGTGACACCACATGGATATGCGTAGTATGTCATAGGCATCCCAGGTACTTGGAACGAAGAACGAATTGGAAGAATAGCCATTGGATGGGACATTTGAGCGGAGTTCCCCAGGCCAAGATTGATTGTCTGATGTGAAGTCTGACCATAATGAACTCCAAGTGGGGTATAGGGTGCCCCAAGACAGGCATACTAAGGTGCAAAAATAGTAGATAATGCCCTAGGATAGGCTAATAACATTCCAGGATGGTATCCTTGATTCGGATACTGCGTAACAGGCTGGACCACTGATGGAGGAATTTGCACATGAATTGGAGGACCCTTGTATTCAAACTCCTTCTCAATAAGCACCTTATCAGTCACGGGTGTAAAACATAACATATTTCGATCGATGAGTTCTTGGACTTTGGTCTTGAGCACATGAAAAACTTCTATAGAGTGCCTCACGTATCCAACATGGTATCCACATGTGGCATGAGAGTCGTGCTTACGGAGGTAGGGAAATCTAGCAAGCTCAATTTGTTTAGGCACAACTTCCCCAACATTAACCAATATAGGTAGAAGATGTGCGTAACTTATAGGAATTGGATCATAGCAAGGACGTCTCCTTTCTTGATCGTGGTTTCCTTTGCTGATTTGCTTCTGCTTCGATTTCTGGTTGCTTAGAGCAGGCCTCTGATGTGGTAGTAAACACTGCTTTTGAGGAAGAAGTGGAAGAAAACCTGCAGCCACCTTCTGTTTGCTATCTTCCTTCAGAATGTCTTCAGCTTGCTCTTCAATCACAACCTAATTTAGGAAGTTTGTTGTCATGCTATTTAGGAATAGCCCCAAAACCATGTCAGCTCTGTCAATGCTCTTAGTCTCTTCCATGATCCTTGGATGATTGGTGTCGGCGAATCATTGTCTTTTTGATGGAGGAATGAATAGGGTGAGTTTTCTGGTTGACATGCATGAAATGCAAATGAATGAATGCATATGTTGGGAATGGAATGCAAATAATTATGAAACATCCATAGATTTAAAGCATTGATAGTATAGCAACCCAAGTTCAAAGCTCCAACATATGTACAACAATGCAATACCATAGGATAACAAAACCAATAGTCTGGATAATCTGTGTATACTACGTGATGCAGGATCAAAGATTTGACGTCCATGAGAATAAAGGTATGTAGAGTCTATGGTTTCATGCAAGAAAAGCCCATATCCCCCTGTAATACCCCAAAATTTACCCTTCATTTTTGGAAGCATGGGATTATGTTTCACACTGCATTAGCATCATACTAGGTCATACTCATTGCATACTGCATCAGTGACTTGGGAAATCAGGGTTTGATTGCTCGCTCCTTAACAGAGGGAGCCCACACAAAGCAAGACTGGGAGTTGGACTTCATTTTCTATGTATACAAGTCTCAAAGGTCTCAAGGGGTTCCATATGTCTTATTATGGTTCTCAGTTCATCAGTGGAAGATTCGGAGCTCTCAGAGTGTGTATATGCATTCAATAAGAAATTAGGGTTTCATGGCTACCTGCTGTAGCGGTGTATTCGCCACTTTATGATTTATTGATTAAATCAAAAGCAAAGCATACAAAGAATCGAGTCGCCACCGCACTTTTATTTATCCAACGGAATGGCTAAAAAGCGAACAAAAGCCTAAGAAGTTTTACACATGAAAAACTAATGAAAAGATCAGAGATCTAGGTAAGGGGTTAATTACGCAATGGGAAGGTGTTAGGCACCCAAAACGTCCTAGGTACTCCTAGGGAGCCCTTTTCATAACTTGTTGTATGAAATGTTATTTGTTTATGAAATATCTATTGTGCAAACATGAATTGAAGGGATGAGAAAAGAATGTACAAGTTAATATTTTTGTGTTTGAACGGATGAACCCTTTGCCTACGTACCTTTCCATGGAAGGTAAGGATCAAAACGCTGTAGTTCGGCTAAAAGATTTCCAAAATATGAGTGAATTCATTTTAAAACAAAAGCCCTAAGGTATTTCGTTATCCACGGGGGATAACTCAACCTATACAACCACAAGTCCACCATGTGAGAAAAGCTTCAACTTGCTAGTGAGGGGTTAACCCTATAATAAGCAAGGAAGTATTACAATTCAATCACTAAGGACAAAAGGTGAGATTAACATCAACCAACTGGGATAAATCAAACCTATGGCTAATGTATGAAAACTTATCAAGAATGGACAAAGCCACAAAATCATTGAATGAGTGAAATTAACCAATTAGGATTATTCATAAAAGATGGTCAAAGTATGATTAGAATTCAATTCAAAAGAAGTATTTATGAAAATGAAGTTTGAAAAATCAGAGGCTTAAGGCCTAGGTTTCTAATTTGAAAAGAAGTGAAAATGTTTGCACAATATCTTTCAAGTTTGGGTTAACATGCAAATGGAGGCTTAAAGAAACAAAAGGTGGGAGAGTGAGGAAGTAAAACTTATTAGATGTTCACCTCTTGAGATCATATATAGATGATTCAAGTGATTCCTTTGGAACAGGCAACAATGCAACTAACAGAAAGAACAAAGTAAATGGATACCGGATGCCAATCAATGGACTTATTCCAATCTCACAAAACAAAACAATGATACCAGATGCCAATCAATGGACTTATACTAGTCTCACTAACACAAATGGATACCAGATGCCAATAAATGGACTTACACCAATCTCCTAAAACAAAACATGGATACCAGATGCCAATCAATGGACTTACACCAATCTCCTAAAACAAAAAGAAACAATGATGCCAGATGCCAATCAATGGTCTTAGACTAGTCTCACAGGAATGATCATAGGAAACAACTGCCAATAAATGGACTTACAATTGACTCCTCACAAGAAACAACCAACAAATGCAATAAGCATGAGGAAACAAGTTGCCAATAAATGGTCTTACACTCTACTCCAAGGAAAGGAATTCCAATGAATGGTCTTAGTCCCAAATCCCACCAGATCATAGGAAACAACTGCCAATAGCTGGGCTTACAATTGCCTCCTCAATGGATAAACAAAGTGTCACAAAGACATGAACAATGATTATGAAATGATATACAATTAATGATGACAAATGCACAAAGGCACACATAAGCAGATATGCACAGATGAATCAAGTTAGCAAACAGATAAGTCAATTAGCACACATTATACACAATCAATTAGGCTCAATCAAGGTTAGGCTTTACAACCAACTGGAATGGGGTAAATGTGCTCTTAACCCTAACATTGAGAGTTAGGGTGAAGCAGGTGAAATGGAGATGAGGGGTTTGCCTCATAGCTCTTATCCCTGGCCTGGGAGAGCTTTAAACAATAGAAGGTGTGGGAATTCAGAAAGTTGGAACTCTTCTTCACAAGTGATTGACTCTATAAGATCTTGGGTTATTATTCACAATGCATCAACACATGGTGTGAGCAAAGTGAATGACACACTGAGTAACAGGAGATGGATTACACATCTCTTTTATCTGCCAATTTCCTCATAAGAGGACTTTTCCTGCTTGGCACAAAAGATAAACAATCACAAGCATTGCCTCTTAAGGAGGACTTCAGACAGGTGCCTACCAATAACAGTAGGTCTTCCAGACTACATGAAGATTAGAGATTATACCTAATTGGTTAAGCAACCAAGCAAAATCAAAGTTCAAATGAACTTAAAGCAACTTATGTACCTGTGGAAACACTAAACAAATCAGTACAATACTCAGACAAACAAACAACAGTCAATAAGCAACAGACAATCCCAATGTACAAAATGTGTAAGCCAAAAGCAAAACTCAAATGAGTTAACATCAACCTACAAAACACACAAATGTTAGTAATCAAAAGCAAACATCAATACTCAAATGATGGAGCATCATCAACTATGGAACTTGGATGTTCAACCTGAAATCAAAGCTCAAATGTAAGCCACAAACCACTAGGTCAAAGCCTAGGGTCAAAGATGGAGAAAAAATTCAAAACAGGAGCTGAAATTTAACATGAATCAACTTCAATCACATCTTGACACATTCCAAAAGGTCTCATATCAAGATCATTCACCAAAAGCATTTCATGATCAAATGAAGTTCAAGGCAATTTTAAATCTCAAATGTGATCAACATGAATGAAAAATCTCAATTAAAACATAAATGATTCAAATAATTCCAACAAAATTCATGATCAATCAAGACATTCATAACATGCATTACACAAAAAATCAGAAGCATTGGACATCATTTGGCATGGAAATCACATGGCACAAGTTGAACAAGCAAAAGGTGTGACACAAATTGTCACACCAACTTAGCACATTCATAAAACAGAATTGGTAATTGATAAAAATTCCAAATCAAAACCAAAATGTCAAGCAATGTGTCTAGTTTCATCATGCAAAATTTCACATTCATTGGATAAGAAACAAGTATTTCATGAAGGGATAAGCATGGCAAGGTCAAAATTAGACATATGTGCAATCATTCTAGCACAAAAAGTTATCCAGCCAATCACAACTTGTAAAATCATGATGATAAAAAACTAGAGAGAACCAGGATCACAATGCAAAAAACCTGGTATTTTTTGGATGAGTTTTCAAATTGATATGAATTTTTAAAGATGAGAGAAAAATTAAGAAAACATGTGAAGCATATATGGAATAATGTGGAGGGAAAATGAAAAAGAATGAAAGCATTTGAATATTTGCCACGGCTGGGAATCGAATTCGGTATGCATTTGAACTGTTCAGCGCGCCAAGGTGCAACGCACCGTTTCATTTATTCACGTGGCAAGGTCAAAGTTGACGCGTTCAGGTCAAAACGTTTTGAACCAATGAAAATGACAAGCAAGCGCATATGTGGACCAGTACATGTTAAACCCTAAACTAACACATGCAAATGCAGAAAACTGTTTCCAAAAGGATCAAAAGTGTGGCCATAGGCAAGATCTTCATCTTCTTCCTCGTGAAGAAGATGAACAGTAGCATGTTCATGCAATTCCAGAAAAATTGTTCCAGAAATCAAAATCAAGCACACAAACATGTTGTACATTTAAAGGAGATCACGAATCCATGCATAGCTAAGCTTAATTCCAAGTATCAAGATCAAATCGAACCAAACAACATTCATACATGAAACTTTAACCTAGCCTAACTCAGTCAATATTGCATGAAAATTCATGGTTCAAAGCTCAGAATAACCAGCATAAAGAGATCTACAACAACATCATAATAGATTTCAAAATTAAGAGATTCGATTTGTGACCTCTTGAAGAGCAGATTTGGATTTGGCTTGATCCAAGGCTTGTGATAGCTCCAATGTTCCTCCATGATGCTTGTATAGATGATTGAAGGAGAAATTGAAGCTTAATTGCACACGAATCCAACAGAATTTGAAATCACCATGGATGCTTCCATCTTCGAATATAGCTCAATATGGCACGGATTCTCTTGGTTCCACGTCCAATCTTGCTTAACAATACTTCATGATCAAGAATTAATCAAGAGAAAGTGTTCTTGTGTGAAGAAATTTTGAGAGAAAATTTTGGAGAATTTGGATGTAGATCTGAAAAATGAATGCTAATCTCCTGAAAACAGTTAGGTTTTTCTTTATATATGCCTTGCTAATTATGTTGTAATCATGTTTAAGCCAAATGCTAATGAGATTAATCAAGTTTTAAGGTGTATGTGCAAATTGGATTTTCACCCCCATGCATGGAATGCATGTGTGAATAGTACACGAATTTGGTTTATTTTCACTTAAAATCCAATTTTGAAACCAATGGCAATGGCAAAAAGTCAAACAATGCACAAATTTTGAATTTTATGATTTCCCTCCAAAAAACCAATGGATTAACAAGTGATTATGTGATGACAATTCATGTAATGTGATGCATGATTTGGAAATTAGAGGTCAAGAGGAGAAAAATGCAAAAAGAGCCACTCATTTTGGAGTTTTGGTTGAAAAGATATGGCCATTTGAATCTTCAAGCATACTTTGCCATGTTTTGATCATATCTCCTTAACCACACATGAGAAATTGATGATCTTGGACTTTTTGGAAATGGGAGAGAAAGATATACAACTTTAATGTTCAACAAAATTTCATTTGAAGCTTTTTTGATGATGTAATATTGAGTTGAAGTTGGTCCAAAATCTTTCCATTTTTGGAAAGTTCAAATTATGGGTCACTTTCTATTTTTGGAAATATTTGACTGGACCTCAAATTCTTCAATGTGAGTGTTTGAAATGTCAAATGAGACTTGTTTGAACATGAATGAAGTATTTCTAATCACTTCCCACCTCCAAATCCACAGTTGACTTTGCAGTTGACTTTCTAGGCATTCAGATGACTGGGAAATGTTCTGATGAAATTCAAGCCTCTACCACTTGGGATTTTGCTTCAAAATGACATCATAGCTCATGTGAACTCTTGATAATGATTGTGGGGTCCAAATCTCAAGAATAACCACCATCTATTGCTCAATGAATGCCTTTGATTGCCTTAACCTATTGATTGCTCCATCTGCAAGACAAAGGTTAGATGACATATTTTTGTACTTTTGGTTAGTGATAAAAGGAAAAGCAATTACATACAAATGCAAGGAATGCTTGGTGATCAAGAACCACTCTCAAAAAGATGACCCACCCACAGGGAAGGAAGCAAGGTGTCTAATGATCCTTGAGGCAATGCAATGATATGATATGATGCCATGAGGGATCTTAGGAACAAAATTGGGGTCTTACAGATGCCCCTATTTAAGGTCATTCTAGCCGGAGAAGTGAAGGTTAAAATCTTCATCTCGACGCGGTAGAATGGGCTTAAATAACAGTAATGAGATAAATTTTGGTCCCTAAGAGACCTCATGATGCAAATGTATGAATGCAACAGAAACAAAACTCTGTGGGGAATACCGGTCCACAAAGAAAGGACGATCCATCGGAGTAATACACTCACCAGGAACAGAGACTCTAACAGGACTCTCATGGGGATAAGAAAAAGAATGCGTGAGCAGGACACGACTTTGAATTAGGGGAAACTGACGCGGCGTGAACAGGACACGACTGGACTAGAGACCTCACTGGGGAGTAAAGGACTCAAACTGGGAAAGAAGAATTCCAAAGGAAGACACATCCATTGGAAAGACTCAAGCTGACTCAAACTATCCACAAAGGATACCTCGGATGAAAATCCGGACTCGGACTGGGGAAAAAGATTCACACAGAACCTCCCTGCCGGGAAAAACTGCATATATTGGGGAAAACGCCAATACAACACAAGGGCAAAAATCACAACAGAAACTCCACTGGGGAATGTCTAACAAAGAGACTCTCTTGGAGAAAAACTGCAAAATGAGGTGTTACCGGCTACTGGGTAACAAGCTCAAAGAGACATGTGATCTAAACACCGGTTACTGGGTGAAAGAACAACAAGCTCAGGAAGAATGAATATATAAGACCGGTATAAGGGTGAGAGATATCAATCAACCAAACATCTGAGAAAGACCTGAAAAAGGTACATCAACTCAGGAAAATCTGATTCCACAGGGGACCAAGGTCATAATAGGGAGCAGAAAGGAAGGAACACCAGGGATACCGGTTATTGGGTATATAATAGGTGACCGACCGAAGCGTGGATTGGTATATATGCCAAAACACTCATCATCCGAAAGGAGGGCTTGAAAAAGCAAATCGACTTATAGGATGGACATTCGAGTCCGCAAGGGGAAAACGAATCTTACTCAGCTGGGAAAAAACCAAAGAGTGCATGAGATATAATATCCATTACCGTCAGAACATGGATAGTATACTCGCATGAGATATATTATCTATTACCGTCAGAACATAAACAATATACTCGCATGGAAGAAACACCAGGGATACCGGTTACTGGGTATATAATAGGTGGCCAACCGAAAAGAGAGACAATCGATACCAACAATAACAGGGTATACGAAAGATAACTCACAGGGGATAAATTGCAAGCATCCGACAATCATCCAAGAGACATATCAAATATTCGATTTCACAAAGGAATACGAATCTTACTCGACTGGGGAAACACAACAGGCTTCGACTGAAGAGTGCATGAGATATATTATCCATTACCGTCAGAACGTGGATAACATACTCGCATGGAAGATTATCCACAACCGGTTACTGGGTTAATAAAGGATAAATCAACCGAAAAGAAAAGCATCGGGATACGAAAACTAGGTATATAAAGATGATCGATCAGAGGGAGCAACAATCATTACCAAGAAAAAGGGTAAATGAAAGATGACTCACTAGGGATGTATTGATAAACATCAATGATCCGGGGAACAAATCACTGGCATACGGTGAAAGGACCCACTGAGGATAAAATTGCTAGCATCCGGCAATTATCCACAAGGAAGGATCTACTGGGGATACAACTACTAGCAAACGGCAATTACCCAGAAGAAAGAGGAAATATCAACATCGAATACTGGATGGAGATAACCACAAAGAGTAACCATCATCGGTTAGGATGAACAATCAAGGTTAACTCTGCAAAGGGGAGAAATTAGGATTTATAACTACCGAATACGGGGTAGAAGACCACAAACTCTAACTGGGGATAAAATTTCTAGCAAACGGCAATCATCCACAATAAAGCACAGACTCCGCTAGGGAGACGACAACAACATAGGATTTACAACTACCGAATACTGGGTAGAAGACCGCAAAATCCACCATCAACCAGAATGAACCACAAAGGTTATCTCTGCTAGGGGACAAAAGTAGGGTTTATAACTACCGAATACTGGGTAGAAAACCAATCGACTCTTGCCGAGGAACAAAAATGTTCACAAATACCTATTCCACAAAAGGGAACAAAGGTATACAGGATTTACAACTACCGGGTACTAGGTGGAAAACCAACAACTCTCCTGAGGAATAAAAGGTATATAACCACAAATTCCGCCAAGAGGGAAAAGAGAACATAGGACTTACAACTACCGGTTACTGGGTAGAGGCCCAAACTCCACTGGGGATAAAAAGAATTATTGCCGGTTACTGGGAAATTCATTCATTTATTCCACAGGGCAGCACAAAAGACAGTTGAAAAATGCCAATTCAGGATCAAACCAAAAAGGCAAACCGAATCAAGACTCGTCCTAATGAGGATATAACTCAATTGGAAAATCCATCCCAATATATGTGTTGGGAGGAAATGGGAAAAAACCGTCATCCACGAGGATATATCTCAGTGGGGACTTGCAGAAGGAAAGACAGACACTTTCTGCTTATGGGGCTGACTCTATATTGAGAGACTAGACACCCAACGTCTGCTTGGAAAGATCTATTGGAGAGATCTATATCACCATTAGCAGGAGACAACAAACAAAAGATATATGGCAAAAATGCAATCATGAATATCTGAATGTTGAAAGTATGCACGAATATGCGTGATTTATGTTTGATGAATGCTGACAAAACAGACATATCTAACACGAACAGGCCCAGGAATCAAACGCCCGGTACTACACTTCCAGAGGGAAATCCAAGAACCAACTGGAAAGCCAATCTGCTGGAGATCTAAATGCTGAAAAGCAAAGATCTGCCGGAAAGCGAAAGATCAGAGATATCAAGGAAATCACAAAATCTCTGAGTGATGGATCAACAATCAACCCAACTGGGGAACAGAAGCTCACAACAGGCAGGAACTGCCATAAAAGCAAATCTGTTGAGGAAATGGAGAAATCCCGAGATTTCTACAGGGGGATTCTCAGTATCAACTGGGAAACAAGAGTTCACTGCACAAGCAAGAACTGCTGAAGAGAACAGAACACACAAGTAGAATCTAGCCACACAAGCAACTCTACTGGGGATACTGTCAGCCACTCCGTTGGGGATAAACCCACTGAGGGAAAATAGATCACACAAGTAGATTCTGCAACAAGCCACTCTACTGGGATCAAAAGAATCAGGAAATCAACAAGTCTAAGGATGATAGATCACCAACCAACCGTCTCTGCTGAGGATACCGACTCTGGCGGGGATTCTGTAGGGAAACATCACAGATACAATCCATCATACCACAAATCTACTGGCGGCTCCAATGGGGATGAGGAGGAGAGCTGGGGATCAACCACCAAATGCTGGACCTCCCAAGAGGAAACTACCAAGCTGCTGAGAAGGAAATAATCACTGCTCTGCTGAAGGGATAGGAGGTAAAAACCTCAACAAACGCTCTGATGGGGAAAGATAGCATAAATGAAGGATATCATACCAACCACTCTGCTAGCGACTGTACTGAGGAAACAGCCGAAGTCCCGGGATATCAACCCACCGACTACCGAATCCTCCAAAAGGAAAACATCCATGCTGGGGAGAGAACATTGTTGGAGAGGATTGTGGAGTTCTCAACAATCACTCTGCTTGAGGAACAAAATCTCAACAGAAGCTCTGCTTGGGAAACAACCCCAATCAACAATCTGGAGAAAGAGGATACAACCAAATGCTAGGAATATGATCAAATGTCTTACCCTGTTGGAAATCATGCCACCCTTGGGAGAGCACTGAGAAATTCTTAAGTATCCTTTCATCATTGTGAATGTTCACTTTGTTTAAAACAATTTGAAAATTTTTATTTGTTTAAACAATGACATTTTACCAATCAAAACATGCAAAACATTTGTTGAATTGAAACAAATAAGAGTGCAAATAATTGGATAAAAGCTCAAATTTATTTGATGGAATGGTAGCCTGCAAACGGCAAGACTCCACAGGGCTGTACAAATTTGAAATCAGTGATATATATTGGAAGAGGGCTACATTGAACATAATGATCCTTTCTCTATCAATTTGAATTTCGATGTATTCGAAGCTTCAGTCGACGACGAATCGAGAATCTCTGACGAAAAGACAGCTGCGGAACAGAAAGTCTTGTCAGGATGCAATTACTTGTCATATCCCTAATTTTTGCCTAGATTGCCCCAGGGTGAGGTACTCAATCTAGCGGGATGCAGATATTCTTTTTTCTCATGTCTCTAACTTTTGCCTGGATCGCCCTTGCGGGTTCTCCACCGAGACGCTCATTTTTGCCTAAGCTGCCCTTTCGGGTTTTCAACTTAGCGAGCTATTCTGTTTTTCTTTTATATACTCTTTTTTTTAGGCAAAGTATTTCTTGACTGCATCTGAATTCACAGGACGAGTGAAATCCTCCCCATCCATTGTTGTAAGCATCAAAGCACCGCCTGAAAAGGCTCTCTTAACAACATATGGACCTTCATAGTTTGGAGTCCACTTGCCCCTGGAATCGGGCGCGAAAGACAAGACTTTCTTGAGCACGAGGTCACCTTCTCGGAACACACGAGGCTTGACCTTCTTATCGAATGCTTTCTTCATTCTCTGCTGATATAACTGACCATGGCACATGGCAGTCAATCGCTTCTCTTCAATCAAATTCAGCTGGTCATAATGACTCTGAATCCATTCAGCATCAGTCAACTTGGCTTCCATCAAGACTCTCATTGATGGGATCTCCACCTCTACTGGGAGAACAACCTTCATGCCGTAAACAAGAGAGAAAGGGGTTGCCCCTGTTGAAGTGCAGACAGATGTACGATACCCATGTAAAGCAAATGGCAGCATCTCATGCCAATCTTTGTATGTAACAACCATCTTCTGGATAATCTTCTTAATATTCTTGTTAGCAGCTTCAACAGCCCCATTCATCTTTGGTCTGTAAGGAGAGGAGTTATGGTGTGCAATCTTGAACTCAGCGCACAACTCTTCCATCATCTTATTATTCAGATTAGATCCATTATCAGTAATGATCTTATCTGGCACACCATAACGACAAATCAGCTGATTCTTGATAAATTTCACAACCACCTGCCTGGTCACATTCGCATACGAAGCGGCTTCAACCCATTTGGTGAAGTAATCAATTGCTACGAGAATAAACCTGTGTCCATTGGACGCTTTCGGTTCAATCATGCCGATCATGTCAATTCCCCACATAGAGAAAGGCCATGGTGATGAAATCACATTCAGAAGTGTCGGAGGAATATGAATCTTATCCGCATAAATCTGACACTTGTGGCATTTCTTCACATATTTGCAGCAGTCAGACTCCATTGTCAGCCAATATTAGCCTGCTCTCAACATCTTCCTAGCCATGGCATGTCCATTGGAATGAGTACCAAATGAACCCTCATGGACCTCAGTCATCAACAGGTTTGCTTCGTGTCTATCCACGCATCTGAGCAAAACCATGTCAAAATTTCTCTTATACAGCACTTCACCACTAAGGTAGAAACTGCCTGACAACCTTCTCAAAGTTTTCCTATCTTTCACAGATGCCACGAGCGGGTAGACCTGGTTCTGGAGAAAATTCTTGATATCGAAATACCAAGGCTTATCATCATTCACTTCTTCAACTGCAAACACGTGAGCTGGTCTATCCAAGCGCATCACGGTGATATTAGGAACTTCATTCCAATACTTGACTACAATCATGGAAGCAAGCGTAGCAAGCGCATCTGCCATCCGATTATCCTCTCGAGGAATATGATGAAAGTCAACTTCAGTAAAGAAAGTTGAAATCCTCCTCGCATAATCTCTATACGGAATAAGACCAGGCTGATTCGTCTCCCATTCACCCTTTATCTGATTAACAACTAGGGCCGAATCACCATACACATCAAGAAGCTTGATCCTCAGATCAATACATTCTTCAAGTCCCATAATACATGCCTCATACTCAGCCATATTATTCGTGCATTTGAAAGTTAGCCTTGCTGTAAACGGAATATGCGTGCCATGAGGAGTAATGATTACTGCCCCAATTCCATTTCCATACTGATTTACAACGCCATCAAACACCGTCGTCCATCTGGAACCAGGTTCCGGACCTTCATCAAGTGTAGGCTCATCACAATCTTTCATTTTCAAATACAGAATCTCCTCATCTGGGAAGTCATACTGAACAGACTGATGATCTTCAATCGGCTGGTGCGCTAAATGGTCAGCCAAGATACTACCTTTGATAACTTTCTGAGCTCGATACTCGATATCATACTCAGACAACAACATCTGCCAACGGGCAATCCTCCCAGTTAAAGCAGGCTTCTCGAAAATATACTTGATTGGATCCATTCGGGATATCAACCAAGTTGTATGATTTATCATGTACTGGCGCAAACGCTTAGCAGCCCAAGCCAAAGCACAACACGTCTTCTCAAGCATAGAGTATCGAGACTCACAATCAGTAAACTTCTTACTGAGGTACTAGATAGCAGATTCCTTCTTCCCTGATTCATCTTGCTGACCGAGTACACAACCCATTGAGTCTTCAAGAACAGTCAAATACATGATAAGAGGTCTTCCTTCTACAGGCGGAGACAAGATCGGAGATTCAGACAGATATTCTTTGATGCTGTCGAAAGCTTTCTGGCAATCCTCGGTCCAATCATGAGATTGATCTTTCCGGAGGAGCTTGAATATCGGCGCACATGTGGCAGTCATGTGGGATATAAATCTGGAAATATAGTTCAAGCGGCCAAGAAAACCTCGGACTTGCTTCTCAGTTTTGGGTGCATGCATCTCTTGTATTGCTTTGACCTTTACAGGATCAACTTCAATACCTCTCTCGCTGACAACGAAACCCAACAACTTGCCAGAACGGACTCCAAATGTACATTTGTTCGGATTCAGACGAAGTCTATACTTCCTCAAACGCTGAAAAAGCTTCAACAAATGTTCAACATGTTCAACTTCCATTCGGGACTTAGCAATCATATCATCAACATAGACCTCTATCTCCTTGTGCATCATATCATGAAACAAGGTAGTCATAGTGTAACACCTCAAAATTTGCCCTCCTCTCTTGGGACTAGCATAACATATTACATATCATTTTTAGGTCATTAGGCATTGCATGTTGCATATCATGTGGTCACATTGTGCAAGTCATCCTCCTAAGTCTTGATCAGAAGATGGAGAGGTCATGGTGCAAGCTAGGGTTTCATTGGACTGGTCATTAATCATCTGAGGATGTGCAAGTTCAAATTAGGGTTTCATGATTCTCAAAGGATATTGGTCTTCATCTTGATTGAAGTGATTCATCATCATCATGGTTTGTCATCATCAAGTGTGGGAGCATATTCTTTGAGATTAGGGTTTTGACCACTGGTCAACCCTAATCAGTTGCATTAGGCCAATCAGGGCATAATCAGGAGATGGGGTCTATGATGTATGTGGAGATCATTCTATGGTTTTATTGAGCATATTGAGGCTAGGGTTTCATCCTTGGGCCATTTCATCAGAAGATTGGGGCTCAGATTGATCAATGCATTGCCAAATTCATCTATCAATTGAAAAAGTCAACTGTGGTCAACTGTGCTTGATTTAATGGATTTGGAGGTGGGATTGAGTTGGATACACTTCATTCATGTTGGAACAAGTGTTATTTGACATTGCAAAGCTTAAGAATGAAGAAAATCAAGTCAGACAAGAAATTGCCAAAAATAGAAAGTGACTTGTAATGGAAGTTTCCTAAAATGGAAAGTTTTTTACCTCAAAATTACATGTCCAAGGAAGCTTCAAATGAAAATTTGTTCAACATGAAAGTGGTAGATCTTGTTCTCACATTTCCAAAAAGTCCAAGAACTTGAAATTCCCATGTATGGTTGGCAAGTTATGGTCCTTTCAATTTCAAAAATGACCCATAATCAGAGGGGCATAACTTCCACATGGAGTGTCCAAATTGGATGATCTTTTTATGTGCAAACTCCATTTGACATGTACTTTCATGGTGCATAATTGGAATTCATCAAAAATGGTCAATGCAAAAAGTCAATTTTCAAGTGTACAGTTAAAGATCCAAGGGCAAAATGGTCCAACTTGAGAAATAATGAGAATTTTTGAATGGGGATTTTTGCAACACCTCACAAATGCAATTTGAAAATTGTTGGAATGGTCATAACATGCCAAGGTCTCATATTTGGTCAAGTCACTTTTGAACTTCACTTGAAAAATGCATAAAGTGCCATGACATAGTGAAAATGCAAATTACACAACCAATGGCCATGGGACAAGTTGCAACAGATCACACATGTCATTTTGAGAGTGTGTGAGCTGTCAATGAGCTGTCACAGGGCTTGAGTGAAAAGACCATTTTGCCCTTGATTAAGAAAAGTGGAATTTTGCTAATTACATGTCATTTTGCTAATTGGTGATTTAGAGCTTGATTAGTTGGAAGTATAAATTCCTAATCATAACAAACTTCTGATTAGAATCATCAATCACAAGAAATCACAACCTCTTTTCCCTCCAATTTCTCAAAAATCTCTCAAGAACACATCAAGCAAAACTCCATCAATCTCTTCCAATTCTCCATCAATTTGTGTAATTCTTTTTGATCCATTCTCCATTCATCTTCCTCTGGATCTGTTTTGGAAAAGCAACCTCAAAGGACTTCAAATTCGCAACTGTCCAAGTGATGTGCATCCATGGCTTTTGAAGAGTTCGTGCATTAGAAGCAAATTCAATCGAACCTGAGCACTTCATTCAACTTCTTGAAGCTTATACTCCATCTGTTTTGGATCAAGAAGCGCAAACATCACACGAATCGCCACTGCCATCTCAAGGTACTTCAAAATCGAAACTCATGATATGATGAATTGGTATATGCTTCTTGTAGTGTGCGCAGTGTAGAATCCAATGATGCAATTGGTTTTAGAAATGGTGAACCATAGGCTAAGCTATGTTGATTAGAAGCTTTGATGTTAAAACCTAAAGTGTTCGATTCGTGAGATATAGGAAGAATTAGACGAAATTATGTATGTATTCGTACTCCTGGCATTGAGACCTTTCCAACGGATATAAGTTTGTGAATATTCATTGAGGTTTGATGCTTGCGTGTTCATGGCGTTTTCTGGAAAAAGTTGACGAAGGTGATGATGATTTCTGGAAAAACCTTGTGTTTGATCTTCATGTTTGCCTTTGCATTTGAATCTCGTGTTTGCCTCCAAGCCTGGCCAATAGGAACATTTCGTTCCTGCGTCTGAAACGACGCCGTTTTGGCAATGTTCAACATAATTTCAAAAATGCCACTCCAGCATTTAATTAATTAATTATTCTTATTTCTTTTTTAATTCATTTTTCATTTAATTGATTGAACTTCAAAAATTAATAACTCATTCATTTTTGATCCAATTTGAGTGCAATTTTTTGCATTTTTCTCATGAGAATGTGTAGAATTTAATGAATATTTTTTTGGATTTTTTGCATGAATGGAAAAATAAAGTGCTTAGGGTTTGTAGAATGTGACACAATTTTGTACACTTTGCCATTTTCAATGTGAAATGCTCATACATTAAAAGAAATTCCTGAAATTTTTTGTGCTCATTCTGGACATGTTGATGGTGATTTACATATAAAGTTTGTGATTTTTGGATACCTGAGGATTGAGTTAGGATTTTTTGAATCTAGGTGTGACAATTTGTGTCACCTCTAGATAGGTCATCTTCATGAAATTGTTTGCCTAGACTATGATTGCTGGATTGAGTTGAAATTTTACATGGATGTTTATGGATATGTTGAGATGCTATGTGAATTTTTCTGGATTTTTATATGGAATTTTCAATTTGATTGATATTTTTCATCTCTGTATGTCAATTATGCAAGTTCATATGACACATGTTTGTATATCTTGTGTGAAATCCTCATATGGTTTTGGATGAAGATGAAATTTGGTATGCTGATTGTTGACACATTGTAGGACATCACTGTTTTGGTCCCATTCATTTCTTAATTGTTTTCATTGACTTATGAATTTTTGAAGTGAATGCATGTGTTGATGCTATGAATTGGCTTGAATAATTGTGTCTGGATTTCTTGATTTTCATTGGCTTAGTTCCTTTTGTCCAATTGAGCTGAAAATTGACATGCTATACCTTGAATATGTCCTGTTTAGGTGTGAATTATTTGAGGATTTTTGGAATTGTTTTGATATGCTTTTGATTGAAGTTATGCTGTTTGGACATTTGAGGTTGCATTTGACCTAGTTTGACTTATTTTGGTCATGAAATGAATATGGTGAATGATATGAGTAGGGGATCAATTGCATTTGCTTTCTATTTGCATTAATTTGGTTTTGGTTGAGAATTGTTTGCTGTTTAGACTTTTTTCCCCCTTTTGGACCCTAGGCTTGGCCTAGTGGTCCAGTTTCTCACATTTGGATTGATTTTTCAGGATGAAATGCACAAAGCTTAAGGAGAATGATTCAAGTCAATAAAATTGAATTTGTTTGATGTGGAGAACTAACATGAACTTTGTTTTGTAGGTTGTGAAGCTTGAGCTTGAGCTTGTAGCTTGCATTTATGTGCTTGTGTTGTTTGTATAGTCTGACTGATTAACATTTGCTGTTTATTGTTGTTTGTCTGAGTACTGATGATACTTGATTGATTTCAGGTACATTTAGTCGCTTACAGTTCTTTAAGAACTTGCTTGCTGCTGCTTGGTTTTTAAACCACTTGAGGTAGGACTTCTATTCTTCATGTAGTCTGGAAGACCTGGTCTGTTACTTGGCCAGGCAACTGTCTGAAGTCCTCCTTAAGAGGCAATGTTTGTGGTTGTTTACATTTGTGCCAAGCAGGTGAAAGACCTCTATGAGGCAATTGGTGGAAGCCAAGGGATATGCAATCTATCCCCCACTACTCTGTGAGTCGTCCCTCTGCTCACACTGCTGTGTGTTGATGCATTGGGACACAAACCCAAGATCTCGTGCTGTTGCACAATCGAGTCAGAGTCTTTGAGCGTAGAAGGGTCCCTCCATTCTGGACCCATGCTCCTTTGTCTAAAAGCTCTCCCTAGTCAGGGATAAGAGCTGTGAAGTCTAATCTTCACTCACCTTTCATCTGCTTCACCTTAGCCTCGTAATGGCAAGGTTAAGAGCGAATACTACACATGTACAGATGACTTGCTTCGGCAGTCAAACCCATTGTTTGAGCCTCACTTGACTGGTTATAGTGTGTGCTTTGTGAATATTTGTTTGCTCTGTTTGCTTGTATGCTTGTATGCTTGCTTTCTTCCTGGATAGGATTAGCTTGCAGTTGCGTAAGTAGGTAGAAACCTGAACGTAGGGTAACGATGCATGACAACACTAGGCTCGAGTCCAGCTCCCTGGTAGTGTGTCTTCCCTCGGTTTCTGGCTAGATTTTCTTTCCCTTGAGGGGGAACTACATCGCCCTGATCCTCGTTCCAGACGAGGTATGTAGGCAGGTGGTCGTGCGAGACCACTCCGGGCACCTTTTTTTCTTTTTTTTGTGTGTTTACCTGTTATCTGATTGTGTTTGTTTGGTTCGGATGCCGACGTAAGTCCAGTGATTGGCGGTCGGGCTCCACGTTTGCCCTTTTGTGTGCGTTTTGGTTCGGATGCTGACGTAATTCCATCGAGTGGTTGTCGGGCTCCATGTTTGCTTGTGTTTGTTTGTGTTGTTTGGCGTGCGTAAGCCGAACTACAGTGGCTCTGATTCTCGTTCCAGACGAGATATGTAGGCATAGGATGCGACGTCCTATCGAGCTCCCTTCTCTTAACCCCACCTGCGTTCCCCTGTGTGTGTGTGATGTTTAGCAACCTATTCTTTATTTTAGAACGTGGATCCCGTCGAGTACGACGGACGTGAGGGGTGCTAATACCTTCCCCTTGCGTAACCGACTCCCTTACCCTTTCTCTTTGGTCGCAAGACCATTTCCTTTCCAGGTTTCTCTGAGCGTTTCCTTTCCCTATCTTGGGATAAATAACGCGCAGTGGCGGCTCTGTGTTGTGTTTTATTTGAGTCCCGCCGGTTGTTTTTTCGCGGATGCGACAGCTGGCGACTCTGCTGGGGACTACGGATGTTGACCTGTGCTGGTCCATCTTCCCTAAGCGAGTCCTTCCTAGCGTTCTAGGATAGTTTAGGTTGCTTGTTTTGTTTTATTTATTGCATTTATTATTCTAACCACTGTGTATATATTTGCATAAGTACTTGCATGCATCATACTATCATGTTGCCGTCCTCTGTGCAGGTGGTTCCTCTGTTTTGGGGTGGGTGTTCTGAGTGGGGCTAAAACCCAGGCCTGAGTATACACCTAGGATTAGTGTGGTCTCACGTTCCTCATTTGCTAAATCAGCATAATGTTGCAACGTGACATACCACAAGCCGGACGAGGTTCATTTGATAGTGCTTTCCTCTGTGGGGTACCCCACTTTGGTTGAGTTACGTCATTTGAGCTGTTGACTCTGGTGACCGATCATTTCCCGGATCTTTGGTTTAGACGATCTTAAGGGAGCTACAATGGCACACCCGAAAGGGCAAACCCATTGAGTATCTCCGCCCGATTGTCGAGACTATTATCCGCCTTAGGGTGACCTGATTAGAATTTACCTGTGAGGGGAGGGTGATTCTTTCAGATGCATGTTCAGATGGTGACTCAGATGGTGTTTTTTTGTTCCGTGGATCAGAGTCATATTTATAAGTCGGATTTATGGCCATTTATTGTCGTGACACCGGAGTGCTGTCCGTGGTATTTATCAGTGGGGATCCGTTTATTTCAGGATTCCCTGGGCCGATTTTATCAGTGGGGATCCGTTTATTTCAGGATTCCCTGGGCCGATTTTATCAGTGGGGATCCGTTTATTTCAGGATTCCCTGGGCCGATTCTGAGATCATTGTGGGTATCTGCTCAGAGATTATATGATGATGATGATGTATTTGTCAGTTCCGTTTATTTCGGAACCCTTGAGTTGGATTTGTGGTTACATGTTTTCCTTCAGATGGTTGTGATCAGGTTCAGAGATCAGGGCTGTGAATCAGAGCAACAGATGATCAGATGACTTGGAGGATGGCACAGTGCATTGCATTCATACATCTGCATCATTCTCATTTGGCATTCATCTGCATCGAACCTACGTCTAGCCATATGGGGAGCATTATGGATTGAGAATCTGGTTGAGAGACATCTGGATGTCCAAATGTTATTGGTGAAATATTATCTGTCTCGATGAAACCAGAATCGAAGGACAGAATTTTCCTCGTATGGATAGACGTTGCATTCATGCATATTAACCTGTTTGCTGTTTTGCAGGAATCATTGCTCGCGCTCGTAGAGTTGTACCTTTGCACTCAACCCGTCCTCACAGATACTTCACCAGACGCAATACTCCCAGACTCATGGATCTCCCAAACACAGATATCCTCGAGCTGAAGGATAAGATGACTGAGCTGATCAACATCATGCAGGGTTTTGCAGTTGGTCAGAAAGCTCTGGCTGATAAGGTCGAAAAGCTCGAGCGGGCTTCAGCTGCTAACAGTGTTGTTAATCTGGATGGTGTCTCCAATCAGGGGCTGGGTGGATCCAGAGACGGTGAAAAAAGAGCAACCGTGGGTATGGTGAACAACAATACTGCTGGTTTTGGTGCTGGTGGTCAACCTGGGCCCGGTCTGGGGCAGAATATGAAGGACGGTTTGTTGCCTCCATTCTACGGGTTTGATAAGGACAGAGAGGAAGATAGGGAAGCAGATCAGTTTTCCATGCATAATGAGCCCTTGGGTCAATATGGGGTCCCGCCTCAGAACAAGGAGATCCAGCTGCTGGCTGAGAAGATTAAAGTGCTGGAAAGTTATGCCACTCCAGGGATGATCAACATGTCGAATATGGGGTTGGTTGAGGGGATTGTGATCCCACAGAAATTCAAAGCGCCTGCATTTGACAAATACAATGGGAGTTCCTGTCCAGAAACTCACCTTCAGGCTTTCGTTCGCAAGATCTCTGCCTACACGATGGATCAAAAGCTCTGGATGTACTTCTTCCAGGACAGTCTGTCTGGAGGATCCTTGGAGTGGTACACCAAGTTGAAATCTGCTGACATCAAGAGCTGGCAGGATCTGGGAGATGCATTCTTTAAACAATATCAGTTCAATGCTGATATGGCTCCGAGCCGTACCCAGTTGCAGGGTATGTCTCAGAAAAATAACGAGGGGTTTAAAGAATATGCCCAAAGATGGAGGGAGTTGGCTGCCAGAGTGCAACCTCCTCTAGTGGACAGAGAGATGTCTGATCTCTTCATGGGTACCCTGCAAGGGGTTTTTGCTGAAAGGATGGTTGGTTGTCCGGTAACCAACTTTGCTGACATTGTGGTGGCAGGGGAGAGAATCGAAAGTTGGCTGAAAATGGGGAAGATACAAGGTAATGCTTCGTCATAAGGGTCGAAGAAGCCATTCGGGAACGGTCAGCGCAAGAATGAGGGTAATACCAGTGCGGTCTACGCTCAGAGAGGACCCAGTAGGGATCGTTACTTCCAACACACCGCTGCGGTAACTATTCCTGCTGACAATCAGCCTGCACAACAGCAACAGCAGCGTCAGCCATTTCAGCAGAGGTCTCAGAGGGTAGGATATCCAGTCAGGAGGAGGATGAGTGATCGGCATTTTGACAGGCCGCCTGTGACATATTCTTTCCTATTGAAGAAGTTGAAAGATATGGGGCTGGTACAGTTGAGGACTTTGGCACCTATGGGACCTGATCAAAGGCCAGCCAATTTTGATGAAAATGTCAAATGTGAATTCCATTCGGGTGCTCCCGGGCACAGCGTAGAGGACTGCAAAGCTTTTAAGCACGTAGTCCAAGACCTGGTGGATTCAAAAGCAATCAACTTTGCTCCATCTCCTAACGTTAATGCCAATCCCATGCCGGCACATGGTCAGGCGATGGTGAGTGCAGTTGCTGAAAATTCAGACCGCGTCTGTGCGATGGGGGAAGAGACTGACAGTGACTGTGAGCTGGAGTCGTGGATAAAAGCGTGCGTACCAGGGAACTGGAAGGCCTGAAAGATCAGCACTGTCACTCATCCCGAAGAGTAATAATTTCTTGTTTTCAGTTTTATCTGCATGAAAGCCATACGTGTTGCCCGACACGTAATGGTCCATTGTAAGGGCCACCTCATGTTTAAATTTGCATTTTCTGCATCATTAATAAATGGATGTTTTTCAGTCAAAAAACGGTGTTCCCTGTTTTTCATTTATTTTTGCAGTTTAAAAACAAATAAAAATGGCAATGTTTATTTTCATTTTTTCTCCTTTTTTGATTTGTCTCGTTCCGAATTCAAAAATAACTCTCCGGATCTCGTTGATAACAATTTGGTTACACCTCATATGACTTCGACAAACCAAGCTATCATGCTGAAGAAGAAGGCAAAGAAGATTGTGATCTGCTGAAATTAGCCAGGTTGGCAAGACAAGAGGAGAAGGTGATTCAGCCGCACGAGGAGCGGGTTGAGGTTGTTATTCCAAGCACCGCCGAGGTCAGGAAGGAAGTGAAAATTGTGGCCGCTTCAGAGGCGAGTCGAGAGCAGAATGGTAGCCTTGTTGAAGGAGTATGTAGATACTTTCGCCTGGTCATGTCAGAATATGCCAGGGTTGAACACCGATGTCGTTGTACACAAGCTACCATGGAGAGAAGACCGTCCTCTAAAGAAGCAGAACGCCAGTGCCTGTATCAGAGAGCCATGGTGACTTTGTTTCATGATATGATTCATCATGATGTTGAATGCTATGCTATGACATGATAGCAAAGTCCCAAACAGGAGAGGGGCATCTGGTAGATCGAGGCAAGTCGTTTGACCAGTTGAGACAATTCAAACTGAGGTTGAATTCAAGTGAGTGCACTATCAGAGTGCGATCCGGTAAGCTGCTGGGGTTCAGTGGAAGAGAGGAATCGAGGTTGGTCCTGCTTAAAAAAAAAAAAAAAAAAAAAAAAAAAAAAAAAAAAAAAAGAGAAACGCCTGAACCGAGAACGGAAAAAAAGAGAGGTTCGTGGTCTCCTGGGTAGATTGAACTACATGTCATGGTTCACATCTCACCTAACAGCCACGTGTGAACCGATTTTCAAGTTGTTGAAAAGAGATCAAACGGTCAGGTGAAATAATGATTGCCAAGGGGCATTGAAAAATAAAAGAATAAGTTGCAGGAGCCTCTGATTCTGATGTCTCCTGTGGAGCGATTGTTAATCTGTGCTTGACGGCCTTCGAGGGGTCTACGAGGTGTATTGGGTCAGCATGACGAGTCTTGTCGAAAAGAGCATGCAATTTACCTTAGCAAAAAGTTTATCGACTGTGAAACAATACATTCACTGTTCGAGAGAACTTGCTGTACTTTGGCATAGGCTGCTCGCTGACTGAGACAGTATGCTGATTCATGCCACTTTGCGGATTTCCAAAAAGGATCCGATCAAGTATGGGTTTGAGGATCCAGCATCGACCGGACAGGTTGCGAGAAGAGCAAAAGAATGTTGACTGATTTGTGATACCCTCAAAAGGCAATCAAGGGGAGGGTGTTGTCTGATTACATCGGTCAGCAACCCGTGGAGGATTATCAACCGATGAAGTTTGAGTTCCCTGATGAGGACATCTCGAGGTGCTCTAATCGAAAGATTGAGAGTAGCCGATCCCGGAGGAGGGGCCTGACCCTGAATCCGAACGGATTCTGATGTCTGATGGGGAGGTTAAGGTGAATGAGCTTTCGTTGCCCGGATAACGTTGGAATGCACCGACGGTGCGATTGTGCAGAAAATGGTGGTAACCTACAGAGACTGGCATGAGATGTCGCCGTTTGCATTGCATGGGTATCGAACGTCGGTACGTACATCTACTAGGGCAACGCCTTTCTCGTTGGTATATGGGATGGAAGCGGTATTACCTGTTGAGGTTCAGTTTCCCTCTTTGAGAGTCCTGAGGGACGTGAAATTGCAAGAGGCGGAATGGGTAAGGACCCGGTACGAAGAGTTGAGCCTAATAGAGGAAAAGAGGCTGGCAGCCATTTGTCATGGGCAGTTGTACCAGCAGCGGATGAAGCGTGCTTTTGACAAGAAGGTGCGACCTCGGGTGTATCACGTAGGTGATATGGTGCTGAAAAGGATCCTTCCTCCTTAAAACGATCGAAGGGGCAAATGGACACCGAATTATGAAGGTCCATTCGTGGTCAAGAAGGTTTTCTCTGGCGGAGCCTTGTTGCTAACGACCATGGATGGCGAAGATTTTCCATCCCCTGTGAATGCGGACGCAGTTAAAAAATACTTCGTATGAAGAGACCCGCTGGACGAAAAGAATAAAATAGTCCAGGCAAAAATGGGCATCCCTGCGAACCAAAAAAAAATAGAAAAAGGTTCGGGCAAAAATTAGGGATAAAATGAAAAAAACTGTACACCCGGCAAGTCGAAAACCTGAAAAGGCGACTTGGGCAAAAAAGGGTATCCCGGTGGACTGAAAACCCGAAAGGGCGGTCCAGGCAAAAGAGGGATTGAAACGAATAACTGCGTCCAGCATGATCGTTTGCGCTTTGGTTAAAGCATCATGGATAATACCCGGTAGGGATCAATCAGAAACGTCTTGTTCAGAAGGCAGAAGGCACGGAGAGTCTGAGGACATATGGGGTGTAACCGAGTTGGAACTCGATGAGATTACGGGTTTCACATTGCCATTAGGATAGATTTTTCCTTTTGTGCGCAATTACCTCTTTTCAGGAATTGCTTCCTTTGTATTGCTCAATTTGAGCCACATTTTTTCAATCAATAAAATGCATATTCAGTCAAATAATTTTGTTTTTGTTTTTCATTACCGCTTTGATTGCAAAAACATCCAGATATTTTTGATAAAGAATCTTGCATTTTTAAGACATACAGGTCCCTTCCAATGCATGTTTATAAGATGGAAAGCTTGAAATCTTATTTGGAAGGTTGAGTGACCCAAGTGTTGAAATCTTGACACGCCTGGGGCACGGTTTTATCTGACGGTCTGTTTTGCAGGTACTGTTAGATATTTTCACTCACTTGCAGGTTGTGGTGTGGAAGCTTGGTAGCAAATCCCCAGAAAGTTCGCTCAGGGACGAATGTATGAAAGAAGGATGAAGACGTTGAGACGTACGACGATCCTTGATGGTAATCAAGAAGACTCTTCAAAGTCGGAAGACTTGAAAGTATGTAATTCCCCGCAGAGTCCGATCAGGGACGAGTGCATGAAGAAAGGACGGAGAGACGACGAGACGTCCGACGACCCTTGAAATTAATCAAGAAGACTCTTCAAAGTCGGAAAATTGAAAAGTATGTATAAATCCCAGGAGTACGCTTTCCGTCGAGCGCGAAGCGATTGGGAATACAAGATGATGGAGCAGAAAAGGTCCAAACGAGTCTGGGAGTTCTCAAAAGTGGAAAGTCGGTACGAGATTGGGAGGTGGATACCGTGGTTCGACGAGTCGACGGGTGTTCTGTACCAACTTTTCTCATTTTTCCAGCTAGGTCCCCAAGCAGAATCAGAGGACTAGTTCCCCAGCAGATCCAAAGTCTGTGATTTCCACAGCCGAGTCAGGATGATTATCCTTGGCAGGTAAACGATGTTTCCTCAGCAGCCAGGCCCGAAGGTTGCTATTCCCCGAGTGGAGCGGGTTTCAATGAAATATATCTCCAGCAGTGTTCATCCTACCAGTGGATTGGACGAGTTTCCGTAGCAGACTGATATCTGCATCCCCAGTTGAGTTGATTCTACCTATGGATCGAATGGGTTGTCCCCAGCGGAGTGGTATTCGCTTCCCTAGCAGGGTCAGGATGGTTATCCCCAGCAGGTGATAGATTGATGTTTCCCCAGTCAATGGGCCTGGAGGTGGCTGTTTCCCGGCAGAGTATCTGGGAGCATTTCCCCAGTGAAGTTGCCAGGTATCTGTAAGGGTTCCAAGCAGAGGTAGGATGTACATCCCCAGCAAGTCAAAGATTGTTGTATCCCCACAGAGCGTGGGTGGTTCTTATCCCAGCGGTTTCCCGAGCGGATTGGGTGCCAAGGAGGTTCTTCCCCAGCAAGGGTTACCTTTTCCCAGCAGCAGCAGTGCTATCCCCAGTCGGGTGGAGATCGGAGTATTGACGAGTTCCTCAACAGAGTGTCTCGTACTCCCCAGCAGAATCCCTTGAGGGGGACGCTTTTTATGCATTCATCATGTAGCGTAAGCATAGCATATTGCATAGAAAAATAATAAAGCGCGTAGCATTTCCATAATTATGGAGCATTACGCAGAAAAAGTCATGCATTGTTGCAAGCATTAGAGCTAGTCTCAAGCCGTGGTTACCGTTTGAGAGGTGGTTGTGCCAGAAAGCGAAGATGTTACTCTGTGGAGTTTAGCATCAGGATGTCAGATCAGCAATGTTCCCCAGTAGTGCGATATTGGAGGAAATGTTTCCGTCGGACAGAGATGGAAATAAAATCATAGGACGTTACGCGATCAGCGCGATTCGAGCCGTGGTTACCGCTTGAGGGTTGGTTTTGCCGGACAGTGAAGACGATACTCCGAGGAGTTCAGCAGCGGGATTTTGGAGCAGCAGTATTTCCCAGTCATTGTTTAGTGTCTGGTCGAGCTTTCTTTGGTGTCAGTAAACATCATCATTCGATGTCCAGTAAACGTCGAGTTATTTCCCAGTCATTGTTTAATGTCTGGTCGATCATTGTTTGATGCCTGTAAACATCATTGTTCGATGTCCTGTAAACATCATTGTTTGATGCCTGTCAACATCATTGTCTGATGTCCTGTAAACATCCTTGTTTGATGCCCGTAAACATCATTGTTTGATGCCTGTAAACATCATTGTCTGATGCCTGTAAACATCATTGTTCGATGCCTGTCAACATCATTGTCTGATGCCTGTAAACATCATTGTTCGATGTCCTGTCAACATCTTTGTTTGATGCCTGTAAACATCATTGTTTGATGCCTGTCAACATCATTGTTCGATGTCTGGTAAACATCATTGTCCGATGCCTGTAAACATCGAGTTTTCTCCCAGTCATTGTTTAATGTTTGGTCGAGTTTTCTTTGGTGTCCTGTAAAACATCATCGTTCGATGTCCAGTAAACGTCGAGTTTCTTCCCGGTCATCAGTCCATGTCTGGTTGAAGGTGTACCCGCAGATGTGTCGCCCTCAGAGTGGTAGTTGGTGTTATTTCCAACGTGGCCAGCGGAATTATCACAAGAAGCAGGATTTCGGGGATCAAATGCAGTGATCGGGGATCATTTGTGAAAAAGAGAAAATTTCGGGGTTTAAGAAAATCAAAAAGAATAATAATCCCCAGCGGATGAGTGGTGTTCAGGCCATAGTTATCCCTGCGTTACCATTTATTTTGGTATCCAGGTCGACGTTGTTGTTTCGGTGATCAGGCCGGCTTTCTCCGTTCCCGACGGATTTCTTGTTCAAGATTGTTTCTTCGCCGATTCTGACAGGCGTTGTTAATTATTTTCCCATCAGAGTGCAAATTGTTCGTCTGTTTCTTGGTATTCAATCACTCTTCATCCTGATCATCTGAAAGCCGAGGCTGTTCATATCGACAGGTTCACAGTGGATTGAATAGGGGCAGCTGTAACACCTCAAAATTTGCCCTCCTCTCTTGGGACTAGCATAACATATTACATATCATTTTTAGGTCATTAGGCATTGCATGTTGCATATCATGTGGTCACATTGTGCAAGTCATCCTCCTAAGTCTTGATCAGAAGATGGAGAGGTCATGGTGCAAGCTAGGGTTTCATTGGACTGGTCATTAATCATCTGAGGATGTGCAAGTTCAAATTAGGGTTTCATGATTCTCAAAGGATATTGGTCTTCATCTTGATTGAAGTGATTCATCATCATCATGGTTTGTCATCATCAAGTGTGGGAGCATATTCTTTGAGATTAGGGTTTTGACCACTGGTCAACCCTAATCAGTTGCATTGGGCCAATCAGGGCATAATCAGGAGATGGGGTCTATGATGTATGTGGAGATCATTCTATGGTTTTATTGAGCATATTGAGGCTAGGGTTTCATCCTTGGGCCATTTCATCAGAAGATTGGGGCTCAGATTGATCAATGCATTGCCAAATTCATCTATGAGTTGAAAAAGTCAACTGTGGTCAACTGTGCTTGATTTAATGGATTTGGAGGTGGGATTGAGTTGGATACACTTCATTCATGTTGGAACAAGTGTTATTTGACATTGCAAAGCTTAAGAATGAAGAAAATCAAGTCAGACAAGAAATTGCCAAAAATAGAAAGTGACTTGTAATGGAAGTTTCCTAAAATGGAAAGTTTTTGACCTCAAAATTACATGTCCAAGGAAGCTTCAAATGAAAATTTGTTCAACATGAAAGTGGTAGATCTTGTTCTCACATTTCCAAAAAGTCCAAGAACTTGAAATTCCCATGTATGGTTGGCAAGTTATGGTCCTTTCAATTTCAAAAATGACCCATAATCAGAGGGGCATAACTTCCACATGGAGTGTCCAAATTGGATGATCTTTTTATGTGCAAACTCCATTTGACATGTACTTTCATGGTGCATAATTGGAATTCATCAAAAATGGTCAATGCAAAAAGTCAATTTTCAAGTGTACAGTTAAAGATCCAAGGGCAAAATGGTCCAACTTGAGAAATAATGAGAATTTTTGAATGGGGATTTTTGCAACACCTCACAAATGCAATTTGAAAATTGTTGGAATGGTCATAACATGCCAAGGTCTCATATTTGGTCAAGTCACTTTTGAACTTCACTTGAAAAATGCATAAAGTGCCATGACATAGTGAAAATGCAAATTACACAACCAATGGCCATGGGACAAGTTGCAACAGATCACACATGTCATTTTGAGAGTGTGTGAGCTGTCAATGAGCTGTCACAGGGCTTGAGTGAAAAGACCATTTTGCCCTTGATTAAGAAAAGTGGAATTTTGCTAATTACATGTCATTTTGCTAATTGGTGATTTAGAGCTTGATTAGTTGGAAGTATAAATTCCTAATCATAACAAACTTCTGATTAGAATCATCAATCACAAGAAATCACAACCTCTTTTCCCTCCAATTTCTCAAAAATCTCTCAAGAACACATCAAGCAAAACTCCATCAATCTCTTCCAATTCTCCATCAATTTGTGTAATTCTTTTTGATCCAATCTCCATTCATCTTCCTCTGGATCTGTTTTGGAAAAGCAACCTCAAAGGACTTCAAATTCGCAACTGTCCAAGTGATGTGCATCCATGGCTTTTGAAGAGTTCGTGCATTAGAAGCAAATTCAATCGAACCTGAGCACTTCATTCAACTTCTTGAAGCTTATACTCCATCTGTTTTGGATCAAGAAGCGCAAACATCACACGAATCGCCACTGCCATCTCAAGGTACTTCAAAATCGAAACTCATGATATGATGAATTGGTATATGCTTCTTGTAGTGTGCGCAGTGTAGAATCCAATGATGCAATTGGTTTTAGAAATGGTGAACCATAGGCTAAGCTATGTTGATTAGAAGCTTTGATGTTAAAACCTAAAGTGTTCGATTCGTGAGATATAGGAAGAATTAGACGAAATTATGTATGTATTCGTACTCCTGGCATTGAGACCTTTCCAACGGATATAAGTTTGTGAATATTCATTGAGGTTTGATGCTTGCGTGTTCATGGCGTTTTCTGGAAAAAGTTGACGAAGGTGATGATGATTTCTGGAAAAACCTTGTGTTTGATCTTCATGTTTGCCTTTGCATTTGAATCTCGTGTTTGCCTCCAAGCCTGGCCAATAGGAACATTTCGTTCCTGCGTCTGAAACGACGCCGTTTTGGCAATGTTCAACATAATTTCAAAAATGCCACTCCAGCATTTAATTAATTAATTATTCTTATTTCTTTTTTAATTCATTTTTCATTTAATTGATTGAACTTCAAAAATTAATAACTCATTCATTTTTGATCCAATTTGAGTGCAATTTTTTGCATTTTTCTCATGAGAATGTGTAGAATTTAATGAATATTTTTTTGGATTTTTTGCATGAATGGAAAAATAAAGTGCTTAGGGTTTGTAGAATGTGACACAATTTTGTACACTTTGCCATTTTCAATGTGAAATGCTCATACATTAAAAGAAATTCCTGAAATTTTTTGTGCTCATTCTGGACATGTTGATGGTGATTTACATATAAAGTTTGTGATTTTTGGATACCTGAGGATTGAGTTAGGATTTTTTGAATCTAGGTGTGACAATTTGTGTCACCTCTAGATAGGTCATCTTCATGAAATTGTTTGCCTAGCCTATGATTGCTGGATTGAGTTGAAATTTTACATGGATGTTTATGGATATGTTGAGATGCTATGTGAATTTTTCTGGATTTTTATATGGCATTTTCAATTTGATTGATATTTTTCATCTCTGTATGTCAATTATGCAAGTTCATATGACACATGTTTGTATATCTTGTGTGAAATCCTCATATGGTTTTGGATGAAGATGAAATTTGGTATGCTGATTGTTGACACATTGTAGGACATCACTGTTTTGGTCCCATTCGTTTCTTAATTGTTTTCATTGACTTATGAATTTTTGAAGTGAATGCATGTGTTGATGCTATGAATTGGCTTGAATAATTGTGTCTGGATTTCTTGATTTTCATTGGCTTAGTTCCTTTTGTCCAATTGAGCTGAAAATTGACATGCTATACCTTGAATATGTCCTGTTTAGGTGTGAATTATTTGAGGATTTTTGGAATTGTTTTGATATGCTTTTGATTGAAGTTATGCTGTTTGGACATTTGAGGTTGCATTTGACCTAGTTTGACTTATTTTGGTCATGAAATGAATATGGTGAATGATATGAGTAGGGGATCAATTGCATTTGCTTTCTATTTGCATTAATTTGGTTTTGGTTGAGAATTGTTTGCTGTTTAGACTTTTTTCCCCCTTTTGGACCCTAGGCTTGGCCTAGTGGTCCAGTTTCTCACATTTGGATTGATTTTTCAGGATGAAATGCACAAAGCTTAAGGAGAATGATTCAAGTCAATAAAATTGAATTTGTTTGATGTGGAGAACTAACATGAACTTTGTTTTGTAGGTTGTGAAGCTTGAGCTTGAGCTTGTAGCTTGCATTTATGTGCTTGTGTTGTTTGTATAGTCTGACTGATTAACATTTGCTGTTTATTGTTGTTTGTCTGAGTACTGATGATACTTGATTGATTTCAGGTACATTTAGTCGCTTACAGTTCTTTAAGAACTTGCTTGCTGCTGCTTGGTTTTTAAACCACTTGAGGTAGGACTTCTATTCTTCATGTAGTCTGGAAGACCTGGCCTGTTACTTGGCCAGGCAACTGTCTGAAGTCCTCCTTAAGAGGCAATGTTTGTGGTTGTTTACATTTGTGCCAAGCAGGTGAAAGACCTCTATGAGGCAATTGGTGGAAGCCAAGGGATATGCAATCTATCCCCCACTACTCTGTGAGTCGTCCCTCTACTCACACTGCTGTGTGTTGATGCATTGGGACACAAACCCAAGATCTCGTGCTGTTGCACAATCGAGTCAGAGTCTTTGAGCGTAGAAGGGTCCCTCCATTCTGGACCCACGCTCCTTTGTCTAAAAGCTCTCCCTAGTCAGGGATAAGAGCTGTGAAGTCTAATCTTCACTCACCTTTCATCTGCTTCACCTTAGCCTCGTAATGGCAAGGTTAAGAGCGAATACTACACATGTACAGATGACTTGCTTCGGCAGTCAAACCCATTGTTTGAGCCTCACTTGACTGGTTATAGTGTGTGCTTTGTGAATATTTGTTTGCTCTGTTTGCTTGTATGCTTGTATGCTTGCTTTCTTCCTGGATAGGATTAGCTTGCAGTTGCGTAAGTAGGTAGAAACCTGAACGTAGGGTAACGATGCATGACAACACTAGGCTCGAGTCCAGCTCCCTGGTAGTGTGTCTTCCCTCGGTTTCTGGCTAGATTTTCTTTCCCTTGAGGGGGAACTACATCGCCCTGATCCTCGTTCCAGACGAGGTATGTAGGCAGGTGGTCGTGCGAGACCACTCCGGGCACCTTTTTTTCTTTTTTTTGTGTGTTTACCTGTTATCTGATTGTGTTTGTTTGGTTCGGATGCCGACGTAAGTCCAGTGATTGGCGGTCGGGCTCCACGTTTGCCCTTTTGTGTGCGTTTTGGTTCGGATGCTGACGTAATTCCATCGAGTGGTTGTCGGGCTCCATGTTTGCTTGTGTTTGTTTGTGTTGTTTGGCGTGCGTAAGCCGAACTACAGTGGCTCTGATTCTCGTTCCAGACGAGATATGTAGGCATAGGATGCGACGTCCTATCGAGCTCCCTTCTCTTAACCCCACCTGCGTTCCCCTGTGTGTGTGTGATGTTTAGCAACCTATTCTTTATTTTAGAACGTGGATCCCGTCGAGTACGACGGACGTGAGGGGTGCTAATACCTTCCCCTTGCGTAACCGACTCCCTTACCCTTTCTCTTTGGTCGCAAGACCATTTCCTTTCCAGGTTTCTCTGAGCGTTTCCTTTCCCTATCTTGGGATAAATAACGCGCAGTGGCGGCTCTGTGTTGTGTTTTATTTGAGTCCCGCCGGTTGTTTTTTCGCGGATGCGACACATAGCACGTTGATACGTGGCTCCGACGTTCTTCAAACCGAAGGGCATCACTCGATAACAGAATGTTCCCCAAGGTGTGATGAATGTTGTCTTCTCCATATCTTCGGGTGCCATCTTAATTTGGTTATAACCGGAAAATCCGTCCATAAACGAAAAGACTTTGAATTTAGTTGTGTTGCCTACCAACATGTCAATGTGTGGTAGAGGAAAATCATCTTTCGGACTAGCCTTATTCAAATCTCTGTAATCAACACACATACGGACTTTTTCATCTTTCTTAGGCACAGGCACAATATTGGCCACCCATTGAGGATACGTAGAAGTCACCAGAAACCCCGCATCAATTTGCTTCTGAACTTCCTCTTTGATCTTCACTGCCATGTCTGGATGAGTTCTTCTGAGCTTCTGCTTCACAGGCACGCACTCAGGCTTCAAAGGCAGGAAATGTTGCACAATATCTGTATCTAGACCCGACATGTCTTCATACGACCAAGCAAAGATATCGGAATATTCTCGTAGCAAACTGATCAACCCCTTCTTGACAGACTCTTCAAGAAGTGCCCCAATCTTCACCATACGAACACAATCTTCAGACCCCAAGTTGACTGTTTCCAGATCTTCGAGATGCGGCTGAATGATCTTCTTCTCGTGCTCAAGGAGACGGGTAATCTCATCAGGAATCCCTTCAACATCATCTTCCTCTGCCTCGAATACAGGGAACTCAAAATTGGGAGATGGTGTTGGATCATTATGTTCAATGGGTTTTAGAATCAACCTGCATAATGATTTTGGATAATAAAAAGCTTTAGAATTTAAATAAGCAAATCATTATGCATATGGAAAGATTGCTTTTATTCTTGTTTTTTAGGGTTTTTTGTGATCACTGATTTCATGCAAAAGCAAAAAGTGAAAACAAATGGAAAAACAAATGTTTAACAATGCATTAATTAAATGAAATATTATTGTATAAAGGCTGCCAACAATGTCATCACTTCTCCTTTTGGCATGGGAGAAGGGTTTTGAAACAAAGTGAACAAATTACGCTGACTTATGAATGACCGTAGGAACATCCACAGCGACCCAATTATGGCAGATCCCGCCAGGGATAACAAAGTTGCTTAAATCCTCTGCATCCTCTTCCAGAATAGCAGCAGCTTCCTTGGCTTGATCAGCATGGATGAAACCTCCACTCTTGAACAACCCTTGCTTGTTGAATGCCCTAGAAGAATAGCCAATGCCAGCCCGGGATTTGTTGTCTTCAAGCTCAATCATCTTCCCCAAACCAGCAACTGCACCACATTCAATGGCCAGTTTCGCATCACGATAGGAAGCAAATGAAGGGGACTTCTTCTCAATTGGCTCAGCAATAGACAAAGCTTGGAAAGGCGTTCCAACTTCATCCTCAGCATCAATATATGAGAAAGAAGACAAGTGGCTAACCAGGAGAGCCTTTTCTCCCCCTACCACAACCAGTTTCTTATTCTTGACGAATTTCAGCTTCCGGTGTAGGGTGGATGTCACGGCGCCAGCCTCGTGAATCCATGGTCTACCAAGGAGACAGCTATAAGATGGGTGGATATCCATAACCTGAAAGGTAACTTGGAAATCACTTGGTCCAATCTTGATTGGGAGATCAACTTCCCCAATCACGGTCTTACGCGACCCATCAAAAGCTTTCACAACGACACCACTCTGCCTCATAGGAGGCCCCTGATATGACAATCTCGAAAGAGTGGTCTTTGGCAATACATTTAGGGATGACCCAGTGTCCACCAGCACGTTGGACATGGCGTCAGTCTTGCAGTTCATAGAAATATGTAAAGCCATGTTGTGGTCTCTTCCCTCCTCAGGGAGATCAGCGTCACAGAAACTCAAAGTGTTGCAAGCAGTAATGTTTGCAACTATACTGTCAAACTGTTCAATAGTGACGTCATGATCGACATAAGCCAGGTCCAACACTTTCTACAGAGCCTCCCTATGGGGTTCTGAATTCAGAAGCAAAGATAGCACGGAGATTTTGGACGGCGTTTGTAGAAGCTGGTCTACAACGTTGTACTCACTCTTCTTGATGAGCCTCAGCATCTCATCACAGTCTTCATTCACAATGCCACTCGGGCCAACAGAAGAAGTAGGAGTCTTTTGTACAGAGGAGGGTTTGGCAACAGGTGCCGGATTCGGAACATTCACCGCAGTCCCAACCGGGCGCTCAGCAGAATCAGAAACAACATGAGGCTTCGGGGGTGCAGAAAACACACGACCGCTCTGGGCCAACCCGCTCACGTCAGCAATATTTACCACAGAGGTTGAAGGCAACGACACTTCTTTCCCATCTTCAACAGCAACTGGATTGTATCGGAAGGGAATTGCTCTCTCAGAAGAATAAGGCACCGGGCCTGCAGGCTTGATCACCAGAGAAGGAGATACCTTCGGCTTGCTACCATCATAACGGATGACAACAGGCTCGGGAATTTTGAACACCGGAGAAATCACATTCACTTCAGGTTCGTCTTCATCAACATTTCTGTTTTGAAGAATCTCAATAGTCCCCTCATCCAACAGCTCTTGAAGCTCTCTACGCACTTGGCGACGACCCAATCTATTGACGGAGCAAATACGACATCTGTCATGGCCGTGCTCCATATGACTGTAATCACACAGCAGACGATGCAACTCGACCGATGACTGTCGAATATGACTTACATATTTGACTTTATATTTGCCAGGGCAACCCTAGACCATGTTAACCGACTTCCCATGCTCGGGCAATGGGTTCTTCGTAACATTGGGGCCTGAGTCCTCAAAGCTCAGAATGCCGCATCTCATAAGGTCTTGAACCTTAGCCTTCAATGGATAGCAGTTCTCTATATTATGACCGGGAGCACCGGAGTGATAAACACAATGCTGGTCAGGCTTGTACCACCACTGCGGGTTAGCAGGCACAGCCGGAGGATCCCTCGGGGTAATCAGTTTCCGCTCTATTAAAGAGGGATATAGCTCAGCGTATGACATAGGAATAGGATCGAAAGTGATCTTCTTCCTCTCATAATTCAAATTAGCCTGATTACTGTTGCTACGAGGCTGGTAAGCCTGTTGCTGTGGACGATGTTGCTGTTGATACTGAGGTTGTTGCTGATTATGCTGGTTGTTGTCTCTGAAGACAGGTGCTATGTGAGCCACCTGATGCTGATTGCTGGCATGACGCACAGGCTTCCTCTTGGCAGAGGGTCTTCTAGGTTTAGCATGAGATTGCACAGCATGTGCCTCCCCATCTTTCTTCTTAAACGCCCCATATCATTTAGAAGAGCTTTCATCCTTAGTCAAACGTCCTTCCCGGACTCCTTCCTCCAATCGCATCCCCATGTTCACCATCTCGGTGAAACCAGAGGGAGCGCTCGCAACCATCCGCTCGTAATAAAACGAACTAAGAGTCTTCAAAAAGATCTTAGTCATCTCCTTTTCTTCCAGCGGAGGAGTAATCTGAGCTGCCAGCTCTCGCCACCTCTGGGCGTATTCTTTAAATGTCTCTTTGTCCTTCTGGGACATGGCTCTGAGTTGATCACGGTCAGGAGCCATATCAATATTATATTTGTATTGCTTGACGAAGGCTTCGCCAAGATCGTTGAAGGAACAAATATTTGCACTATCAAGGCTCATATACCAACGAAGAGCTGCACCAGACAAACTATCCTGAAAATAATGAATCAGCAGTTGATCATTATCAGTCTGAGTAGACATTTTCCTGGCGTACATGACCAGGTGGCTGAGCGGGCAGGTGTTCCCCTTATACTTCTCAAAGTCAGGGACTTTGAATTTGACGGGTATTTTAACACCGGGAACTAAGCACAGCTCAGCAGCAGACTTGCCGAATAAATCTTTCCCTCGGAGGGTCTTCAATTCCTTGTGGAGTTCAAGGAATTGGTCATTCATAGCTTCCATCTTTTCATTGACATCTGGGCCCTCAGACGGCTCAGAATGATAGATGGTGTCGTCTACCCTGGGAATGGTATGCACGACAGGAGGAGGCATTGCAAGGACCGGGCTAGATGCCGGCATGGAAGCAAAAGTAGGAGCTGGAATATCTGGCATGAAACCTGGAGGCATACCCCACGGAAACCCGGCTGGCATGGCTGGCATGAAATGAGCACTGGCAGCTGGCACAGTTGAAGAAACCACTTCTGACATAATAGTCCTCTGGGGAGGAGTTGCAGGCGGTGGAGACGGTTGATTCTGAGCAGCCAAGAACTGCTCCATCAGAGCACTCAGTCTAGCGACCTCTTCCTTCAGCTCGCGGTTCTCTTGTTCTAACTGATCCATCACTCTTGCAGAATTGGCTCGGGTGTAGTACCGATGAGTCAGCTTGTCTTCAAAATAAATGAAGAGCACAAAGTTAGGCCACGGACAAGAAGACCAGAACAACACCTGCTTATGCAAAATGATGCATGCAATGCTCGTGCATATGCTCTGTTTTTTATTTCAAGGAACTTTTAGGGTATTATTTGCGAATTTCTCGAAATTTAAAGCATTTAATCGCATATGGAAAAATATCTCATCAATTATATATTCGAGACAAAGAAATACAGCATTGTTGATTATTACAAGGGAAAAGGAAAATAAACATCCTATGGATCCCCAGGAGCTCGAGATGCTGGAAGACGAGAAACACAAAGCTTCTTGATCTCTCTCTCATATGCTGCTTCCATATCCGCTTTCTCCTTAGCAAGTCGATCATACTTCCTCTTCCAGAATTTGGAAGACTGAGGAAGCAGAGAAGTCCAGGTATCATTCGGATCATCTATCACCTGATGCTCGAGGAATTCAATCAGAGCGTCTTTCTCCTTAATTTGCTGAAGCAACTCTTCTCTTTCACGGATCCAGGCACGTGAAAGGTCTTCTTCTCTCAACTCCTCTACGCCTTGGTTAGGGAGGGTTGAAGGCCCAGCCACATCCAACGGTGTAGGTCTCGGATAATCATATGGCATAAGATACTCAGAAGCTCTCTGTCTGACCCAAGAAGTGTATGGCTCCAAAGCTATGCAGTTCTTCGGACCCAACTCATTTCTACCCTTCTTGTGAATCTTGCGCCAAGCACGGACTATCCTGGCTTTCAGGCCTTGGGGATCTTTACCCTCCTGAAAGAAAACACCTTCTAACAGAATGTTATGAGGTTTATCCTTTAGGGGGAACCCAAGCTGACGGCGTGCTAAGATAGGATTGTAGCTGATCCCACCACATGTACCAAGAAGAGGCACATTAGGGAATTCACCACAATAATCAATGATCTGAACAGTATCATACACGCGATCATACCAAGAGATATCGTCATTAGTGAGAGACATAAGTCTCGTAGACCACCGTAGACATCCCTTGTTCTCCTTGAAAGCGACCGTCTGCGGTAAGTGAGAAATAAACCACTTATACAACAGAGGCAAACAGCATACAATAGCTCCTCCACCCTTTGCATTCCTCAGATGCAAAGAGAAATAGGCATCACCCAACAGAGTCAAACGGGATTAAGAACGGAAAAGATCCTAATGGCGTTCACATCCACAAATTTGTCGATGTTGGGGAACAATACCAATCCATAAATGAGCAGCACAAATAAAGCCTCAAAGGCATCCTCACTCATGGCCTTCCCATAAACGGTAGCTTGAGTAATGAGGAAATCAGAAGGAAGACCCTGAATTCCACCTTTGGTGGTCATATGCGCTTCAATAAGGGATTCATCTATGTGCAACAAGTCTGCGATCTCTCGAGAAGTCGGAATACTCTCTAAGCCACTGAACGGCACCTGATCCAGAATAGGAATACCCACAAGATGAGCATACTCTTCGAGCGTAGGCAATAGCTGAAAGTCTGGAAAAGAGAAGCAATGATACAGAGGATCATAGAACTGCGCCAGAGTACTCATCAACCCTTCATCAACCTGAGTAGTCAACAGAGGCAGAAGCTTCCCATAACGAGCTTTGAAACCCAAGGGATCTAATACATAAGATGTCAGATTCCTTAACTCTTTCACATCGGGCTGTCTAAAGCTGTACTTCTTTGTATGCCTTTTTGGTCTTTCCATGTCTGAAAATTTTGCAAATAAACCCTTTAAGTTCCTTGAAAATTTTCTGATTTTTCTGATGACATGAATGCAGATGAATGCATGAATGCATGAATGCAGCAATTACACTCAAGGATCAAGCAAATCACACCAGACAAAGGTCATGGGAAAGCTCATAGTATCCTTAATATCAATCATCCATTTTGGTGGATTATGGTTTTCACCTTATCAACACCCAAGTTCCATTGATATTAACAATACATGAACCGGCTCAATCATCCTTAATATCAATCATCCATTTTGGTGGATTATGGTTTACACCTTATCGACACCCAAGTTCCATTGATATTAAGGATGTCTGAACGACTCAACCATAAATCACGGGTTTGTTGAGAGTCACAAGCATGGAGTCTCGGTTAAGAACCACCTGTCGCATTACGCGAAAAACCGGCGGGAAAACAAGAACAACAGAGCCGCCACCGTGCGTTATTTATCCCAAAAGAGGGAAAGGAAACGCTCAGAGTAAACCTGGAAAGGACATGGTCTCGCGACCAAAGAGAGTGGGATCGGGAGTCGGTTATGCGAAGGGAAGGTATTAGCACCCCTACACATCCGTCGTACTCGACGGGATCCACACACAATAGGAAGAAAATGGTTGCTAAAACACTGCTCAAATAAACATCTACACAGGCTGAAAGAGACACAAGAAAACAAACAAGACAGACTCGGCAGGATATCGCATCCTGGACCTACTTAGTCTATCAAGCATAGACATCAGAGTCGAAGTAGTTCGGACTGGGGAAACGACACATGCTCGCTAGGATATCGCATCCTATGCATACGTATCTTCTTGGACGAAGAAGAATCAGAGCATTCGTAGCTCGGCTAACACGCACACAAACAAACACAGGCAAAGGCAAACGTGGAGCCTGAATGCCAATCACTGGACTTACATCAGCATCCGAACCAAAACACACACCAGAAGGCAAACGTGGAGCCTGAATGCCAATCACTAGACTTACATCAGCATCCGAACCAAAAACACACGCACACTGGAACCCGAATGCCACTCGATGGACTTACATCAGCTTCCAAGCACACAACAACACAAAACAAAGACACAGGCGCCCGGAGAGATCTGCTCATCTCCTGCCTACGTACCTCATCTGGTATGAGGATCAGGGCGACGTAGTTCCCCTACGAAGGGACACAGGACTAGCCTAACCAGATAACAGAGGGAGACACAACTAGGGAGACTGACTCGAGCCTAGATGTTATCATGCAAGATTGTCCCTAAGTCAAGGTTTCTAGCTAACTTGCACAGGAAGCAAGCCTATCCTATTCAACACAAATAAACAGCAAATCAAGCACAAACAGCACAGCACACACTATATGCACACAAGTGAGGCTCAAACAAGGGGTAAGGCTGCAAAGGCAAGCCATCTGTACATGGGTAGTATTCGCTCTTAACCTTGCCATTGCGGGGCTAAGGTGAAGGAGATGAAAGGTGAGTGAAGATTAGACTTCACAGCTCTTATCCCTGACCAGGGAGAGCTTCAGACAAAGGAGCGTGGGTCCAGAATGGAGGGACCCTTCTACGCTCAAAGACTCTGACTCGATTGCGCAACAGCACAAGATCTTGGGTTTGTGTCCCAATGCATCAACACACAGCCGTGTGAGCAGGGGGATGACTCAACAGAATAGTGGGGGATAGATTGCATATCCCTTTGATCCACCAATTGCCTCATAGAGGTCTTCACCTGCTTGGCACAAAATGTAAACAACCACAAACATCGCCTCTTAAGGAGGACTTCAGACAGTTGCCTGGCCAAGTAACAGGCCAGGTCTTCCAGACTACATGGAGAATAGAAGTCCTACCTCAAGTGGTTTAAAAACCAAGCACCTGCAAGCAAGTTCTTAAAGAACTGTGAGCGACTTAATGTACCTGAAATCAATCAAGTATCATCAGTACTCAGACAAACCAATAGTAAACAGCAAATTGTTAATCAGTTATTCTGTACAAAGCAACACAAGTTAATGCACACAAGTGCAAGCCATAAGCCTAAGCTCAAGCATCAATCCCTACAACACAAAGTCAAGTTAGTAGACAACATCAAACAATCTCAATTTAATTTACTTGAAGCAATCTCCTTAAGCATTGTGCATTTCATCCTGAAAAGTCAAACTAAATGTGAGAAACAAGACCACTAGGCCAAGCCTAGGGTCCAAAAGGGAGAAAAAATCTAAACAGCAAGTGATTCTACACTAAAATCAAATTCAAACAAATTAAAAGCAAATGCAATTGGTCCCATGCTCATACCATTCACCATTATCATTTCATGCACATTTTAACATCAAACATGCAATTTGCAACACCCAAAGACCCAAACAGAACTATCTCACTCAAAAGCATACCAAAACAATTCCAAAAATCCTCAAATAATTTACACCTAAACAGGACTCAATCAACAAGTATCATGTCAATTTTCAGCTCAATTGGACAAAAGAAAGTAGGTCAATGAAAATCAAGAAGTCCAGACACATTTACACAAGCCAATTCAAGACATCAACATAAGCATCAACTTCCAAAAATCACAAAACAGTGACAACAATTGAGAAATGAATGGGATCAAAACCATGATGTCCTACAATGTCTCTAAAATGCTCATGTCAAATTATATCTTCATCCAATACACTATGAGAATTTCACAAGCAAAATGCCAACATGTACCACACAATGTTACCAAATGAGAATACAGTGAAGAAAATTATCAATCAATTAGAAAACTCCATCAAAAATTCCAGAACAAATCACATGTTATCTTGACATATCAATGACCATTCGTGCAAAATTTCAGCTCAAATCAACATCCCTAAGCATTTTAAATAAAATCATGAAGTTGACCTAGCTTGGTGTGACACAAATTGTCACACCTTAATTCAGAAATTCATATCTCCCTCACCAAGTATCCAAAAATCATAAACTCTACATGAAAATCACCATCAAGATGTCCAGAACAAGCACAAAAAGTTTCATCCATTTATTTGAAAGCATCATCATTTTATGAATGATATGGTGAGCATGGTACACAAATGATACATTCAAACAATCCCTAGGCAATTTATTTTTCCACACGTGCATAAAAATATTAAAATTCATCATAAAAAACTACACATCACAAGGAGAATAATGCAAAAAGTCTCATCAAATTTGGACAAAAAATGAAGAACTTATGAATTTTTGAAGTTTGGAAAACAATGCATATGGAAATTGGAGGGAAAAATAAAATGGATTTAAGTTTGAAAACATGTTGCAGGTGATACGCGTATGGCGCACAGTGATACGCGTATGGCCAGTGGTGGCTCAGTGATACGCGTATGGCGCATAGTGATACGCGTATGGCGCATAGTGATACGCGTATGGCCAGCGGTGGTTTCCGCCATCTTCTTCGCGAAGACGGCGGAGCTGTGTTCAGAAAATTTTCCAGAATTTTGAGATGCATACATCAACAGAAAGCTCTTTCAATGTAGATTACAGATCAATCAATATCTAAACCTAACAATCCATGGATTAAGAGATCCGAGCAAAAACATTTTGACATGTCAAACTTTAAGCAAGCATAACTCATTCATTTTTTATCCATTTCACACGAATTTTATATCAAATTAATCAGCCTGAAAAACTCTATCTAAACATGTTAATGGAATTAAGAATTGAGAGATTCGAAAACTGAACCTCTTGAAGAGCAGTCCCTAAATGTGCACGATCCAAGGCTTTAAATGATCCAAATCAGCTCCTGAGATGATAACTTGAAGCTTTATGTGTGAATTGAAGCTTGAAACGAACTAGATCTTGATTAATTTTCCACTTCCATCTTCATGAGTTTGCTTGAAATGTACACAAATTTTGCTCGAATTTGATGATCCAATGCTTGATTCTTCATCCACTACACTCAATAAACCAGAATATGGAAGAAAAATGCTATGCTATGTGGAGAATTTTCAAGTTTTGATTGAGAGAAAATTTGGAGGGAAAAAGTTTCAAGATCCAAAAATGGTGAAAAAAGTGATTAACCTCTAAAGTTCTGTTATGATTAGAGTATATATATGCTCTACTAATCACTCTCTAATCACACTTAAGCCAAATGTTAATGAAATGAATGAATTAGGGAGTGTTTTGGCAAATTGAGTTTTCACCCTATGCATGAAAATGCATGGTGAATAGTGCATGAATTTTCCTTCAAATTTACTCAAAAAATATGTTTTGGAGCAAGTTTTAAATGATGTTTGTAAGCCAATGCAAGTGAAATTATGTGTAAACCATGAATATTTCTCAAAATCACTTTTTCCCTCCACTTTTTAAAATTAAATCACTTGAAAAATGGACTTTTTATGTGATGAGTTTTCATGAAATGTGATGATGGATTATGATAGTACATGTCAAATTGAGTTTGCTCAAAGAAAGAACCACATGAATTGGCCTTGTGAATCAAGAGTTATGCCACTTTGAAATTCAACTTTTTTGTGCTTAGATCAATCCATAACTTGCCAACCACAAATGAGAAATTCATGTTCTTGGACTTTTTGGAAAGGTGAGAGCAAGATCTACAACTTTCATGTTGGACAAAATTTCATTTGAAGCATTTTTGGACACGTAATTTTGAGGAGAAAAACTTTCCATTTTTGGCAATTTTCAATTACAAGTCACTTTCTATTTTTGGAAAGTTTCCATCTGGCTTTATTTTCCTCATTCTTGATGTTTGAAATGTCAAATGAAACTTGTTTCAATATGAATGAAATATATCCAACTCAATTCCACTTCCAAATCCATAAAATCAAGCACAGTTGACCACAGTTGACTTTCTATGGTTCCAAATGAAATTCAGCCTGACAGTTGAGCTTTGATCATCCAATCTTTGGGCCAAACCACTTCAAAATGATCCTTAGACCATATGAACTTGATAAATCAACCCTAGGGCTTTGTCCCAATGAAAATAGCACATGCTCGCTTGTTTGACTGATTCTCCTGACCAGTTTGACCTAATTTATCAGTGGGCTTGCACTTGGGCAAATGGCTATGCAATGCTATGCAATGGACTATGTAATGTTCATGACCTAATGATGAAAATGTATGTACAAATGGGAGGTGCAAATTTGAGGTGCTACAGCTGCCCCTATTCAATCAGCTGGGAACCCGAACGGATGAGAGCAACGGCTGTCAGACTTTCAGGGTAAACAGGGATTGAATACCAAGAACCGTAGAAATTTGCACACTGCTGGGATTTGTCTTTTTTCTGTTTTTGTCTTCGTTAGAGGTACAACCACATCCAGACATCGACACACGATGAATGGGAACAGAAATCTCAACTAGATGCCAACGGACAACTAGGAAAAACTCGACGTTTACCAAGACCAACGGAGAGGTAAATCAACTCTACTGGGGATAACCAGGAAAGGATACAACCATACGTCAGCGGACGCAATGGGAAAAACTCAACGTTTACCAAAACCAACGGAGAGGTAACCAATCATTAATGAATGAATGGAAAGAGAGATACAACCATACGTCAGCGGACGTAATGGGAAAAACTCAACGTTTACCAAAACCAACGGAGAGGTAGAAAACTCAACCAGACGTCATAGGACGAAAGGGAGACTCAACGTTTATCGACACCAACGGAGAAGGAGAAAACTCAGCCAGACGTCATAGGACGAAAGGGAGACTCAACGTTTATCGACACCAACGGAGAAGGAGAAAACTCAGCCAGACGTCATAGGACGAAAAGGAGACCACAACCGGACACCAAATAGGACGTCTACTGGGGGTTCTGGCTGGGAAATCAACCAGACATTAATGAATGACTGGGAATAGGGTATACAATCAGACGTCATCGGACGAATGAGAAAAACACAACGTTTATCGAAACCAACGGAGAAGGAGAAAACTCAGCCAGACGTCATAGGACGAAAGGGAGACTCAACGTTTATCGACACCAACGGAGAAGGAGAAAACTCAGCCAGACGTCATAGGACAAAAGGGAGCCCACAACCGGACACCAAATAGGACGTCTACTGGGGGTTCTGGCTGGGAAATCAACCAGACATTAATGAATGACTGGGAATAGGGTATACAATCAGACGTCATCGGACGAATGAGAAAAACACAACGTTTATCGAAACCAACGGGGAGGTAAATCCACTTGGGGAAGGGTACAACTAGACGTCATAGGACGAATAGGAAAAACTCGACGTTTATCGACACCAACGGAGAGGAGAGAACTCTGAGGGGACACATCTGGCGTTACCAAATGATCTGTAGGGAATAAGCAACTATACGTCATCGGACGCATAGGAAAAACTCGACGTTTATCTACACCAACGGAGAGGAGAAATCAACTGGGGACGACCCTGTGGGGGAAAGATATCAACTATACGCCAACGGACGCATAGGAAAAACTCGACGTTTATCGACACCAACGGAGAGGAGGAATCTTCTCTAGGGAAGGGAAGACGACGTTACGAACATCGAAAGATGATGTTTACAGACATCAAAAGAAGACCAGATACTACGCATGACTGGGAAAGCACCGAAAGATGGTATTTACCGACACCAAAGAAGACCAGACACTTACGCATGACTGGGAATCACCGAAAGATGGTGTTTACCGACACCAAGGAATAACACACGCAGGTGCTAACGAGATAATAACATCTACAAGATGACAAGGCCGGGCTGAACACTTGCAGGGGGTCTCACTGGGGAGAAGCAGGCTTTCCTTTCACCAACGGATGAGGAAATAAACCTCTGTGGGGGTCAATCCTGAACGCCATCAGGAGCAACTGTAGCAACCACGCTGTACAGGTTGAACAAAAATCCGCCACTGCCGGGGATACGGTTTGATGGGTTCCGACCACATGAATGCATATGTTTGAATTTTTCTATGGCGTAATGCTCCATACAGAATGGGCAATTTTGAGGATGCAATGAATACTACATGCAATGCAACGCTGGCTAGGGAGCCACAAGATCAGACATTCCAACTCCGCGGGGAGACTCTGCTTGGAGAATACTCTGCGGGGAGAGCCTTATCGGGCAATGCTTTGCGGAGAAAGCACCGACTTCTCACTCATGCTGGAGAAAACAAAACTGATGCCGGGACAGGATAAACTCTGCCGGGGAACATCCTTCGCAATCCAAATCCACTCGGGGACTCTGCTCGGGAAGCAAACAATACTCCGCTGGGGAAGTAGACCAGGCAACTCTTCAAGGATAGTACTCGCCAGGGAGTAACAAGACATCTTTACCAGAGATTGATAAAGCGACTTCACTGGGGAAGATCCCACCAAACCTCAAGTAGGCCACACTCTGCTCTGGGGAATAACTGCTACTTCACTGGGGACGACCCACACAATCCACAAGTTGGAATAAACTCAGCTGGGGATGCAACTCTGCTACGGGAACTCGCCCAATCCACTGGTGGGATAATTCTGCTGGAGAAATATTTCATTAAAACCCGCTCCACTCGGGGAACTTGCTGAGGAAAAACCCACTCCAATCTCTACTGGGGAGAACAACTCTGGTGGGGAGAGTGACAACTCTGTTGGGGAATAACACATCCTGTCATACTGGAAATAAAACTTTGCAACCCTGCTGGGGAGAAGAACTCACGGCCATGCTGGGGATACCAATGTCACAAACCCGACTGCTGGGAAACAACATCTTCATGACAAACTCTGCTGGGGAAACCCTCCTGGGGAAAACATCTACCAGTCACTCAGCGGGGATCCTCAACTGGGGAAACCTGCCAACACAGGCCTGCTGGGGGTATGCAATCCTTACATCTGCTGAGGAAAGAAGATACCATCCACAGACACCTCTGCAGGGGAACACAGCTCTGACGGCTCTCAAACTTGCTCTGAGCAGGACCTGCTGGGGAAATACTCACAGATGTCGACCTGCAATACAACAAAACACAATGTCCCAGGGGTATATGGACAAGATACGCACAAGTGTCTTCAACATTCAAAATGATTTTCAAATGTTTCATCCTTCTGCAAGTTATTGTTTAGCCTTCATGTTTTATTATATGCCATGTTTATCAAAAATTCGGACGTTTTTGCAAACGAAACAGTAAAAATAAAACAAGAGAGCTATTTATCTGAATAACGACTTTTATTGGTTGAAAAATGTGCCTGAAAAGGCAAATACATTGGGAAGCAATTCCTAGAAAGAGGTAATTGCGCACAACAGGAAAATAAACTATCCTAATGGCAATGTGAATACGGCATCCACTATTTCCCAATTCTGTTATAACTCACAGATCTTCAGTTTTCCTCCCAATTCCTTGCTTTCTGAGAAGAACGACTGGACCGATCACATCTTTCGAGATGGCAGACGACGAAGCGCGATGAAGTACAGATGACTCAGACTGTAGTCTTCGCTTTAATCCCTCTTTTGGCTGGATCGCCCTTTCGGGTTTTCAATCCACCGGGATACCCATTTTTGCCTAAGCTGCCCTCGCGGGTTTTCGACTTACCGGGTGTACACATTCTTTTCATCTTTATCCCTAATTTTTGCCCGAACCTTTTCTTTCTGTTTTTTGGTTCGCCGGGATGCCCTTTTTTGCCTGGACTCTTTTATTCTTTTTGTCCAGCGGGTCAATTTATGCGAAGTATTTTTTGACTACATCTGAGTTAACAGGGGACGGTAAATCTTCACCATCCATAGTTGTAAGCATCAAGGCTCCACCGGAGAAGACCTTCTTCACAACATATGGACCTTCGTAATTAGGGGTCCACTTGCCCCTGTTATCTGTACCGGGAGGAAGGATCCTCTTCAGAACTAGATCACCAGTCTGAAATGTCCGAGGACGCACTTTCTGATCAAAGGCTCGCTTCATCCTTCTCTGATATAACTGCCCATGGCACACAGCTGCTAGCCGTCTCTCTTCAATAAGGCTCAACTCATTAAACCTTGTCCGAATCCACTCGGCTTCGTCCAGCTTGACATCCAATAATACTCTCAGAGAAGGAATCTCCACTTCAACAGGCAGGACTGCTTCCATACCATACACTAGGGAGTACGGGGTTGCCCCGGTCGACGTACGTACTGAGGTACGGTACCCATGCAAAGCGAAAGACAGCATCTCATGCCAATCCTTGTACGTAACGACCATCTTTTGCACAATCTTCTTGATATTCTTGTTTGCCGCCTCTACAGCACCATTCATCTTTGGTCTGTACGGAGAAGAATTGTGATGTTCAATCTTGAAATCTCTGCAAAGCTCTTTCATCATCTTATTGTTGAGATTCAAACCATTGTCAGTGATGATTCTCTCAGGGACTCCATAACGACAGATGATTTCCTTCTTGATGAACCGGGCAACCACTTGTTTGGTAACATTAGCATAGGAAGCTGCTTCTACCCACTTGGTGAAGTAGTCAATCGCAACCAGGATGAAACGATGTCCATTCGAGGCAGTAGGCTCAATCTTCCCAATCATGTCAATGCCCCACATGGCGAACGGCCAAGGCGAGTTCATGACATTCAACGGACTTGGTGGTACATGCACCTTATCAGCATAGATTTGACACTTATGGCATTTCCGAGCGTATTTGAAGCAATCGGATTCCATAGTCATCCAATAATACCCGGCTCTCAATAGCTTCTTCGACATTGCATGACCACCAGCATGGGTACCAAACGAACCCTCATGCACTTCCTGCATCAACATGTCTGCTTCGTGTCTATCCACGCATCTGAGCAAGACCATGTCAAAGTTCCTTTTGTACAGCACATCATCCTGATTCAAATAAAAGCTTCCAGCTAGCCTTCTCAGGGTCTTCTTATCGTTCTTTGATGCACCTTCAGGATACTCTTGAGTCTTGAGGAAGTTCTTGATGTCATAATACCACGGCTTCTCATCAATCGCAACAGACTCGGCTGCAAACACATATGCAGGCCTCTCGAGTCGATTCACCGCAACATGTGGCACATGATTCCACCAATGAACTTTTATCATAGAGGATAAAGTAGCCAAAGCATCAGCCATCTGATTCTCGTCCCGGGGGACGTGATACAACTTCACCTTCTTGAAGAACGTCAGTATTCTTCTGGTGTAATCTCTATACGGAATCAAATGCGGCTGGTTCGTATTCCAATCTCCATTGACCTGATTAATCACTAGAGCTGAATCTCCAAAGATGTCAAGAGTTTTGATTCTCAAATCAATGGCTTCTTCTATTCCCATGATACAAGCCTCATACTCAGCTTCGTTGTTGGTGACATCAAAAGTCAATCTGGCAGAAAAGGGTATATGAGCACCCTTCGGATTGATCAACACTGCACCAACACCATTACCGTTCACATTTACAGCCCCATCAAACATCAATGTCCACTTGTCATCAGGATCCGGTCCTTCCTCGATAAGAGGCTCTTCACAGTCTTTCATCTTAAGATACATGATGTCTTCATCAGGGAATTCAAACATCATAGGCTGATAGTCGTCGATCGGTTGTTCGGCGAGATAATCTGACAGAATACTACCTTTGATGGCCTTCTGCGACGTGTACTGAATGTCATATTCTGTTAAAATCATTTGCCAACGGGCAACACGTCCAGTGAGAGTCGGCTTCTCAAAGATGTATTTCACTGGATCCATCTTAGAAATCAATAAGGTAGTATGGTTCAACATATACTGCCTCAGTCGGCGAGCAGCCCAGGCCAAAGCACAGCAAGTTTTCTCGAGCAGTGAATATCTTGTTTCACAGTCGGTAAACTTTTTGCTAAGGTAGTATATGGCATGCTCTTTTCGACCAGACTCGTCATGCTGTCCCAATACACACCCCATCGAGTTCTCGGTCACTGACAGGTACATTATCAATGGTCTCCCTGGAACTGGAGGAATCAGGATTGGAGGTTTCTGTAAATACTCTTTAATCTTGTCAAAAGCTTTCTGACAATCATCATTCCACTTGATCGCCTGATTCTTTCTAAGCAATTTGAATATCGGTTCACACGTGGTAGTTAGGTGAGACACAAACCTTGTAATGTAATTCAATCTCCCTAAAAACCCACGAACCTGCTTTTCTGTTTTCGGTTCAGGCATTTCCTGAATAGCTTTGACTTTAGCTGGGTCAACCTCAATCCCTTTTTCACTGACAATGAAGCCTAACAGCTTCCCTGATCTCACCCCAAACGTACACTTGTTTGGATTCAGCCTCAGTTTGAACTTGACCAATCTGTCAAACAGCTTCTGCAAATTAACCAGGTGCTCCTCTTCTGTCCGCGACTTCGCAATCATGTCGTCTACGTACACTTCAATCTCTTTGTGCATCATGTCATGAAAGAGAGTCGTCATTGCCCTCTGATAGGTAGCGCCGGCATTCTTCAGCCCAAATGGCATCACCTTATAGCAGAACGTGCCCCAAGGTGTAATGAATGTCGTCTTTTCCATGTCCTCTGGCGCCATCTTGATCTGATTATAGCCCGAGAAACCATCCATGAAAGAGAATACCGAGGATTGAGCCGTACTATCCACCAATACATCAATGTGAGGTAATGGGAAATCATCTTTCGGACTTGCTCTGTTCAGATCCCGGTAATCGACACACATCCTGACTTTGCCATCCTTCTTTGGCACAGGAACGATGTTGGCTACCCACGGTGGGTAAGTTGTTACTGACAAGAAACCAGCATCGAACTGTTTCTGAACCTCTTCCTTGATTTTCACTGCCATATCAGGACTCGTTCTACGAAGCTTCTGCTTGACCGAAGGACAATCATCTCTGAGAGGTAGTCTATGAACCACAATATCAGTATTCAGCCCAGGCATATCCTGATAAGACCAGGCGAATATCTCCATGTACTCTCTCAGCATCTCGATCAACCTGCTCTTGACCTCAGGTTTCAAAGCATCCCCTATCTTGATATCCCTCCTGGCGTCCTCAGTACCAAGATTCACGATCTCCAATTCCTCCTGATGAGGTTGGATGACCCTTTCCTCTTGCTTCAACAATCTAGCCAATTCTTTCGGGAGTTCACTGTCTTCATCGCTCTCCTCTTCAGCTTGGTAGATGGGATTGTCGAAATCATACTGAGCCATAACAGACTTGTTCATAGTGGATGCCATAAGATCAATTCTGCATGTTTAATGCTTTATTTTAGAAAAAGAGTTCAAAAAAGTCACAAAAACAAAAACATTGCCATTTTTATTTTTTGAAAAGTGAAAAACAAAAATAGAAAGACAGGGATCACAAAATTGTTTGCAAAACGTCCTTTATTAATGATAATCATTGAAAACATGAGGCCCTACAATGAACCACTACGCCTTGGGCAGAACGTAGGGTTTTGTGCAGAATGAAAAAACAAAAGAAAATTACTCTGTCTGAAGAGTAACTTGGACTATATCCTCCGCAGTCCAGTTGTTGATCACTTCCCCTGGCGCACTCGGGCGGACCCAGCAGTCGAGATCACAATCACTGTCCACATCTTCAACCTCAGTTGCGAAGACGGCACCATGATTCATCAGCCCAGCGCTGGTAAAGGTACTAGGACCTGCTGCCCCCTGTTTTGCTCGGAGAGGCTCATAACCGATGCCAAATTTATCTTCTTTGACAGGCAAGTCCACCATCTTGCCCCAGCCTTCAGCCCTACCAGAATCAACCACTTCTTTAGCTTGCTTGTAGGAAGTGATAGAAGCACCTGGCTTCCTCTGCTCAGCATAGGCTACCTTTTCAAGCGCTACAGTCTCAAACGCCCGGCACAAAGTCTCATGGATCTCGCCATCCACCTCGACATATTTGAACGAGGATAAATGACTCACCAAGATGTCCTCTTCACCGCACACGGTCACAATCTGACCGTTCCAGACATATTTGAGCTTCTGATGGAGAGTCGACGAGACCGCCCCAGCTGCATGTATCCACGGACGTCCCAGAAGACAACTGTAAGCAGGCTGAATGTCCATGACATAGAAGACGATGTCAAACTCCTCCGGACCTATCTTTATAGGCAAAGTGATTTCACCAAAGACAGAACGCTTGGATCCATCAAATGCACGAACAATCAGGTCACTTGGCGTCAGCACAACCCCTTCAACCGGTATCTTCTTCAGGATTTGCTTAGGCAGCACGTTCAACGAAGATCCGGTGTCCACCAAGACATGAGATAGTACAGCCCCCTTGCATTCCATGGTGATGTGCAAGGCCTTGTTGTGATTCCGCCCTTCAGGTGTCAAATCAAGATCTGTGAACCCCACGCCGTGTCGGGTACTCACGTTAGCAATTACACCCTCAAGCTGATTGACAGAAATCTCCTGAGGTACATACGCCATATTCAACATCTTCAGCAAGGCGTCTCTATGTGCCTCAGAGCACAACAGCAGGGAAAGGATAGAGATCTTGGAGGGAGTTTGATTGAGCTGATCTACAATCTTGTAGTCACTCTTCTTGATTATACGCATGAATTCCTCTACATCCTTCTCAAACGAGCCACCAGGCACATTCGCTTGAGCAGGAGCTTCATCAACCACGGCCTGTTTGCCCTTAGCTTTAGCAGATGCCTCAGCATTGGCATCTCTCAATTGTTGAGGCGCAAACAGCCGACCGCTACGGGTAAAGCCTCCTGGACCACCCACATTGTCCACAGCAGGACTCACAACGACCGGAGCTTTACTAACAGGTGCATAAATCGTCACAGGCGCTTGATTCGAAGGCTTGACCCTGTTCTCAGCCCTTCTGTTGCTTCGGTAGGCATCGTCGTACCTCCAAGGCACGACATTATTGTTCTCGGCCCTTCTAACCGGAGCGATGATTGTTGTTGGAGTATTGGTAGCAACTGGTGCAGATGTGGTAACTAGAGTACCACTTGTTGTAGGTGCACGCCCTTCAGATGGTTTGAAGAAGATTGTGACAGTAGACACTGCCCCACGCTCTCTGTTATCAACCCGGCCAAACTGAACACAGCCTCGATCCATCAAACCCTGGATGCCAGCCTGCAGTAATTCACACCCATTCTCAGCCTCTGCACAGCCCAAACAGTCTTCACCACAGCCCGGATGAACACCACTATCCAGCAGACGACCCTTAACCACAAGCAGAGAAGTCTGAATCTCTTCAACGTTGACAACCAAATCTTCAGATTCGACCCCTTCGATACAGTTTACCCTATGAGCACCATGCCCAGGCATAGGATTATTAACAACATTCGGCACGGGAGCAAAGTTGATCGTCTTGGCGTCGATCAGGTCTTGGACTTTATGCTGAAAAGCCCGACATTTCTCTATATGATGTCCTGGTGCCCCGGAATGGAAATCGCACCGGACATTTGCATCGTACCCTGGTGGCAAAACAGTTGGCGGAGCCATGGTTCTCAATTCCACGAAACCCAATCTGAGCAACTCAGGCAGAAGCTCAGCATATGTCATGGGCAAAGGATCAAAACGTCTATCAGGCTGCAGCCTCTGCCTCGGCTGATAAGGACGTTGCTGCTGTTGCCGTTGTCTTGGTTGTTGCGGAGGTTGACGTTGTTGCGGTGCAGGAATGGTCACTGCAGCAACCTGTCTATATTGATGCTGATTTCTGTTCAGCCCTCGGCGATGCTGAACAACGCTAGTTTCACCTTCTCTACGACGAGGTGCCCCAGAGAAAGGTTTCTTTGATGAAGAGGAACCCGCATCAGTGATCTTCCCAGCTTTGATCAAACTCTCGGTTCTTTCACCACAAATTACAACATCAGAGAAGCTTCCAAATGGGCAACTCCCCATTCGGTCCATGAATACCCCTTGCAGCGTGCCAATGAACATGTCTGTCAACTCCCTTTCCAGCATAGGGGGTTGAACTCTTGCAGCAAGCTCACGCCACCTCTGGGCGTACTCTTTGAAACTCTCATTATTTTTCTGGCACAGACTCTGCAGCTGAGTCCGGCTCGGTGCCATGTCCATGTTGTGCTTATATTGTCTGAGAAAAGCTTCTCCCAGATCCCTCCAACACCGGATAGAATCCCGCTTGAGTTCCATGTACCAATCCAAAGATGCCCCAGATAGGCTATCTTGAAAGAAGTACATCCACATTTTCTCGTCATCTGTATATGCCGAGATCTTCCGATAATACGCCTGCACGTGAGTGCGAGGGCAAGAAGTACCGTTGTACTTGTCAAAGGTGGGCGCTTTGAATTTGTGGGGAATTCTCAGACCTTCCACTAACCCCATGTTCGTGACATCGAACCCAAGAGAGTTCTGGCATTCCATCGCCCTAATTTTCTCGGCCAGGGCATCAACCTTCCGATCCCTGTCCTCCATTCTAGCAACATCACCATCGTCTTCACTCATCATTGTGAACATGTCTTCTTGTCTGTCGACAAGAGGAGCTGGATGACGCACCGGAGCCCTGGTAGCTCTAGCATTGACCTCTGCAGCAAGAGGCTGACCATTGATTCTTATACCTTGGAGTTCTTCTCCCGTAGCATAACCATGAGCGGGAGCAGCAGCAACATTAACAGTCTCATAACCAGGTGGAGCAACAGGTGAACCACGGTTAGACGCCTGAATAACCGTTTCTTGTCTCTGGACCAAAGCACGGAGCTCCTCCTGACCCTGAGCAACCCCTTGCATCATCGTCATGAATTGGGCCATGTTCGCCCTCATCTCAGCTAGTTCAGTCTGAACCTGATCCATGCTTCTTCGCTGATTAAGTCTTGTAGAATACCGGTGTGGTCGCTGATCCGCTATCCTGCCTGACACAGGAACCAGAATGAGAAGTCGGCACAAGAACACCTGTTATGCAAATGTTATGAGTATGATGCTAATGCATATGATGCACATGATAATGATCATCTCTCAGGCATTCAAAGAGCCCGATTCATTTCAAGAAACGACAACCTGCAACAACACAAAGCAACAGGGAGATACAGCAACATCATACAACAGAGTACGGAATACAGAGAAAATCTCATCTATAAATGAGCAACTGGATCATACAAGAAAAATCCGAATATCCAACAAAGTACAACAAAGAATCCCACCCAACAGGCCTGGGGGTGATTCATAACATGAACATCAGGAAATACAAGCTAAGCCAAGTTACTTCCAGGAATGAGCGTCTTCAAGTAGTGACACTGGTCTATCAACAGTTCACACTCTGAACATTCTGGCAAGGGAGTGATCTTCTCCTTCAACTGTCTTCTAAGCTCGACAACTTCTGCCCCAAGTTGGGTCTCTGATGCAAGTCTCTGGTCGACTTCCTTCTTCAACTGGATATCTCTGTCTCTGAGTTGCTTCTCCAAGTCTTTGATCTTCTTCAGATAACTGGCTTCGGATCTCTGCAACCTCAAACACTCTCTGTGCTCCGCATCTAGCAAATTCTCCATCTCTGAATAAGATCTCTTTTTGCTCCTCACACCACTAACACCTGCACTCTGGGCATCTCTGAGTTGATGAGACAGACTCAGCCTATCAGCTTTGGCTTGATACAACTCCATCTGGGCATCTTGCTCTTTCTCCTTCAGGCGGCGATTCTCCATCAGAGCTTGCTTATATTGCTCAGCAGGCACAGTATCAGCAAGAATCGAGGGCGGTTGCACTTGCAACGGGCTCATCCTATCGTAGGGCAACAACAAAGTTCCCACTCTCTTCTTCACCCAATCAGTGTAATCAGGCATAGCAATGGCAAACTTCTTCCCTAAAACGGATCCATCTCTGACACCAATAGACTTCCAAGCTCTTCCAATCTGCTCCAATCTAACAGGATCAATACGCTTCTCAAAATACACACTCTCAGCTATCTCAGCTTCAAGCGGCCTTCTACTCATAATGAACCCCAACTGGCGAAGAGAAAGAACCGGGTTGTAATTGATGCAACCCTTGGTCCCCACAAGTGGCACGTTCCGGAATTCTCCACAACTCATAATAACATCCCGCACATCCATCCGGTATGATTGCCATCTGATATCATATGAAGTGAGAGACATCACCCTCTGAGTCCATCTATAAGTGCTCTGAGCATCAACAAACGGCCCACTGACTGGCCGGAGAGACATGAACCATCTGAGCAACAGTGGGAGACAACACCTGATGGCTCCACCCTTACCATGCCTACTGTGGATAGCATAGTAAGTGTCAGCTAACAGAGTAGGGACTGGATTCCCTCCAATAAAAATGCAGACTGCAGCATAGTCAACAAAGTTGGGCATGCTCGGAAACAGGACGATCCCATAGATCATGACAGCGAGCTGGGCATGAAAAGCTTCCCAATTCCCCTTCTCTGCTTCTCCTCTGGCAGCTCTCAACAGAAACTTCAAAGGTAGGCCCACAACATCTCCACTGGTCTTCCAACTATCACTGATCTCTCGAATACTCAGATGAAGAGCTCTAGCAATAACCCTGAAGTCAACTTCCTTCGGGACGTCCAAGAAAGGAATCTGATGCTGAATCGGGACACCCAACAGAATAGAGTACTCCTCGAGAGTAGGCGCCAACTGATAGTCCTGGAAAGTGAAACATCTAAGCTCTGGGTCATAGAACTGAAGAAGCGTCTGCAACGGCACCGGGTCAACTACCATCTTCAACAAAGTCAACAGATCCCCATACTGGTCAATGAACCCCTTCAGATGATCACTGGTCACAAAACTGCTCAACTCAATCAGAGACGTCAGAGGCTCCCGGTGAAAGCTATAGGAACAGGTCTTCCGCTTCGGCTCGGGAACTGTTGCCATCTCTATCAATGAATCAAGCTCTGGAATGTACCTGAGAAATGATATGCATGCAGGGATTAGTTTTCTTTTTTTTCTTTCATTTTCATTTTTTTTTTATTATTTTTTTTTATTTCTTTTGAAAAATAAACATGCTATGATGCACATGATGCAGACACGACTGGCTAGCTGTGCATCTCTGAACACAGGATCAAAACTTCGGCTCGAACTCTGATCACAACCATCTGAAACCCAAAGTCAACTGGTCAACTGTCATCTGAACCCAATCTGAGAAACTGAGTCACCAACAGGAACACACTGAGTCAGCAACTAGTCACCAACAGGTCACCAACAGTCACCATCTGTACCTGTTAAAATGATCATTCCCTCCCCACTCACGGGTGTCATCTAGGCCAGGGTAAGGTTGAAAGAAACGCAGCATAAATAACCTTTCGCAGAATACCATCATATACACACCTGAAGTATGCAACGATGGTACCCCACCAGGGTCTGAACTGCTCGTGACGTCGATGTTCCGCTAAGTGGCGCATACCACTCGCTTCCCATGACTCACTCTATTCCTAGGTTTCCTAGATTGCACTCATAGCCTGAGTATTGGGCCTTTTACCTCGAGTAACTCCCACCCCCAAACAGAGAAGTACAGCCAGCACAGCAGATGAATATGAATGAATGAAAACATTAATGCAAACAATACATGCAAACAATAAACAATGAATGCAATAAATAACACAACAAAAAGCAACCAAAGCCCTAACCTAGAGAGCGCTAGGAGAGACTCGCTCAGGGAAGATGGACCAGCACAGGTCAACATCATCTGTTTGTCCCCAGCAGAGTCGCCAGCTGTCGCATTACGCGAAAAACCGGCGGGAAAACAAGAACAACAGAGCCGCCACCGTGCGTTATTTATCCCAAAAGAGGGAAAGGAAACGCTCAGAGTAAACCTGGAAAGGACATGGTCTCACGACCAAAGAGAATGGGATCGGGAGTCGGTTATGCGAAGGGAAGGTATTAGCACCCCTACGCATCCGTCGTACTCGACGGGATCCACACACAATAGGAAGAAAATGGTTGCTAAAACACTGCTCAAATAAACATCTACACAGGCTGAAAGAGACACAAGAAAACAAACAAGACAGACTCGGCAGGATATCGCATCCTGGACCTACTTAGTCTATCAAGCATAGACATCAGAGTTAAAGTAGTTCGAACTGGGGAAACGACACATGCTCGCTAGGATATCGCATCCTATGCATACGTATCTTCTTGGACGAAGAAGAATCAGAGCATTCGTAGCTCGGCTAACACGCACACAAACAAACACAGGCAAAGGCAAACGTGGAGCCTGAATGCCAATCACTGGACTTACATCAGCATCCGAACCAAAACACACACCAGAAGGCAAACGTGGAGCCTGAATGCCAATCACTCGACTTACATCAACATCCGAACCAAAAACACACGCACACTGGAACCCGAATGCCACTCGATGGACTTACATCAGCTTCCAAGCACACAACAACACAAAACAAAGACACAGGCGCCCGGAGAGATCTGCTCATCTCCTGCCTACGTACCTCATCTGGTATGAGGATCAGGGCGACGTAGTTCCCCTACGAAGGGACACAGGACTAGCCTAACCAGATAACAGAGGGAGACACAACTAGGGAGACTGACTCGAGCCTAGATGTTATCATGCAAGATTGTCCCTAAGTCAAGGTTTCTAGCTAACTTGCACAGGAAGCAAGCCTATCCTATTCAACACAAATAAACAGCAAATCAAGCACAAACAGCACAGCACACACTATATGCACACAAGTGAGGCTCAAACAAGGGGTAAGGCTGCAAAGGCAAGCCATCTGTACATGGGTAGTATTCGCTCTTAACCTTGCCATTGCGGGGCTAAGGTGAAGGAGATGAAAGATGAGTGAAGATTAGACTTCACAGCTCTTATCCCTGACCAGGGAGAGCTTCAGACAAAGGAGCGTGGGTCCAGAATGGAGGGACCCTTCTACGCTCAAAGACTCTGACTCGATTGCGCAACAGCACAAGATCTTGGGTTTGTGTCCCAATGCATCAACACACAGCCGTGTGAGCAGGGGGACGACTCAACAGAATAGTGGGGGATAGATTGCATATCCCTTTGATCCACCAATTGCCTTATAGAGGTCTTCACTTGCTTGGCACAAAATGTAAACAACCACAAACATCGCCTCTTAAGGAGGACTTCAGACAATTGCCTGGCCAAGTAACAGGCCAGGTCTTCCAGACTACATGGAGAATAGAAGTCCTACCTCAAGTGGTTTAAAAACCAAGCACCTGCAAGCAAGTTCTTAAAGAACTGTGAGCGACTTAATGTACCTGAAATCAATCAAGTATCATCAGTACTCAGACAAACCAATAGTAAACAGCAAATTGTTAATCAGTTATTCTGTACAAAGCAACACAAGTTAATGCACACAAGTGCAAGCCATAAGCCTAAGCTCAAGCATCAATCCCTACAACACAAAGTCAAGTTAGTAGACAACATCAAACAATCTCAATTTAATTTACTTGAAGCAATCTCCTTAAGCATTGTGCATTTCATCCTGAAAAGTCAAACCAAATGTGAGAAACAAGACCACTAGGCCAAGCCTAGGGTCCAAAAGGGAGAAAAAATCTAAACAGCAAGTGATTCTACACTAAAATCAAATTCAAACAAATTAAAAGCAAATGCAATTGGTCCCATGCTCATACCATTCACCATTATCATTTCATGCACATTTTAACATCAAACATGCAATTTGCAACACCCAAAGACCCAAACAGAACTATCTCACTCAAAAGCATACCAAAACAATTCCAAAAATCCTCAAATAATTCACACCTAAACAGGACTCAATCAACAAGTAGCATGTCAATTTTCAGCTCAATTGGACAAGAAATTAGGTCAATGAAAATCAAGAAGTCCAGACACATTTACACAAGCCAATTCAAGACATCAACATAAGCATCAACTTCCAAAAATCACAAAACAGTGACAACAATTGAGAAATGAATGGGATCAAAACCATGATGTCCTACAATGTCTCTAAAATGCTCATGTCAAATTCCATCTTCATCCAATACACTATGAGAATTTCACAAGCAAAATGCCAACATGTATCACACAATGTTACCAAATGAGCATACAGTGAAGAAAATTATCAATCAATTAGAAAACTCCATCAAAAATTCCAGAACAAATCACATGTTATCTTGACATATCAATGATCATTCATGCAAAATTTCAGCTCAAATAAACATCCCTAAGCATTTTAAATAAAATCATGAAGTTGACCTAGCTTGGTGTGACACAAATTGTCACACCTTAATTCAAAAATTCATATCTCCCTCACCAAGTATCCAAAAATCATAAACTCTACATAAAAATCACCATCAAGATGTCCAGAACAAGCACAAAAATTTTCATCCATTTATTTGAAAGCATCATCATTTTATTAATGATATGGTGAGCATGGTACACAAATGATACATTCAAACAATCCCTAGGCAATTTATTTTTCCACACGTGCATAAAAATATTAAAATTAATCATAAAAAACTACACATCACAAGGAGAATAATTCAAAAAGTCTCATCAAATTTGGACAAAAAATGAAGAACTTATGAATTTTTGAAGTTTGGAAAACAATGCATATGGAAATTGGAGGGAAAAATAAAATGGATTTAAGTTTGAAAACATGCTGCAGGTGATACGCGTATGGCGCACAGTGATACGCGTATGGCCAGTGGTGGCTCAGTGATACGCGTATGGCGCACAATGATACGCGTATGGCGCACAGTGATACGCGTATGGCGCATAGTGATACGCGTATGGCCAGCGGTGGTTTCCGCCATCTTCTTCGCGAAGACGGCGGAGCTGTGTTCAGAAAATTTTCCAGAATTTTGAGATGCATACATCAACAGAAAGCTCTTTCAATGTAGATTACAGATCAATCAATATCTAAACCTAACATTCCATGGATTAAGAGATCCGAGCAAAAACATTTTGACATGTCAAACTTTAAGCAAGCATAACTCATTCATTTTTTATCCATTTCACACGAATTTTATATCAAATTAATCAGCCTGAAAAACTCTATCTAAACATGTTAATGGAATTAAGAATTGAGAGATTCGAAAACTGAACCTCTTGAAGAGCAGTCCCTAAATGTGCACGATCCAAGGCTTTAAATGATCCAAATCAGCTCCTGAGATGATAACTTGAAGCTTTATGTGTGAATTGAAGCTTGAAACGAACTAGATCTTGATTAATTTTCCACTTCCATCTTCATGAGTTTGCTTGAAATGTACACAAATTTTGCTCGAATTTGATGATCCAATGCTTGATTCTTCATCCACTACACTCAATAAACCAGAATATGGAAGAAAAATGCTATGCTATGTGGAGAATTTTCAAGTTTTGATTGAGAGAAAATTTGGAGGGAAAAAGTTTCAAGATCCAAAAATGGTGAAAAAAGTGATTAACCTCTAAAGTTCTGTTATGATTAGAATATATATATGCTCTACTAATCACTCTCTAATCACACTTAAGCCAAATGTTAATGAAATGAATGAATTAGGGAGTGTTTTGGCAAATTGAGTTTTCACCCTATGCATGAAAATGCATGGTGAATAGTGCATGAATTTTCCTTCAAATTTACTCAAAAAATATGTTTTGGAGCAAGTTTTAAATGATGTTTGTAAGCCAATGCAAGTGAAATTATGTGTAAACCATGAATATTTCTCAAAATCACTTTTTCCCTCCACTTTTTAAAATTAAATCACTTGAAAAATGGACTTTTTATGTGATGAGTTTTCATGAAATGTGATGATGGATTATGATAGTACATGTCAAATTGAGTTTGCTCAAAGAAAGAACCACATGAATTGGCCTTGTGAATCAAGAGTTATGCCACTTTGAAATTCAACTTTTTTGTGCTTAGATCAATCCATAACTTGCCAACCACAAATGAGAAATTCATGTTCTTGGACTTTTTGGAAAGGTGAGAGCAAGATCTACAACTTTCATGTTGGACAAAATTTCATTTGAAGCATTTTTGGACACGTAATTTTGAGGAGAAAAACTTTCCATTTTTGGCAATTTTCAATTACAAGTCACTTTCTATTTTTGGAAAGTTTCCATCTGGCTTTATTTTCCTCATTCTTGATGTTTGAAATGTCAAATGAAACTTGTTTCAACATGAATGAAATATATCCAACTCAATTCCACTTCCAAATCCATAAAATCAAGCACAGTTGACCACAGTTGACTTTCTATGGTTCCAAATGAAATTCAGCCTGACAGTTGAGCTTTGATCATCCAATCTTTGGGCCAAACCACTTCAAAATGATCCTTAGACCATATGAACTTGATAAATCAACCCTAGGGCTTTGTCCCAATGAAAATAGCACATGCTCGCTTGTTTGACTGATTCTCCTAACCAGTTTGACCTAATTTATCAGTGGGCTTGCACTTGGGCAAATGGCTATGCAATGCTATGCAATGGACTATGTAATGTTCATGACCTAATGATGAAAATGTATGTACAAATGGGAGGTGCAAATTTGAGGTGCTACACCACCCAAAGGGAGTGTACTAGGGTTTAAACCTGCCGAACATGTTCTACCAGAGGTTCCCATAGTCATCATCCCATCTTTCGAATATTATCGGAGGAACGAATACTCGTATTCCAAAAATATTCTCAAGAGAGACTCTTATGAGTGTAGTATCGCGTAACAATCGCATCAGATCTTACATCTGAACGACTTCCGCACTACGTCCTAAAAATAGGCCAAGATGGGCTTGGTAAACTAAGGTCCTTGGCTTCTAAGGCACATGATTGAAAGAATAATGCCTAACCACAAATAACTTGTGTGACATTATTAATCCAACATGACCTCCACCAAGTGAATGGACTCGCAAGCCAACTTGTTAAGGAATACTCCACACAAGTCGACAAGACTATGCCATTCTCCTATCCTAAGGTGCACTCGAGTTCGGGTATAGAACTCATCTCACAGAGATCACCAAGCAAACATCAATTGTATATCAAGCAATTCAATTATTACAATAAATACAATAATCCTAAATTGTACAAAAATATGTCATATAACAAATAAACAATATCATACAACAAGGGTGAAAAGTAGGCAAAACCACCAAGGATAGGTTTCTCCCCAACAGAGTCGCCACTTTTCTGTAGCGGTGTATTCGTCACTTTATGATTTATTGATTAAATCAAAAGCAAAGCATACAAAGAATCGAGTCGCCACCGCACTTTTATTTATCCAACGGAATGGCTAAAAAGCGAACAAAAGCCTAAGAAGTTTTACACATAGAAAACTAATGAAAAGATCAGAGATTTGGGTAAGGGGTTAATTACGCAATGGGAAGGTGTTAGGCACCCAAAACGTCCTAGGTACTCCTAGGGAGCCCTTTTCACAACTTGTTGTACGAAATGTTATTTGTTTATGAAATATCTATTGTGCAAACATGAATTGAAGGGATGAGAAAAGAATGTACAAGTTAATATTTTTGTGTTTGAACGGATGAACCCGTTGCCTACGTACCTTTCCATGGAAGGTAAGGATCAAAACGCCGTAGTTCGGCTAAAAGATTTCCAAAATATGAGTGAATTCATTTTAAAACAAAAGCCCTAAGGTCTTTCGTTATCCACGGGGGAAAACTCAACCTATACAACCACAAGTCTACCATGTGAGAAAAACTTCAACTTGCTAGTGAGGGGTTAACCCTATAATAAGCAAGGAAGTTTTACAATTCAATCACTAAGGACAAAAGGTGAGATTAACATCAACCAACTGGGATAAATCAAACCTATGGCTAATGTATGAAAACTTATCAAGAATTGACAAAGCCACAAAATCATTGAATGAGTGAAATTAACCAATTAGGATTATTCACAAAAGATGGTCAAAGTATGATTAGAATTCAATTCAAAAGAAGTATTTATGAAAATGAAGTTTGAAAAATCCGAGGCTTAAGGCCTAGGTTTCTAATTTGAAAAGAAGTGAAAATGTTTGCACAATATCTTTCAAGTTTGGGTTAACATGCAAATGGAGGCTTAAAGAAACAAAAGGTGGGAGAGTGAGGAAGTAAAACTTCTTAGATGTTCACCTCTTGAGATCATATATAGATGATTCAAGTGATTCCTTTGGAACAGGCAACAATGCAACTAACAGAAAGAACAAAGTAAATGGATACCGGATGCCAATCAATGGACTTATTCCAATCTCACAAAACAAAACAAAACAACGATACCAGATGCCAATCAATGGACTTATACTAGTCTCACTAACACAAATGGATACCAGATGCCAATCAATGGACTTACACCAATCTCCTAAAACAAAACATGGATACCAGATGCCAATCAATGGACTTACACCAATCTCCTAAAACAAAAAGAAACAATGATACCAGATGCCAATCAATGGTCTTAGACTAGTCTCACAGGAATGATCATAGGAAACAACTGCCAATAAATGGACTTACAATTGACTCCTCACAAGAAACAACCAACAAATGCAATAAGCATGAGGAAACAAGTTGCCAATAAATGGTCTTACACTCGACTCCAAGGAAAGGAATGCCAATGAATGGTCTTAGTCCCAAATCCCACCAGATCATAGGAAACAACTGCCAATAGCTGGGCTTACAATTGCCTCCTTAATGGACAAACAAAGTGTCACAAAGACATGAACAATGATTATGAAATGATATACAATTAATGATGACAAATTCACAAAGGCACACATAAGCAGATATGCACAGATGAATCAAGTTAGCAAACAGACAAGTCAATTAGCACACACTATACACAATCAATTAGGCTCAATCAAGGTTAGGCTTTACAGCCAACTGGAATGGGGTAAATGTGCTCTTAACCCTAACATTGAGAGTTAGGGTGAAGCAGATGAAATGGAGATGAGGGGTGTGCCTCATAGCTCTTATCCCTGGCCTGGGAGAGCTTTAAACAATAGAAGGTGTGGGAATTCAGAAAGTTGGAACTCTTCTCCACAAGTGATTGACTCTATAAGATCTTGGGTTATTATTCACAATGCATCAACACATGGTGTGAGCAAAGTGAATGACACACTGAGTAGCAGGAGATTGATTACACATCTATTTTATCTGCCAATTGCCTCATAAGAGGACTTTTCCTGCTTGGCACAAAAGATAAACAATCACAAGCATTGCCTCTTAAGGAGGACTTCAGACAGGTGCCTACCAATAACAGTAGGTCTTCCAGACTACATGAAGATTAGAGATTATACCTAAGTGGTTAAGCAACCAAGCAAAAGCAAAGTTCAAATGAACTTAAAGCAACTTATGTACCTGTGGAAACACTAAACAAATCAGTACAATACTCAGACAAACAAACAACAGTCAATAAGCAACAGACAATCCCAATGTACAAAATGTGTAAGCCAAAAGCAAAACTCAAATGAGTTAACATCAACCTACAAAACACATAAATGTTAGTAATCAAAAGCAAACATCAATACTCAAATGATGGAGCATCATCAACTATGGAACTTGGATGTTCAACCTGAAATCAAAGCTCAAATGTAAGCCACAAACCACTAGATCAAAGCCTAGGGTCAAAGATGGAGAAAAAATTCAAAACAGGAGCTGAAAGTTAACATGAATCAACTTCAATCACATCTTGACACATTCCAAAAGGTCTCATATCAAGATCATTCACCAAAAGCATTTCATGATCAAATGAAGTTCAAGGCAATTTTAAATCTCAAATGTGATCAACATGAATGAAAAATCTCAATTAAAACATAAATGATTCAAATAATTCCAACAAAATTCATGATCAATCAAGACATTCATAACATGCATTACACAAAAAATCAGAAGCATTGGACATCATCTGGCATGGAAATCACATGGCACAAGTTGAACAAGCAAAAGGTGTGACACAAATTGTCACACCAACTTAGCACATTCATAAAACAGAATTGGTAATTGATAAAAATGCCAAATCAAAACCAAAATGTCAAGCAATGTGTCTAGTTTCATCATGCAAAATTTCACATTCATTGGATAAGAAACAAGTATTTCATGAAGGGATAAGCATGGCAAGGTCAAAATTGGACATATGTTCAATCATTCTAGCACAAAAAGTTATCCAGCCAAGCACAACTTGTAAAATCATGATGATAAAAAACTAGAGAGAACCAGGATCACAATGCAAAAAACCTGGTATTTTTTGGATGAGTTTTCAAATTGATATGAATTTTTAAAGATGAGAGAAAAATTAAGAAAACATGTGAAGCATATATGGAATAATGTGGAGGGAAAATGAAAAAGAATGAAAGCATTTGAATATTTGCCACGGCTGGGAATCGAATTCGGTATGCATTTGAATTGTTCAGCGCGCCAAGGTGCAACGCACCGTTTCATTTATTCACGTGGCAAGGTCAAAGTTGACGCGTTCAGGTCAAAACGTTTTGAACCAATGAAAATGACAAGCAAGCGCATATGTGGACCAATACATGTTAAACCCTAAACTAACACATGCAAATGCAGAAAACTGTTTCCAAAAGGATCAAAAGTGTGGCCATAGGCAAGATCTTCATCTTCTTCCTCGTGAAGAAGATGAACAGTAGCATGTTCATGCAATTCCAGAAAAATTGTTCCAGAAATCAAAATCAAGCACACAAACATGTTGTACATTCAAAGGAGATCACGAATCCATGCATAGCTAAGCTTAATTCCAAGTATCAAGATCAAATCGAACCAAACAACATTCATACATGAAACTTTAACCTAGCCTAACTCAGTCAATATTGCATGAAAATTCATGGTTCAAAGCTCAGAATAACCAGCATAAAGAGATCTACAACAACATCATAATAGATTTCAAAATTAAGAGATTCGATTTGTGACCTCTTGAAGAGCAGATTTGGATTTGGCTTGATTCAAGGCTTGTGATAGCTCCAATGTTCCTCCATGATGCTTGTATATATGATTGAAGGAGAAATTGAAGCTTAATTGCACACGAATCCAACAGAATTTGAAATCACCATGGATGCTTCCATCTTCGAATATAGCTCAATATGGCACGGATTCTCTTGGTTCCACGTCCAATCTTGCTTAACAATACTTCATGATCAAGAATTAATCAAGAGAAAGTGTTCTTGTGTGAAGAAATTGGAAGAAATTTTGAGAGAAAATTTTGGAGAATTTGGATCTAGATCTGAAAAATGAATGCTAATCTCCTGAAAACAGTTAGGTTTTTCTTTATATATGCCATGCTAATTATGCTGTAATCATGTTTAAGCCAAATGCTAATGAGATTAATCAAGTTTTAAGGTGTATGTGCAAATTGGATTTTCACCCCCATGCATGGAATGCATGTGTGAACAGTACACGAATTTGGTTTATTTTCACTTAAAATCCAATTTTGAAACCAATGGCAATGGCAAAAAGTTCAAACAATGCACAAATTTTGAATTTTATGATTTCTCTCCAAAAAACCAATTGATTAACAAGTGATTATGTCATGACAATTCATGTAATGTGATGCATGATTTGGAAATTAGAGGTCAAGAGGAGAAAAATGCAAAAAGAGCCACTCATTTTGGAGTTTTGGTTGAAAAGATATGGCCATTTGAATCTTCAAGCATACTTTGCCATGTTTTGATCATATCTCCTTAACCACACATGAGAAATTGATGATCTTGGACTTTTTGGAAATGGGAGAGAAAGATCTACAACTTTCATGTTCAACAAAATTTAATTTGAAGCTTTTTTGATGATGTAATATTGAGTTGAAGTTGGTCCAAAATCTTTCCATTTTTGGAAAGTTCAAATTATGGGTCACTTTCTATTTTTGGAAATTTTTGACTGGACCTCAAATTCTTCAATGTGAGTGTTTGAAATGTCAAATGAGACTTGTTTGAACATGAATAAAGTATTTCTAATCACTTCCCACCTCCAAATCCACAATTGACTTTGCAGTTGACTTTCTAGGCATTTAGATTACTGGGAAATGTTCTGATGAAATTCAAGCCTCTACCACTTGGGATTTTGCTTCAAAATGACATCATAGCTCATGTGAACTCTTGATAATGATTGTGGGGTCCAAATCTCAAGAATAACCACCATCTATTGCTCAATGAATGCCTTTGATTGCCTTAACCTATTGATTACTCCATCTGCAAGACAAAGGTTAGATGACATATTTTTGTACTTTTGGTTAGTGATAAAAGGAAAAGCAATTACATACAAATGCAAGGAATGCTTGGTGATCAAGAACCACTCTCAAAAAGATGACCCACCCACAGGGAAGGAAGCAAGGTGTCTAATGATCCTTGAGGCAATGCAATGATATGATATGATACCATGAGGGATCTTAGGGACAAAATTGGGGTCTTACAGATGCCCCTATTTAAGGTCATTCTAGCCGGAGAAGTGAAGGTTAAAATCTTCATCTCGACGCGGTAGAATGGGCTTAAATAACAGTAATGAGATAAATTTTGGTCCCTAAGAGACCTCATGATGCAAATGTATGAATGCAACAGAAACAAAACTCAGTGGGGAATACCGGTCCACAAAGAAAGGACCATCCATCGGAGTAATACACTCACCAGGAACAGAGACTCTAACAAGACTCTCATGGGGATAAGAAAAAGAATGCGTGAGCAGGACACGACTTTGAATTAGGGGAAACTGACGCGGCGTGAACAGGACACGACTGGACTAGAGACCTCACTGGGGAGTAAAGGACTCAAACTGGGAAAGAAGAATTCCAAAGGAAGACACATCCATTGGAAAGACTCAAGCTGACTCAAACTATCCACAAAGGATACCTCGGATGAAAATCCGGACTCGGACTGGGGAAAAAGATTCACACAGAACCTCCCTGCCGGGAAAAACTGCATATATTGGGGAAAACGCCAATACAACACAAGGGAAAAAATCACAACAGAAACTCCACTGGGGAATGTCTAACAAAGAGACTCTCTTGGAGAAAAACTGCAAAATGAGGTGTTACCGGCTACTGGGTAACAAGCTCAAAGAGACATGTGATCTAAACACCGGTTACTGGGTGAAATAACAACAAGCTCAGGAAGAATGAATATCTAAGACCGGTATAAGGGTGAGAGATATCAATCAACCAAACATATGAGAAAGACCTGAAAAAGGTACATCAACTCAGGAAAATCTGACTCCACAGGGGACCAAGGTCATAATAGGGAGCAGAAAGGAAGGAACACCAGGGATACCGGTTATTGGGTATATAATAGGTGACCGACCGAAGCGTGGATTGGTATATATGCCAAAACACTCATCATCCGAAAGGAGGGCTTGAAAAAGCAAATCGACTTATAGGATGGACATTCGAGTCCGCAACGGGAAAACGAATCTTACTCAGCTGGGAAAAAACCAAAGAGTGCATGAGATATAATATCCATTACCGTCAGAACGTGGATAGTATACTCGCATGAGATATATTATCTATTACCGTCAGAACATAGACAATATACTCGCATGGAAGAAACACCAGGGATACCGGTTACTGGGTATATAATAGGTGGCCAACCGAAAAGAGAGACAATTGATACCAACAACAACAGGGTATACGAAAGATAACTCACAGGGGATAAATTGCAAGCATCCGACAATCATCCAAGAGACATATCAAATATTCGATTTCACAAAGGAATACGAATCTTACTCGACTGGGGAAACACAACAGGCTTCGACTGAAGAGTGCATGAGATATATTATCCATTACCGTCAGAACGTGGATAACATACTCGCATGGAAGATTATCCACAACCGGTTACTGGGTTAATGAAGGATAAATCAACCGAAAAGAAAAGCATCGGGATACCAAAACTAGGTATATAAAGATGACCGATCAGAGGGAGCAACAATCATTACCAAGCAAAAGGGTAAATGAAAGATGACTCACTAGGGATGTATTGATAAACATCAATGATCCGGGGAACAAATCACTAGCATACGGTGAAAGGACCCACTGAGGATAAAATTGCTAGCATCCGGCAATTATCCACAAGGAAGGATCTACTGGGGATACAACTGCTAGCAAACGGCAATTACCCAGAAGAAAGAGGAAATATCAACATCGAATACTGGATGGAGATAACCACAAAGAGTAACCATCATCGGTTAGGATGAACAATCAAGGTTAACTCTGCAAAGGGGAGAAATTAGGATTTATAACTACCGAATACGGGGTAGAAGACCACAAACTCTGGCTGGGGATAAAATTTCTAGCAAACGACAATCATCCACAATAAAGCACAGACTCCGCTAGGGAGACGACAACAACATAGGATTTACAACTACCGAATACTGGGTAGAAGACCGCAAAATCCACCATCAACCAGAATGAACCACAAAGGTTACCTCTGCTAGGGGACAAAAGTAGGGTTTATAACTACCGAATAATGGGTAGAAAACCAATCGACTCTTGCCGAGGAACAAAAATGTTCACAAATACCTATTCCACAAAAGGGAACAAAGGTATACAGGATTTACAACTACCGGGTACTAGGTGGAAAACCAACAACTCTCCTGAGGAATAAAAGGTATATAACCACAAATTCCGCCAAGAGGGAAAAGAGAACATAGGACTTACAACTACCGGTTACTGGGTAGAGGCCCAAACTCCACTGGGGATAAAAAGAATTATTGCCGGTTACTAGGCAATTCATTCATTTATTCCACAGGGCAGCATAAAAGACAGTTGAAAAATGCCAATTCAGGATCAAACCAAAAAGGCAAACCGAATCAAGACTTCATGATCAAGAATTAATCAAGAGAAACTGTTCTTGTGTGAAGAAATTGGAAGAAATTTTGAGAGAAAATTTTGGAGAATTTGGATCTAGATCTGAAAAATGAATGCTAATCTCCTGAAAACAGTTAGGTTTTTCTTTATATATGCCTTGCTAATTATGCTGTAATCATGTTTAAGCCAAATGCTAATGAGATTAATCAAGTTTTAAGGTGTATGTGCAAATTGGATTTTCACCCCCATGCATGGAATGCATGTGTGAACAGTACACGAATTTGGTTTATTTTCACTTAAAATCCAATTTTGAAACCAATGGCAATGGCAAAAAGTTCAAACAATGCACAAATTTTGAATTTTATGATTTATCTCCAAAAAACCAATGGATTAACAAGTGATTATGTCATGACAATTCATGTAATGTGATGCATGATTTGGAAATTAGAGGTCAAGAGGAGAAAAATGCAAAAAGAGCCACTCATTTTGGAGTTTTGGTTGAAAAGATATGGCCATTTGAATCTTCAAGCATACTTTGCCATGTTTTGATCATATCTCCTTAACCACACATGAGAAATTGATGATCTTGGACTTTTTGGAAATGGGAGAGAAAGATCTACAACTTTCATGTTCAACAAAATTTAATTTGAAGCTTTTTTGATGTTGTAATATTGAGTTGAAGTTGGTCCAAAATCTTTCCATTTTTGGAAAGTTCAAATTATGGGTCACTTTCTATTTTTGGAAATTTTTGACTGGACCTCAAATTCTTCAATGTGAGTGTTTGAAATGTTAAATGAGACTTGTTTGAACATGAATGAAGTATTTCTAATCACTTCCCACCTCCAAATCCACAGTTGACTTTGCAGTTGACTTTCTAGGCATTTAGATGACTGGGAAATGTTCTGATGAAATTCAAGCCTCTACCACTTGGGATTTTGCTTCAAAATGACATCATAGCTCATGTGAACTCTTGATAATGATTGTGGGGTCCAAATCTCAAGAATAACCACCATCTATTGCTCAATGAATGCCTTTGATTGCCTTAACCTATTGATTGCTCCATCTGCAAGACAAAGGTTAGATGACATATTTTTGTACTTTTGGTTAGTGATAAAAGGAAAAGCAATTACATACAAATGCAAGGAATGCTTGGTGATCAAGAACCACTCTCAAAAAGATGACCCACCCACAGGGAAGGAAGCAAGGTGTCTAATGATCCTTGAGGCAATGCAATGATATGATATGATACCATGAGGGATCTTAGGGACAAAATTGGGGTCTTACAGATGCCCCTATTTAAGGTCATTCTAGCCGGAGAAGTGAAGGTTAAAATCTTCATCTCGACGTGGTAGAATGGGCTTAAATAACAGTAATGAGATAAATTTTGGTCCCTAAGAGACCTCATGATGTAAATGTATGGATGCAACAGAAACAAAACTCTGTGGGGAATACCGGTCCACAAAGAAAGGACGATCCATCGGAGTAATACACTCACCAGGAACAGAGACTCTAACAGGACTCTCATGGGGATAAGAAAAAGAATGCGTGAGCAGGACACGACTTTGAATTAGGGGAAACTGACGCGGCGTGAACAGCACACGACTGGACTAGAGACCTCACTGGGGAGTAAAGGACTCAAATTGGGAAAGTAGAATTCCAAAGGAAGACACATCCATTGGAAAGACTCAAGCTGACTCAAACTATAAAGGATACCTCGGATGAAAATCCGGACTCGGACTGGGGAAAAAGATTCACACAGAACCTCCCTGCCGGGAAAAACTGCATATATTGGGGAAAACGCCAATACAACACAAGGGCAAAAATCACAACAGAAACTCCACTGGGGAATGTATAACAAAGAGACTCTCTTGGAGAAAAACTGCAAAATGAGGTGTTATCGGCTACTGGGTAACAAGCTCAAAGAGACATGTGATCTAAACACCGGTTACTGGGTGAAATAACAGCAAGCTCAGGAAGAATGAATATCTAAGACCGGTATAAGGGTGAGAGATATCAATCAACCAAACATATGAGAAAGACCTGAAAAAGGTACATCAACTCAGGAAAATCTGACTCCACAGGGGACCAAGGTCATAATAGGGAGCAGAAAGGAAGGAACACCAGGGATACCAGTTATTGGGTATATAATAGGTGACCGACCGAAGCGTGGATTGGTATATATGCCAAAACACTCATCATCCGAAAGAAGGGCTTGAAAAAGCAAATCGACTTATAGGATGGACATTCGAGTCCGCAACGGGAAAACGAATCTTACTCAGCTGGGAAAAAACCAAAGAGTGCATGAGATATAATATCCATTACCGTCAGAACGTGGATAGTATACTCGCATGAGATATATTATCTATTACCGTCAGAACATAGACAATATACTCGCATGGAAGAAACACCAGGGATACCGGTTACTGGGTATATAATAGGTGGCCAACCGAAAAGAGAGACAATCGATACCAACAACAACAGGGTATACGAAAGATAACTCACAGGGGATAAATTGCAAGCATCCGACAATCATCCAAGAGACATATCAAATATTCGATTACACAAAGGAATACGAATCTTACTCGACTGGGGAAACACAACAGGCTTCAACTGAAGAGTGCATGAGATATATTATCCATTACCGTCAGAACGTGGATAACATACTCGCATGGAAGATTATCCACAACCGGTTACTGGGTTAATAAAGGATAAATCAACCGAAAAGAAAAGCATCGGGATACCAAAACTAGGTATATAAAGATGACCGATCAGAGGGAGCAACAATCATTACCAAGCAAAAGGGTAAATGAAAGATGACTCACTAGGGATGTATTGATAAACATCAATGATCCGGGGAACAAATCACTAGCATACGGTGAAAGGACCCACTGAGGATAAAATTGCTAGCATCCGGCAATTATCCACAAGGAAGGATCTACTGGGGATACAACTGCTAGCAAACGGCAATTACCCAGAAGAAAGAGGAAATATCAACATCGAATACTGGATGGAGATAACCACAAAGAGTAACCATCATCGGTTAGGATGAACAATCAAGGTTAACTCTGCAAAGGGGAGAAATTAGGATTTATAACTACCGAATACGGGGTAGAAGACCACAAACTCTGGCTGGGGATAAAATTTCTAGCAAACGACAATCATCCACAATAAAGCACAGACTCCGCTAGGGAGACGACAACAACATAGGATTTACAACTACCGAATACTGGGTAGAAGACCGCAAAATCCACCATCAACCAGAATGAACCATAAAGGTTACCTCTGCTAGGGGACAAAAGTAGGGTTTATAACTAACGAATACTGGGTAGAAAACCAATCGACTCTTGCCGAGGAACAAAAATGTTCACAAATACCTATTCCACAAAAGGGAACAAAGGTATACAGGATTTACAACTACCGAGTACTAGGTGGAAAACCAACAACTCTCCTGAGGAATAAAAGGTATATAACCACAAATTCCGCCAAGAGGGAAAAGAGAACATAAGACTTACAACTACCGGTTACTGGGTAGAGGCCCAAACTCCACTGGGGATAAAAATAATTATTGCCGGTTACTGGGCAATTCATTCATTTATTCCACAGGGCAGCACAAAAGACAGTTGAAAAATGCCAATTCAGGATCAAACCAAAAAGGCAAACCGAATCAAGACTCTTCCTAATGAGGATATAACTCAATAGGAAAATCCATCCCAATATATGTGTTGGGAGGAAATGGGAAAAAACCGTCATCCACGAGGATATATCTCAGTGGGGACTTGCAGAAGGAGAGACAAACACTTTCTGCTTATGGGGCTGACTCTATATTGAGAGACTAGACACCCGACGTCTGCTTGGAAAGATCTATTGGAGAGATTTATATCACCATTAGCAGGAGACAACAAACAAAAGATATATGGCAAAAATGCAATCATGAATATCTGAATGTTGAAAGTATGCATGAATATGCGTGATTTATGTTTGATGAATGCTGACAAAACAGACATATCTAACACGAACAGGCCCAGGAATCAAACACCCGGTACTACACTTCCAGAGGGAAATCTAAGAACCAACTGGAAAGCCAATCTGCTGGAGATCTAAATGCTGAAAAGCAAAGATCTGCCGGAAAGCGAAAGATCAGAGATATCAAGGAAATCACAAAATCTCTGAGTGATGGATCAACAATCAACCCAACTGGGGAACAGAAGCTCAGAACAGGCAGGAACTGCCACAAAAGCAAATCTGTTGAGGAAATGGAGAAATCCCGAGATTTCTACAGGGGGATTCTCAGTATCAACTGGGAAACAAGAGTTCATTGCACAAGCAAGAACTGCTGAAGAGAACAGAACACACAAGTAGAATCTAGCCACACAAGCAACTCTACTGGGGATACTGTCAGCCACTCCGTTGGGGATAAACCCACTGAGGGAAAATAGATCACACAAGTAGATTCTGCAACAAGCCACTCTACTGGGATCAAAAGAATCAGGAAATCAACAAGTCTAAGGATGATAGATCACCAACCAACCGTCTCTGCTGAGGATACCGACTCTGGCGAGGATTCTGTAGGGAAACATCACAGATACAATCCATCATACCACAAATCTACTGGCGGCTCCACTGGGGATGAGGAGGAGAGCTGGGGATCAACCACCAAATGCTAGACCTCCCAAGAGGAAACTACCAAGCTGCTGAGAAGGAAATAATCACTGCTCTGCTGAAGGGATAAGAGGTAAAAACCTCAACAAACGCTCTGATGGGGAAAGATAGCATAAATGAAGGATATCATGCCAACCACTCTGCTAGCGACTGTACTGAGGAAACAGCCGAAGTCCCGGGATATCAACCCACCGACTACCGAATCCTCCAAAAGGAAAACATCCATGCTGGGGAGAGAACATTGTTGGAGAGGATTGTGGAGTTCTCAACAATCACTTTGCTTGAGGAACAAATTCTCAACAGAAGCTCTGCTTGGGGAACAACCCCAATCAACAATCTGGAGAAAGAGGATACAACCAAATGCCAGGAATATGATCAAATGTCTTACCCTGTTGGAAATCATGCCACCCTTGGGAGAGCACTGAGAAATTCTTAAGTATCCTTTCATCATTGTGAATGTTCACTTTGTTTAAAACAATTTGAAATTTTTTATTTGTTTAAACAATGACATTTTACCAATCAAAACATGCAAAACATTTGTTGAATTGAAACAAATAAGAGTGCAAATAATTGGATAAAAGCTCAAATTTATTTGATGGAATGGTAGCCTGCAAACGGCAAGACTCCACAGGGCTGTACAAATTTGAAATCAGTGATATATATTGGAAGAGGGCTACATTGAACATAATGATCCTTTCTCTATCAATTTGAATTTCGATGTATTCGAAGCTTCAGTCGACGACGAATCGAGAATCTCTGACGAAAAGACAGCTGCGGAACAGAAAATCTTGTCAGGATGCAATTACTTGCCATATCCCTAATTTTTGCCTAGATTGCCCCAGGGTGAGGTACTCAATCTAGCGGGATGCAGATATTCTTTTTTCTCATGTCTCTAAATTTTGCCTGGATCGCCCTTGCGGGTTCTCCACCGAGACGCTCATTTTTGCCTAAGCTGCCCTTTCGGGTTTTCAACTTAGCGAGCTATTCTGTTTTTCTTTTATATACTCTTTTTTTTAGGCAAAGTATTTCTTGACTGCATCTGAATTCACAGGACGAGTGAAATCCTCCCCATCCATTGTTGTAAGCATCAAAGCACCACCTGAAAAGGCTCTCTTAACAACATATGGACCTTCATAGTTTGGAGTCCACTTGCCCCTGGAATTGGGCGCGAAAGACAAGACTTTCTTGAGCACGAGGTCACCTTCTCGGAACACACGAGGCTTGACCTTCTTATCGAATGCTTTCTTCATTCTCTGCTGATATAACTGACCATGGCACATGGCAGTCAATCGCTTCTCTTCAATCAAATTCAGCTGGTCATAATGACTCTGAATCCATTCAGCATCAGTCAACTTGGCTTCCATCAAGACTCTCATTGATGGGATCTCCACCTCTACTGGGAGAACAACCTCCATGCTGTAACACCCTTCTAAAATACCCCAATAATTAATTAAAACAACAAAATATAAATCAGAGTAGATATGCAATTTCAGGGTGTCACACTTGACACTTCACACCATTCATCAAAATAACTGGTCATGCTCATTTATTAATCAAAACAAGGCATTGCACAATCCGCAGCGGATAGAAATCTAACAACATGCAAACCATGTAATCACATTACATGTAAAACTGTTCAACAACCACAAATGAAAACAAAGTAAACATCCCGTCCCGATGTTACATATACCAGAGCATGACCCACTAAGGAACTACACTAGACTCCAAGCACTAGCTTCTACTCAATCACTGCTCGTTACCTGAAGCATAGTTGTAAGGGTGAGTTCCTCAATCGATATAATAAGCATTATAAAATATCATGTAATGCTAAGTAAATTAACACATTCATCACCCTAATCACATCACACATTCAGCAACGGCAACATCAACTCATACTCATACTCAACACAAACACAAAACACACGTATAATATTGGAATACATCCATTCATATTATACGCCATACATACATTATGTAATGAGACTCCATGCATGCGGTACCGACTATTCGTGAACACATAGTTCAACCTCACCGATCAAACCCAGATACGGCTACCAAGCTCACTAGTCCCACTCATTTGAGACCTAGTGACTCACTCACTAATTCCTCACCATGGGAATTAGCTACCACCATAAAGGCCATGATATGCACGCTAAATCACCTAGCATGCAAACATCAACGACAATCCACAATGGACATATGCTCAAACTCTAAGCCATAAACAACTCACTAATTCCTCACCATGGGAATTAGCTACCACCATAAAGGCCATGCTATACACGCTAAATCACCTAGCATGCAAACATCAACAACAATCCACAATTTCATACATATTCACAGCATTATGCATACCATCACACCTCATCAGCATATTTATCACCTAATCATATCATGTCATGCCACAATAATAAATCGCAGTATTAGCACACTCTACTAATACCTATACTGCTCAAAACAACGGGAAATGATCCCTACTATATCATACATGCAATATATCACTCGCCAAATATAGGCCAATCATCAAATATGTACACATAATTCCATACCAAAACGTACACATATTTAAATATCAATTTTTCACTTTTCAAACAGTGTTAACCGGTTAACACCCTGGGTTAACCGGTTAACGCAAAACAGAACGCGCTTCCTGGCAAATTTTAACAGTGTTAACCGGTTAACACCCTGGGTTAACCGGTTAACGCAAGACAGAAATTAATTATTTTAATTATCATAACAGTGTTAACCGGTTAACACCCTGGGTTAACCGGTTAACGCAAGACAGAAAGCTGTTCCTGCGCTAACACGAACAGAATGCAGAATTACCCGCATTTTTCGCCGTTGGAGGACTTCCGGACCTCCGATTTCGATTCCGTAAAAGGCTACACGTCCAGAAAACTACGACTCATCCAATTATAGGTTCATTCACAGTTTTAACTTAACTTATTCATCCCAATTCAAAGGTATTTCTCAAAACCTAATTAGAGTCAATCAATGGCTTATTACTACCCATCACATGTTAATCCATAATACCCATTAAACGACGATAAACCCCCCTTACCTGGTTAATCCGGCAAATCCTTCTTTGACCTTCAACAATCGTGAATTCTCCTCTTGAGCCCTAGCCTCTTCTTCTCCCTTTCTCAGTTTCTTCTCTTTTTTCCCAATCCTTACGTGTTCTCTGTTTTCACGTATAAAACCCTTTTTACCAAATGGGACTCTTTACTGATTCCAACTTTATATTCCAATAATAATAATCCAATAATATTCCAATTATTTAATTAAATTAATAAATATACTATTAACTTAAATTAAATAATTATCATATTTTATCGGGGTGTTACAACTCTCCCCCACTAAAAGAGTTTTCGTCCTCGAAAACATACCTCAAGCGAATAACTCTGGATAAGACTCCTTCATCTGACTCTCAAGTTCCCAAGTCACATTGCCACCTGCTGGTCCTCCCCAAGCTACCTTTACCAAGGCAATCTCTTTACCCCGCAACTGCTTCAACTCTCGATCCTCGATCCTCATAGGTGATGTTTCCACAGTCAGGTTATCTCTCACCTGTACATCATCTACTTGGACCACATGCGACGAATCAGGAATGTACCTCCTCAACTGAGACACATGAAAAACCTCGTGCAAATTCGCAAGTGACGGCGGTAAAGCGATACGATAGGCTACCTCCCCTATCCTCTCCAAAATCTGATAAGGACCAATAAATCGAGGTGTCAACTTCTTCGACTTCAAAGCTCGACCAACCCCAGTTATCGGAGTAACACGAAGAAACACATGATCTCCCTCTTGAAACTCAAGTGACTTCCTCCTCTTGTCGTGATAACTCTTCTGACGACTCTGAGCAATCCTCATCTTCTCCTGAATCATCTTAATCTTTTCCGTAGTTTGTTGAACAATCTCCGGTCCAACCACAGCACTCTCACCGGACTCATACCAACATAAAGGTGTCCGACATCTCCTACCATACAAAGCTTCAAACGGTGCCATACCAATGCTCGAATGAAAACTATTGTTGTAGGTAAACTCAATCAAAGGTAAATAACAATCCCAAGCACCTCCCTTTTCCAAAACACAAGCCCTCAAAAGATCCTCCAGTGACTGAATCGTCCTCTCAGTCTGACCATCAGTCTGCGGATGATATGCAGAACTCAATCTCAGCTTAGTTCCCAAAGCCCTCTGCAAACCTTCCCAGAACTTCGATGTAAATCTAGGATCTCTGTCCGAAACAATACTCGACGGAATACCATGCAAACTTACAATTTTCTCAATATACAACTCAGTTAATCTCTCTAACGGATAGTCCATTCTGATCGGAATGAAATGAGCCGATTTTGTCAATCTGTCAACAATCACCCAAATAGCTTCAAAATTCTTAATTGTCCTCGGTAAACCAGAAATAAAATCCATACTGATACTATCCCACTTCCACTCTGGAATAGCCAACGGTTGCATTAGCCCAGACGGCTTCTGATGCTCAATCTTTGACTTCTGACAAGTTAAACAAGAATAAACAAAACTCGCAATTTCTCTTTTCATTCCCGGCCACCAAAATAACTTTTTCAAATCATGATACATCTTCGTAGCCCCAGGATGAATACTCAGGCCACTACGATGTCCTTCCTCAAGAATACTCTTCTTAAGTTCGGTAACATCCGGAATACACACCCGATTACCAAATTTCAAAACACCATTCTCATCAACTCTGAATTCACTACCTTGACCTTGATTCACTAGAGTCAACTTATCAACCAAAAGCATATCGGATTTCTGACCCTCTCTAATCTCATCCAGAATACCACTCGTTAACTTCAACATTCCCAATTTAACACTATTGTGAGTACTCTCACACACCAAACTCAAGTCTCTAAATTGCTCAATTAAATCCAATTCTTTAACCATTAACATAGACATATGCAATGATTTCCGACTCAATGCATCAGCCACTACGTTTGCTTTACCCGGATGGTAATTCAAACCAAAGTCATAATCCTTCAGAAACTCTAACCATCTCCTCTGTCTCATATTCAGTTCTTTCTGATCAAACAAATACTTTAAACTTTTATGGTCACTGAAAACCTCAAATCTTGACCCGTACAAGTAATGCCTCCATAACTTCAGAACAAATACCACAGCTGCCAACTCTAAATCGTGTGTCGGATAGTTCCTCTCATGAACCTTCAGTTGTCTCGAAGCATAAGCTACAACCTGCTTATTCTGCATCAAAACACCACCCAAACCCAACAATGAAGCATCACAGTAAACCTCAAATGGTTCCGACGGACTTGGTAATATCAGAATAGGAGCAGTAGTTAACCTTCTCTTTAACTCTTGGAAACCTTCTTCACATTTTGAGTCCCAAACAAACGCTTGCCCCTTTCTAGTCAACATCATCAACGGTAACGCCAACTTAGAAAATCCCTCAATGAATTTCCTATAATAACCTACAAGTCCAAGAAAACTCCTTATCTCAAAAACTGACTTCGGAGCTTCCCACTTAGATACCGCTTCTATCTTAGAAGGATCAACAGCAACATCACCTCTTGAAACCACATGACCAAGAAAACTAACCTCTTCTAACCAAAATCCACACTTGGACAGTTTCGCAAATAACTTCTTTTCTCGTAGAACTCCTAAAACCACTCTCAAATGTTCAACATGCTCTTCCTCAGATTTCGAATACACCAAAATATCGTCAATAAACACCACAACAAACTTGTCTAGGTACGGATGGAAAATCCTATTCATATACTCCATAAATACCCCAGGCGCATTAGTCACACCAAAAGGCATTACAGAATACTCATAATGTCCATACCTTGTTCTAAAAGCAGTCTTCTGAATATCCTCAGTTTTCACACGTATCTGATGATACCCCGATCTCAAATCTATTTTGCTGAACACACTCGCACCAACCAACTGATCCATCAAATCATCAATCCTCGGCAAAGGATACCGATTCTTGATCGTCACTTTATTCAGTTGCCTGTAGTCCACACACAACCTCATAGTACCTTCTTTCTTCTTAACCAATAACACTGGTGCGCCCCACGGTGACACACTCGGACGAATAAATTTCTTATCCAATAGATCTTCCAGCTGACTCTTCAATTCAGTTAACTCAACAGCAGACATACGGTACGGAGCCATCGATATCGGCCTAGTACCAGGTACCAAATCAATCGAGAACTCAACTTCTCGCTCTAGCGGTAATTCATTCACTTCTTCAGGAAACACATCAGGAAAATCACACACCACGGCTAGATCGCAAATCACCAGTTTATCTTTAGCCTCCAAAGTCGCTAACAGCATAAACAACTCTGCCCCATCTACTACTGCCTCATTCACCTGCCTTGCTGATAGAAACAAACTCTTTCCTTCCTCAATCTCAGGAAAGATCACAGTCTTATCAAAATAGTTGATATAAACTCGGTTAAACACCAACCAGTTCATACCCAAGATAACATCAATCTGCACTAGTGGAAGACACACAAGGTCCATTCCAAAGTCTCTACCAAAAATACTCAAAGGGCAATTTAAACAAACTGAAGTAGTAGTCACTGAACCCTTCGCAGGAGTATCAATCACCATACTCCCATGCATCTCAGATATCTCTAATTTAAGTTTCACAGCACAATCCAAAGATATAAAGGAATGAGTCGCACCTGTGTCAATAATAGCTACAAGAGGAAAGCCATTAATATAACACGTACCTCGGATCAAACGATCATCTGCAGAAGTCTCAGAACCCGATAAAGCAAAGACCTTGCCTCCCGACTGGTTCTCTTTCTTCGGCTTAGGACACTGTGGACTGATATGACCCACCTCTCCACAGTTGAAACAAGTCATAGTCTTCAACCGGCACTCTGCAGCCAAGTGACCACCTTTTCCACACTTGAAACACTTCTTCTCAGTACTGGTACACTCATGGATACGATGTCCAGCCTGACCACATCTGTAACACTTAGCAGGGGCACTGGAGTCTCCCCCACTAGGTCTCTTCATCCCACTCTGTCTCTGGAAACCTTTGCCAGCTGCATACGATTTCCCACGATCATTCTGATTCTTGCCTTTCCTATCAACCCTCTGCTGATAGCTCTCCGCTCTGGCCTTGGTATCCTGTTCAAAAATCCTGCAACAGTCAACCAAGTCAGAAAACACTCTAATCCGCTGATACCCAATGGCCTGCTTGATCTCGGGACGTAACCCGTTCTCAAGCTTCACACATTTTGAAAATTCCCCAGTAGCCTCATCATAGGGAGTGTAATACTTCGACAGCTCTGAGAACTTAGTAGCATACTCAGTAACAGACCGATTGCCCTGCTTCAATTCTAAGAACTCTATTTCTTTCTTTCCTCTGACATCCTCTCGAAAGTACTTCCTCAGGAATCTCTCTCTGAACACCGCCCAAGTGATCTCAGCACTCCCAGCAGCTTCCAACTCAGTGCGGGCAGCAACCCACCAATCATCTGCTTCCTCTGACAGCATATGCGTACCGAACCTGACCTTCTGGTTATCGGCACACTCAGTCACTCGGAAGATCCTCTCGATCTCCTTCAACCACTTCTGAGCACCATCTGGATCGTATGCTCCCTTGAACATTGGAGGATTGTTCTTCTGGAACTCACTCAGTTGACGAGCAGCTCCCAATCCCACAACATTCGGATTCCCTCCAAGTACTCCAGCTAGCATACCCAGAGCCTCAGCAATCGCAGCATCGTCTCTACCTCTTCCAGCCATCTCTATTCTGAGAACCCAACAAGCTAAAACAATAAGTACTGATAGGGTTACACAACACCTATCACATACATGGAAACAGAATAATTACGACTCGACCGACTATGCTCTGATACCACTAATGTAACACCCTTCTAAAATACCCCAATAATTAATTAAAACAACAAAATATAAATCAGAGTAGATATGCAATTTCAGGGTGTCACACTTGACACTTCACACCATTCATCAAAATAACTGGTCATGCTCATTTATTAATCAAAATAAGGCATTGCACAATCCGCAGCGGATAGAAATCTAACAACATGCAAACCATGTAATCACATTACATGTAAAACTGTTCAACAACCACAAATGAAAACAAAGTAAACATCCCGTCCCGATGTTACATATACCAGAGCATGACCCACTAAGGAACTACACTAGACTCCAAGCACTAGCTTCTACTCAATCACTGCTCGTTACCTGAAACATAGTTGTAAGGGTGAGTTCCTCAATCGATATAATAAGCATTATAAAATATCATGTAATGCTAAGTAAATTAACACATTCATCACCCTAATCACATCACACATTCAGCAACGGCAACATCAACTCATACTCATACTCAACACAAACACAAAACACACGTATAATATTGGAATACATCCATTCATATTATACGCCATACATACATTATGTAATGAGACTCCATGCATGTGGTACCGACTATTCGTGAACACATAGTTCAACCTCACCGATCAAACCCAGATACGGCTACCAAGCTCACTAGTCCCACTCATTTGAGACCTAGTGACTCACTCACTAATTCCTCACCATGGGAATTAGCTACCACCATAAAGGCCATGCTATGCACGCTAAATCACCTAGCATGCAAACATCAACGACAATCCACAATGGACATATGCTCAAACTCTAAGCCATAAACAACTCACTAATTCCTCACCATGGGAATTAGCTACCACCATAAAGGCCATGCTATACACGCTAAATCACCTAGCATGCAAACATCAACAACAATTCACAATTTCATACATATTCACAGCATTATGCATACCATCACACCTCATCAGCATATTTATCACCTAATCATATCATGTCATGCCACAATAATAAATCACAGTATTAGCACACTCTACTAATACCTATACTGCTCAAAACAACGGGAAATGATCCCTACTATATCATACATGCAATATATCACTCGCCTAATATAGGCCAATCATCAAATATGTACACATAATTCCATACCAAAACGTACACATATTTAAATATCAATTTTTCACTTTTCAAACAGTGTTAACCGGTTAACACCCTGGGTTAACCGGTTAACGCAAAACAGAACGCGTTTCCTGGCAAATTTTAACAGTGTTAACCGGTTAACACCCTGGGTTAACCGGTTAACGCAAGACAGAAATTAATTATTTTAATTATCATAACAGTGTTAACCGGTTAACACCCTGGGTTAACCGGTTAACGCAAGACAGAAAGTTGTTCCTGCGCTAACACGAACAGAATGCAGAATTACCCGCATTTTTCGCCGTTGGAGGACTTCCGGACCTCCGATTTCGATTCCGTAAAAGGCTACACGTCCAGAAAACTACGACTCATCCAATTATAGGTTCATTCACAGTTTTAACTTAACTTATTCATCCCAATTCAAAGGTATTTCTCAAAACCTAATTAGAGTCAATCAATGGCTTATTACTACCCATCACATGTTAATCCATAATACCCATTAAACGACGATAAACCCCCCTTACCTGAGTTAATCCGGCAAATCCTTCTTTGACCTTCAACAATCGTGAATTCTCCTCTTGAGCCCTAGCCTCTTCTTCTCCCTTTCTCAGTTTCTTCTCTTTTTTCCCAATCCTTACGTGTTCTCTGTTTTCACGTATAAAACCCTTTTTACCAAATGGGACTCTTTACTGATTCCAACTTTATATTCCAATAATAATAATCCAATAATATTCCAATTATTTAATTAAATTAATAAATATACTATTAACTTAAATTAAATAATTATCATATTTTATCGGGGTGTTACACATGCCGTAAACAAGAGAGAAAGGGGTTGCCCCTGTTGAAGTGCAGACAGATGTACGATACCCATGTAAAGCAAATGGCAGCATCTCATGCCAATCTTTGTATGTAACAACCATCTTCTGGATAATCTTCTTAATATTCTTGTTAGCAGCTTCAACAGCCCCATTCATCTTTGGTCTGTAAGGAGAGGAGTTATGGTGTGCAATCTTGAACTCAGCGCACAACTCTTCCATCATCTTATTATTCAGATTAGATCCATTATCAATAATGATCTTATCTGGCACACCATAACGACAAATCAGCTGATTCTTGATAAACTTCACAACCACCTGCCTGGTCACATTCGCATACGAAACGGCTTCAACCCATTTGGTGAAGTAATCAATTGCTACGAGAATAAACATGTGTCCATTGGACGCTTTCGGTTCAATCATGCCGATCATGTCAATTCCCCACATAGAGAAAGGCCATGGTGATGAAATCACATTCAGAAGTGTCGGAGGAATATGAATCTTATCCGCATATATCTGACACTTGTGGCATTTCTTCACATATTTGCAGCAGTCAGACTCCATTGTCAGCCAATAGTAGCCTGCTCTCAACATCTTCCTAGCCATGGCATGTCCATTGGAATGAGTACCAAATGAACCCTCATGGACCTCAGTCATCAACAGGTTTGCTTCGTGTCTATCCACGCATCTGAGCAAAACCATGTCAAAATTTCTCTTATACAGCACTTCACCACTGAGGTAGAAACTGCCTGACAACCTTCTCAAAGTTTTCCTATCTTTCACAGATGCCACAAGCGGGTAGACCTGGTTCTGGAGGAAATTCTTGATATCGAAATACCAAGGCTTATCATCATTCACTTCTTCAACTGCAAACACGTGAGCTGGTCTATCCAAGCGCATCACAGTGATATTAGGAACTTCATTCCAATACTTGACTACAATCATGGAAGCAAGTGTAGCAAGCGCATCTGCCATCCGATTATCCTCTCGAGGAATATGATGAAAGTCAACTTCAGTAAAGAAAGTTGAAATCCTCCTCGCATAATCTCTATACGGAATAAGACCAGGCTGATTCGTCTCTCATTCACCCTTTATCTGATTAACAACTAGGGCCGAATCACCATACACATCAAGAAGCTTGATCCTCAGATCAATACATTCTTCAAGTCCCATAATACAGGCCTCATACTCAGCCATATTATTCGTGCATTTGAAAGTTAGCCTTGCTGTAAACAGAATATGCGTGCCATGAGGAGTAATGATTACTGCCCCAATTCCATTTCCATACTGATTTACAACACCATCAAACACCATCGTCCATCTGGAACCAGGTTCCGGACCTTCATCAAGTGTAGGCTCATCACAATCTTTCATTTTCAAATACAGAATCTCCTCATCTGGGAAGTCATACTGAACAGACTGATGATCTTCAATCGGCTGGTGCGCTAAATGGTCAGCCAAGATACTACCTTTGATAGCTTTCTGAGCTCGATACTCGATATCATACTCAGACAACAACATCTGCCAACAGGCAATCCTTCCAGTTAAAGCAGGCTTATCGAAAATATACTTGATTGGATCCATTCGGGATATCAACCAAGTTGTATGATTTATCATGTACTGGCGCAAACGCTTAGCAGCCCAAGCCAAAGCACAACACGTCTTCTCAAGCATAGAGTATCGAGACTCACAATCAGTAAACTTCTTACTGAGGTACTAGATAGCAGATTCCTTCTTCCCTGATTCATCTTGCTGACCGAGTACACAACCCATCGAGTCTTCAAGAACAGTCAAATACATGATAAGAGGTCTTCCTTCTACAGGCGGAGACAAGATCGGAGATTCAGACAGATATTCTTTGATGCTGTCGAAAGCTTTCTGGCAATCCTCGGTCCAATCATGAGATTGATCTTTCCGGAGGAGCTTGAATATCGGCACACATGTGGCAGTCATGTGGGATATAAATCTGGAAATATAGTTCAAGCGGCCAAGAAAACCTCGGACTTGCTTCTCAGTTTTGGGTGCATGCATCTCTTGTATTGCTTTGACCTTTACAGGATCAACTTCAATACCTCTCTCGCTGACAACGAAACCCAACAACTTGCCAGAACGGACTCCAAATGTACATTTGTTCGGATTCAGACGAAGTCTATACTTCCTCAAACGCTGAAAAAGCTTCAACAAATGTTCAACATGTTCAACTTCCATTCGGGACTTAGCAATCATATCATCAACATAGACCTCTATCGCCTTGTGCATCATATCATGAAACAAGGTAGTCATAGCACGTTGATACGTGGCTCCGGCGTTCTTCAAACCGAAGGGCATCACTCGATAACAGAATGTTCCCCAAGGTGTGATGAATGTTGTCTTCTCCATATCTTCGGGTGCCATCTTAATTTGGTTATAACCGGAAAATCCGTCCATAAACGAAAAGACTTTGAATTTAGCTGTGTTGTCTACCAACATGTCAATGTGTGGTAGAGGAAAATCATCTTTCGGACTAGCCTTATTCAAATCTCTGTAATCAACACACATACGGACTTTTTCGTCTTTCTTAGGCACAGGCACAATATTGGCCACCCATTGAGGATACGTAGAAGTCACCAGAAACCCCGCATCAATTTGCTTCAGAACTTCCTCTTTGATCTTCACTGCCATGTCTGGATGGGGATAAAATTTCTAGCAAACGGCAATCATCCACAATAAAGCACAAACTCCGCTAGGGAGACGACAACAACATAGGATTTACAACTACCGAATACTGGGTAGAAGACCGCAAAATCCACCATCAACCAGAATGAACCACAAAGGTTACCTCTGCTAGGGGACAAAAGTAGGGTTTATAACTACCGAATAATGGGTAGAAAACCAATCGACTCTTGCCGAGGAACAAAAATGTTCACAAATACCTATTCCACAAAAGGGAACAAAGGTATACAGGATTTACAACTACCGGGTAATAGGTGGAAAACCAACAACTCTCCTGAGGAATAAAAGGTATATAACCACAAATTCCGCCAAGAGGGAAAAGAGAACATAGGACTTACAACTACCGGTTACTGGGTAGAGGCCCAAACTCCACTGGGGATAAAAAGAATTATTGCCGGTTACTGGGCAATTCATTCATTTATTCCACAGGGCAGCACAAAAGACAGTTGAAAAATGCCAATTCAGGATCAAACCAAAAAGGCAAACCGAATCAAGACTTCATGATCAAGAATTAATCAAGAGAAACTATTCTTGTGTGAAGAAATTGGAAGAAATTTTGAGAGAAAATTTTGGAGAATTTGGATCTAGATCTGAAAAATGAATGCTAATCTCCTGAAAACAGTTAGGTTTTTCTTTATATATGCCTTGCTAATTATGTTGTAATCATGTTTAAGCCAAATGCTAATGAGATTAATCAAGTTTTAAGGTGTATGTGCAAATTGGATTTTCACCCCCATGCATGGAATGCATGTGTGAACAGTACACGAATTTGGTTTATTTTCACTTAAAATCCAATTTTGAAACCAATGGCAATGGCAAAAAGTACAAGCAATGCACAAATTTTGAATTTTATGATTTCCCTCCAAAAAACCAATGGATTAACAAGTGATTATGTCATGACAATTCATGTAATGTGATGCATGATTTGGAAATTAGAGGTCAAGAGGAGAAAAATTCAAAAAGAGCCACTCATTTTGGAGTTTTGGTTGAAAAGATATGGCCATTTGAATCTTCAAGCATACTTTGCCATGTTTTGATCATATCTCCTTAACCACACATGAGAAATTGATGATCTTGGACTTTTTGGAAATGGGAGAGAAATATCTACAACTTTCATGTTCAACAAAATTTAATTTGAAGCTCTTTTGATGATGTAATATTGAGTTGAAGTTGGTCCAAAATCTTTCCATTTTTGGAAAGTTCAAATTATGGGTCACTTTCTATTTTTGGAAATTTTTGACTGGACCTCAAATTCTTCAATGTGAGTGTTTGAAATGTCAAATGAGACTTGTTTGAACATGAATGAAGTATTTCTAATCACTTCCCACCTCCAAATCCATAGTTGACTTTGCAGTTGACTTTCTAGGCATTCAGACGACTGGGAAATGTTCTGATGAAATTCAAGCCTCTACCACTTGGGATTTTGCTTCAAAAAGACATCATAGCTCATGTGAACTCTTGATAATGATTGTGGGGTCCAAATCTCAAGAATAACCACCATCTATTGCTCAATGAATGCCTTTGATTGCCTTAACCTGTTGATTGCTCCATCTGCAAGACAAAGGTTAGATGACATATTTTTGTACTTTTGATTAGTGATAAAAGGAAAAGTAATTACATACAAATGCAAGGAATGCTTGGTGATCAAGAACCACTCTAAAAAAGATGACCCACCCACAGGGAAGGAAGCAAGGTGTTTAATGATCCTTGAGGCAATGCAATGATATGATATGATGCCATGAGGGATCTTAGGGATAAAATTGGGGTCTTACACCTGCAACAAGCAAGGTTTGGTTGGAAATAAAAAGGGCTCATTCATGTCATGATTATAGAGGCACCTTGGCCTAAGAAGATCCACAGTTATCTCAGAAAGATCCATTGGCAGTCAGTACAATCAGTTCTTGAGCATTTTTGCCCTAAACTAGGGTTTGGCATAAAATCAGTTTATTTCTGATTCCTTGGGTGAAACTCATTTCCATGGCCCTACATATGTCCACAAGGGTCTACATACAAAAAATCGGCTCTTTATTTGAGCTAGAGGTGCTTCAATTGATCAATGGAATCAGAAATTAGACAGTTTGGGAAAAGTCAACTGTGGGGCCAGAAAAGTCAACTCCTGACATTTTGAGAATGGAATCTCAAAATCCATGCCTAATGGAGCCTACATGTGAAATTTGATCAAGGTTGGATCATGGATTCATCATTTAATCAGGAGTTGGAAAAGTTACCAAATTTGGAAATAGTTGACTTTCCATTTAAGGCAAGTTTTATGGTTTTTGCATCCCCTTTAGGCCCATTTTCCACCAAGATGCAAACTCCATTTGAAACTTCCTCCAACATGAAAGTTGTTCCTCTTGTTCCAAGCTTTCTAGAGATATAAAGTTTGTTTCCTTTGGATTAAAATTGAGAAAGTTATGCTTGGTCAAAGTAAGACATTATTTTAGGACACTTAGAAAATTTTCTAAGTCCAAAATCTTCAAGATTTGTCAAGACTTATGGGCCAGATTTCTTGCACTTCAAGGCATCTTTTAAAAATACTTTCTTCATGACAGTTGTACCTTGCTATGTCCTCTTTCACATCCTTTTGGAATCATCCCATTTGGATCATTGGTTTGAAAGATACACTAATCTAAGTTTGGTATCATAGACTGAATTTTTTGACAGCATTTAGGCCAAACTGTCCCAACCATTTTGCAACTATGAAACCTGAAATTTATGGCCATTTTTCACCTCTTTCCACTCATCATTTCAAATTGTGTTCAACATGAAAGATGTTAAGCTCCATGCCTTCTTTCTACTGTTTGCATTGCCTTGCCATTTGGACATGTACTCATCAAGATACAAGGTCTTAAAGTCACCCTGTTAGACTGTTTTTATGCTGCAGCCAAACAACCAAGTCAGACCACAAAATTGACCAGCCCTTGCTTTTACCTAATTTGGCCATTTGCTTTATATTCACTCACTTAAGCTTTGCTACATTTAGAACTTGCTCATACCACCCCCACTTTTTACATCATTTTGTCATGAACCAAAACAAATACTTCAAGCCCATTAACACTTAAAACCCTACATACTTAAACATTCTAAACCCTAATCTGAAAAATGGTGGCTGCAAAAAGTTCAGAGCAAGGAGCAAGAAATCCATCTCATTCCATTTTCATTTCACAAGTTTTTAAAACACCTCTTTTTTCCTTCCATCCTTCCATCTTCAAGGGGCAGCAGACCTTGCATCCACTAGGTACCTTTACTTCTCCATTTTCATGAGCATATATCCATGTTGCTCATCATGTTACCCATGCTTCATGTTATTTTTTCATTTATTCCATGCTTAATTCATCCTATTTTCACTATCCCATGCTTGTTTCGTGCTAATTTTTGGTGTTAATACTATGCTATGCATGCTTATGAACCCTTCAACATGAGACATTGCTTTTAACTTTAATTTTGTAACATTATTTTTTGTTGAATCCGGGTGCATGAAGCCCCCTTGTTGTTCGCTTTTCTACATGCTAAAGCCATTATTTTCATCGAAACAAAGCACCATTGTGTTCTACATGTTCCATACTTGAAGTTTGCTTTTTATACCATGTCATTTGGAGCACTGTAGCTTGAGATATGTCGAGTGGAAGATGGAATAATTTGTCTGCGTTTTCGCGTTCCATTATGCATGCTGTTAGGGTTTTCTCATTTTGCATGGGAGAGGCGATGACGTGGCCGCGTAATAACCATGAGATCGCGCATGCAACTTATCATCACAACCGTCGACCTAATCTTTTGTCTTTTAGTGTTTAATGAGTACTTGACCAATTGATGTATGTATGACATGTTTTTTTTAAATGAACATTATTTTTTTGTGCTGTCACGTTTTTTTCCTGCTGGATTGGGCTTGACGCTGGATATGCTATCCGCCCCCCACCACACACGAGGCCCATCATCACTATTTCATTTTTATTTTCTTTCTTTAATTCTTTTATTCATTTTTTTTATTCTGTTTTGATTTAATTAATATTTTTTTTTATTTATTCATAAAAATACCAAAAAATATATTTTACATTCTTTAATGTTTTATTTAATTTATTTAATTTTTATTTTCATATTTTATTTAATGTTAATATTTTAAATTAATTATTTGTTTCAAATAGTCCATTTTAACACATATTTTTTTATTAATTTTATTTTCATAGCTTAAAATTATTTTTAACTTCTGATTTTTGGGATGAGAGTTGACCAATTCCTCAAGGTCAACCTAACCTTTTATTGGAATTTTATTTCCCATTTTTAATTTATTTTGGATTTATTTTTGACCGAGTTTGCTTGGTTGACTTTTCATTTGACTTTTGTTTTATTTCAATTAATTTATACACTAATTGACATTATTTTTAAAATCTTTTTGGGGGATGATGATATCCTGACCCCGCCTTATTTAGTTTAATTTTTCATAATTTATTTGATTATTTTACTATTTATTTAATAATTTTCAAGTTGACTTGACTTTTCAGTTGACTTTTCTATGATTGATGTTTGACTTAGGGATTGTTTAAGGCAATTGAAGAGATCTTTTGATCCTCCCTTGTTCGTCTCATAGACCATGTATTAGAGGCCTCTCATCTTGATTTTATTTTTATCCTTGCATCATTTCCCGATTAAATTATTTAGTCATCCTTTATGTGCATAGTTTCAGCTGTCTGATTCATCTGATATTTTTTACACTTGTTTCTTTCATCCATGCTTCTATTGTTTGATTGTTTAACATGTTTATACTTCTCATGCATTGTCTAATGCTCATTCATTTCATTCTTTGATTATTTGACTTGATTATATACATGATCGCTTATCTTATCTGTTTGATTAACTGTTGCCTACTTGTATGGTGTATGAGGCATATATTATTATTGTTTGATTGTCATGGACAATCCCCATTCATAACAAATGTACCCCTCTCCCATGAGGTGTATAATGTTTATTCTTTCATTCTTTATTCAACTGTTAATATAAGAATTAAAACGAACATTCGATAACCATTTCAAAACAAGATCAAAACCTCGATCCAACGTCGAGTAATCATTTTCAAAACTTAACAAAACCAGCACGAATTCATCCATTCTTTTGTAAGTAGATTGCTTCATGCATCGCCATTTCTCTTGTAAGTCGATTGCTTCAGTCATCGCCATCTACCACCTATAAGTCGATTGCTTCATGCATCGCCATCTACCCTTATCCCTGGTTCCTTTCCTTGCTCCATTCGTCGATTCTTATTCCGATTAGGTAGCACCCATTAGGTAGAACCCTTTATATGATAACATAGGTAGAATTCCCATATTCCTTTGTATGATAACATAGGTAGAATTCCCATATTCCTTTGTATGATAACATAGGTAGAATTCCCATATGCTTTTGTATGATAACATAGGTAGGATTCCCTCATTCTTTGTATGATAACATAGGTAGAATTCCCTCATTCTCTTGCATGCTAACATTAGGTAGATGTTCCCATTTGTAAATCCTAACACTTAAGTACATATTGCATGACAACTCTAGGGCAAAGCTTCTCCATTTCTAGACCTTCCGTGCGTCTCCGATCCTGTGGCATGTCACTCCGTCCTATTGCAAAGAGGTAACTGCCTAAGACTCGATTCAGCAAGCTGCGACACCTGTTGATAGGACGTGAACACATTGCCCACCCTTCTTTGTAAGTCCATGTTCAGATGGCAACCCCTAGTTAGTCGAACTACGGCAACTCTGATTCTCATGTTCAGATGAGATACGTAGGCACAAGATGCGATGTCTTGCCGAGTTTGACTGACAACTAACAACTAATCCTTGTTTGCTTTCGCCCTCGTTGCGATTCTTTTCTCTCGCCCTCGTTGCGATCGAGACCTTCCCTTTCTCTTGCCCAAGTTGCAATCGAGACCCTTGTTCCCGTAGTTAGCTGAACTACATTTTGCTCTAATTCTCATTCCAAATGAGATACGTAGGCATAAGACGCGATGTCTTAGCGAGCACACTTATCCTTAACCCATAGGTAGCCGAGCTACGAAGACTCTGATTCTCATATTCAGATGAGATACGTATGCAGTGGATACGACATCCGTGCGAGTCATTTTATTTTGACCCTCTTTTAGTACATTAGATAAACACACACCCTTCAGACAAGAACAACAAGAGTGGATCCCGTAGAGTACTACGGATGCGTAGGGGTGCTAATACCTTCCCTTCGCATAATCGACTCCCGAACCCAAGATTTGGTTGCGAGACCTTGTCTTTTCCTTTCCTTTCTCCAGGTTTACTTCAAGCGTTTCCTTTCCCTCCTTTGGGATAAATAACGCACGGTGGCGACTCTTCTGTCATTTCTTTTTCGCCGGTTGTTTTTTCGCATACTATATTTTTTTTAGGTTGCGACAGCTGGCGACTCTGTTGGGGATCCGATTTCCCTAAGCGAGTCCCTCCTAGCTTTTGTAGGTTTCTTGTTTGTTGGGTGTTTATTCTTTTGTACAGTTATTTATTTTTAGCATTTACCTGCTTTATCTTATTGCATTATGTATATATGTTGCATCTGCTGTTGGGTTGGCTGTTTGTTGGGGTGGGATGTTCTATGAGAGATAAGCCCACTACCCAGGCTTGAGCGTACACATAGGTTTTAGAGTGGATAGTCATAAGGCTTGCGTGGCATGTTGCTACGTCAAGTCGTTCATGAAGACCCACACCCAGACGAGGTTTCTTTGGATACGTTATGTCCTATGGGTGTTCCATAACGACAGATGTTCCTTTAGAAATCGTCGACTCTGGTGACCATTTCCCGAGAACTCAGTCGAGGTCTCTCCGCCGAGACGGATTTATGTTAGCTCTGGTGGACGCATTCTCGCTGCTCAATCCGAGGACCCCGAGACTGGGAACTTGCTCTTAGGATGTCATGTTGAGGGGAGTCAGTGGAGGTCTTTTATCCTGTAATAATGCCAAACCTTCAGTGGTAAACGTATTATTCCTGACTGAAGGGCTAAAGCTGACGAACTTCTGTTCTTAGAACCTACCAGTGAGGGGCGGGCTAAATTCAAGAAGCCTTAACTTTCAACCAACTCGGTTTTCTGAAGCAGAGCTTTGATCTAGTATTATATTCCTCAGTGGGTTTCTCTTCAAACAGTGCAACTCGACAGTTGTTCAAGCAAATACAACAACCTTGATTTCCATGTCACTGCATTGCATCACATCATTTGCATTTACATCATTTAATACATGTTTATCAATTACCAGGGGTTTACATCTCCTTATTGATCCCGGTCGGGGTTTTCTGGTTCTCTTAAGATGGATATTGGCAGAAAGAGACATGTCGCCTACAAGTTTCCTGTGGTCTCTTTGGAGCCTATTCAACAGCTGATGAAGTCAATGGATCATGATTCTCTAGAAGGATTCCGGAAGGATTACAGTTTGATTCTAAGTTTCGTCACGGTTCTCTCCAAAGATCAACATGATACTCTCTTTACACTACTGCAGTTCTATGACCCTCCATTGAGGTGTTTCACAATCCCAGATTATATCTTGGTCCCTACTTTGGAGGAGGTTGCCGGTTTTCTCAGAGTTCCTATCAAGCCGCAATTGCTATTCTACAGTTCTGAGTTCCTGCCCGATCTCAGCATGGTTGCTTCAGCCACATATTTGGGAAGTCAGTCTTGGAGTCTAATATGTGTCAGAAGGGAGGAGTCAGTGGTTTTCATTTGAGTTTCTTGGTGGGAGAAGCCAAAAGAAGATTGAAGGTGGTGATCAGAGGGGTTTCAATGTTGTGTTAGCTCTTTGTGTATATGGGATCGTCCTGTTCCCTAATGTTGCGAAATTTGTGGACGTAGACGCTATACGCCTCTTCGTGTTGGGTAATCCAGTGCCGACCTTGTTGGGAGATTTCTTTTATTCGGTGCATCACAGGAACGAGAATAGAAAAGGAGGATTATTGAACTGTTGTGCACCCTTGTTTCATAAGTGGTTCAGTTCCCACCTACCCAAGTCACGAGCGTTCGTTGATCTCAAGGACTCGTTGAGTTGGTCGAAGAGATTGATGGGGATAAGAGCTAAAGATATTTCTTGGTGGTCAGACCAGAACTTGCTTCGGGCAGATATTATTCACAGTTGTGGGAACTTCCCGAATGTACCTTTGGTAGGAAGAAGAGGAGGAATCAACTATAATCCTTCTCTAGCAGTCAGACAGTTTGGATATGCTTTAAGAACTCCGCCTTTGGAAAAGGACGTGGAAGAATCTCTATTTTTCCATTCTTCGTCTGATTTGACTGTATCCCGTAAGGCAGCTGAGGCCTGGCTCAAGGTAATCAAGAGAGGAAGGACTGTGCTTGGAAAAGGAGATTGTCGGACGTATCCTCAGTATGAAGATTGGCTTCAGGGAAGAGTCGAAGAGTTTGGTCTGCAGTTTCCTATGGAAGAACCTTTGTATCCACCTACTCCTGAGCAGTCAACAATGGTGAGCCGAGAGGAGTATGACAAATTGAAGAAAGCCATGGAGGAATTTCAAACTGAAAACTCGGAGTTGAGTATGAAATTACAAGACTGTATGCACTTGTACCATGAGGCGGAATATTAGAAGGGGGAAGCTATCAAATTGCAAGAGGAAGCAGAAAAGGAATTGGCTGTGGAGGTAGACTTCTTCAGGAAGACAAACAAAGCCTTGGGGTCATCCAGTTCTGAGTTGAGGCGAGTCAAGCAGCAGTTAACAGATGCTCATGGTAAGTTAGCTGGGTGGCAAGAGCAATGGGATGCATTTTCAGCTTCTCAGAAGGCAAAAGAGGAAGAGATGGTGGTTCAATTGACTGGTCAGATGGAGAAATTGAAGATTCAGCTGAAGGAGAAGAACAATGAGCTTCTGTGCGCCCGTTCAACCAATGGCGACTTCACGAATCAACTCAACAAGGCTCAAGAGCAGATTGAAGAACTCAAGGTGCTAGTGGGTTTGAAGAAGTCCAAACTTGAAGAGGTATTCGGGGAGGATAATGGGAATTACTACATAGAGCACATCAACAAACTGGTGGGGTTATTCACAAGAGGAATCTACTTATCCGGCGTTTGACAGAATTTCCAGATCATCTTGACACGGTGGCATTATTGGCTGAAGTGAGGAGCAGTCCTTATGGGTTGTATACAGGAGGCTGATTCCTGATTCTTTTGTTCCTCTCTTTACTTTTTGTGTTGTTGCTTTGTAGTGATGATCCACAGACTTGTTGTGGGGATCCTCTTTTGATGTACTGTTGGCTACGACCTTTCTCCTTGAACTCACTTATATGATGGTTTTCCTTTATTGCATCTTGACCTCAGAAGATTATCTACGGCTCGGTCTTCTCGCACTATTCACCTAATGTGAGACTGGAATCAAGGGGGTAGAATACGCTTTGGAATGGATAAACATGTCATTGCATTCACATATTCATTTGCATGTCTTGCATAACAGGTACCACGACGGTGTTCTCATTTGTTTGGTGTTCCACTAGCAGGATAGCTGATTCAGGAATCCACCGGTATGGTACCCGCAGAAACCAGCAGAGAGCTATGGAGGGCCTATAAGCAGAACTCGCCGAGATGAGGATCCGCATGACTCAGTTTATGGATGTGGTTCAGGGGGTGGCTCAAGGACAGCAAGAGCTCAGACAGATGATACAAAGGAATCCCGCCACTACTCAACTAGAGACGGTGACTGATCCCCCAGCTGGAGAGGTTAACGAACCCAGTAGACCGGGGCCTACCCCGACCCCACATGTCAACTCCGGTCAACAGCCCGTCCATGATGATCAGGACGATCAGTTCACCCAGATATAGGAGGACTTTGGCATGGGCCATGGCATGGACCCCATGTTCAGGAGATTAGAGGAGAGGCTGAAGGCAGTGGAAGGACAGAATCCTCTGGGGGTAGACGTTGTTGACTTGGGGTTGGTCCCAGGAGTGAGGGTGCCACCAAAATTCAAGGTTCCGATATTCGAAAAATACAATGGCAGCTCTTGCCCAAAGACCCATGTGCAAGCCTACTTCCGTAAAATGATTGCATACTCCGACGACGAGAAGCTCCTCATGTACTTTTTCGAGGACAGCCTAGCTGGGGCATCCCTGGAATGGTATATGAGGTTGGACAGAGCCCACATCCGTTTCTGGAGGGATTTGGCTGAGGCTTTCGTGAAGCAATACCAGTACAACACAGACATGGCACCGGACAGAACCCAGCTTCAGAATCTGTCTCTCAAAAGCAATGAATGCTTCAGGGAATATGCTTAACACTGGAGAGAGACAGCTACCCGTGTTCAGCCTCCTATGTTGGAGAAGGAAATGGCTAACATGTTCATGAACACACTACCCGGATCTTACTTGGAGCGTTTGGTGGGTTGCAACGCCTCCAATTTCGTTGATGTAGTCTCTACCGATGAGAGGGTGGAGAACTATTTGAAGACCTGCAAGATCCAGAATGGAGGTGGATCGTCATCAGGGGTGAAGAATCCGTTCATTCAGGGATAGAAGCGAAGAGAAGGGGATGTTAGTGTTGTGTCTTCCTATCAGAACAGGGGTGTCAGAAGGAACAGTTTTCAGACTTAGCATCAGCAACCTTATGTTGTAGCTGTGACTATTCCGGCTGTAGCACCAATACAACAACAACAACCACAACGTCAACTAACTCAGTACCCACAACAACAGGGTAACATACCCGCCTATCAACAAAGGCAAAAGGCGATGGACAGGCGTTTCGACACTCTTCCAATGTCGTACGCTCAGTTGCTTCCTAGCCTTCAACAGCTACAACTTGTGCAGTTACGCACTCTGGCTCCTCCTGTTGGCAGACTTCCGGTGGGTTATGATGCCAACGCTAGGTGTAATTTCCACTCTGGAGCACCTGGCCATAATATTGAGAACTGCAAAGCTTTTAAGCACGTAGTTCAGGACCTCATAGACTCAAAGGCCATCAACTTTGCGCCGGCTCCTAATGTCGTCAATAATCCCATGCCGCAGCATGGTGGTGCAAATGTTAATATGATGGAAGGAGAAACCAAGTCCATCAGGGATGTGTTGAAGCTGAAGACTCCGTTGTTGGATATCAAAGGTTACTTGCTGAAGGCCGATGTTTTCCCCGGTTGTGGGAATGGTTGTTTGGGCTGTGCTACACAGAGCGAGGGTTGTTTGAAGCTGCAGCAGGGTATCCAGGCCTTGCTAGACAATGGTATCCTCCAGGCTGAAGACTTGCCTGTCCAAGATATTTTCGAAGGGGTTGATGAAGAGGTGTTTGAAGATGTCGTTGATGAATTCACAGATGTTGTTCTTGCCGATTCTGTAATTCATAATGATGTATTTAATTTTTCCAATGTTGTTGCTGATATCCCAAACAATATGGTTAATTCTGATGTAATTGAACTTGTTTCCGATGTTTCAGATGCTTGTATTTCAATGAATGAGATTTCTGAGTATGACTGTGATGTTGCTACTATCACCATTTTCTATCCAACTGCTCAGATCAGTGTGCCAGAAGCGTAACCGGTGCCACCAGTGCGACCATCCACTATGACCATCACGACCCCTGGTCCTTTACCTTTCACCAGCGAAAGGGCCAATCCTTGGCATTATGGGGGGAGTGTATACACGCAGGATCACGGAGTGGAGCAACCACTGAAAATAGAGATGCAGAATCAGAAGCTTGAATCTAAGGTGGAAATAAAAGATCCCTCAGTGGACAATGTTGGTGGAATCAGGCGATTCACCAGGAGTGGTAGACTGTTCTCACCTCCGGTTACCCAAGCTGATAATGCTGACGCCGCGGCAAAAGCCAAAGGCAAACAAGCTGTAAAGGTGGGTACCTCTGCACCCAGGCTGGTTCTGAGCCTACTTTTGCGAAGGATGTGGACGAGCTCTTGAGAATCATAAAGAAGAGCGACTACAAGGTAGTCGACCAGTTGATTCAGACTCCATCCAAGATATCTATTCTCTCACTCCTGTTGTGTTCGGAGGCACACAATGAGGCACTTCTGAAGGTTCTTAATGCTGCTTATGTGCCTCATGAGATCTCAGTAAACCAACTAGAAGGGATCGTTGCCAATGTCCATGCAAGCAACAGGTTGGGTTTCACTGATTTGTACTTGACACCAGCTGGACGCAATCAAAACAAGGATTTGCACATCTCGATGGAATGCAGAGACACTGTGTTATCACATGTTCTGGTGGATACAGGTTCCTCTCTCAACGTGCTACCCAAGAGAGCCCTGTCAAGGTTAGAAGTAGAAGGTTTGGTCTTGAAGCCTTGCGATCTCATTGTGAGAGCCTTCGATGGTTCTAAAAGGTCGGTGCTCGGATAGGTAGAATTGCCAATTCTGATTGGATCGCAAACCTTCAACACTGTCTTCTATGTGATGGATATCAACCCTTCCTATTGTTGCCTGCTAGGTCTTCCTTGGACCCACAATGTTGGGGCAGTCTCCTCAACTTTACATCAGAAGATCAAATTCCCAGTCAATGGAAGAATTATCATCGTCTGTGGTGAGGAAGACATTTTGGTCAGTAACCTGTCTACATTCAAGTATGTAGAGGTAGAAGGTGAAATTCATGAGACCCTGTGCCAGGCCTTCGAGGCAGTTCAGATCAAGGATGCAGCTCCGTTGGAAGAGGTTAAAGCGGGTGCCTCTATCTCATCCTTCAAGCAGGCGCAGGCCTTGGTAGATTCGAGTGTTGCTCCCGGTTGGGGACGTCTGTTGGAGTTACTAATGAAAGAAGACAAGTTCGGGATTGGGTATCAGCCAGCTCTGACTTCTACAACTTCAGCGCCTCAGACTCGTCAGGGGCCGATTACTTTCTCCAGCGCTGGCATCATTCAGTATGGCCAGATCTCTACAATCAACGAAGAAGATGGGGATAGTGATTGCGACATTGACAACTGGGTGCGTCCGAGGATCCCGGGTGAAGTCATCAACAATTGGTCTTCTAAGGAGATTATTCAAGTCACTCTTCTTGAAGAATAATTTTTCTTGTTTGTTCATGCATGTCCAAGTCTTACGTTCCTCCCAGGGCGTAATGACTCATTGTAGGGCTATCTATGTGACTACCTGCATTTTTGTCATAAATAAAGGACGTCTTTTTGCATTCAAATATTTTGTTCACTGTCTTTCTATTTTTGCAGTTTTCAAAAACCAAATATCAAAAAATATTTGGCAATGTTTTGTTTAGTTTTCACTCACTGTTCACACTCATAAGCACATACCATCACTCATGCAGATGTACGTCACCGGATCCTATTGATAACGGTTCTGCTATGACTTGCTTCGACTTTGAAAATCCAATCTTTCAAGCTGAAGAAGAGGGTGATGAAGACTGTGAACTCCCTGAAGAACTTGCCAGGCTATTAAAGCAGGAGGAAATGGTCATTCAACCGCATCAAGAGTCTACTGAAGTGATTAATCTCGGCACCGAGGATGTCAAGAGAGAAATCAAGATAGGGGCTGCCTTGGAAGATGATGTGAAGAAGGGGTTGATTGAACTGCTATAAGAGTATGTTGACATCTTCGCTTGGTCTTATCAGGATATGCCAGGGCTTGACACAGACATTGTGGTACACCGTTTGCCTCTCAAAGAGGGTTGTCCTCCGGTCAAGCAGAAGCTCAGAAGAACAAGACCAGAGATGGCTGTCAAGATAAAGGAAGAAGTGAAGAAGCAGTTGGATGCAGGGTTTCTAGCAGTTACCAATTATCCTCCATGGTCTGCAAATATCGTTCCCGTACCTAAGAAGGATGGAAAGGTACGGGTGTGTGTTGACTACCGGGATCTGAACAGAGCTAGTCCTAAAGATGATTTCCCATTACCTCACATCGATGTTTTGGTGGATAATACGGCTCAGTTCTCGGTATTCTCCTTCATGGAAGGGTTTTCTGGCTATAATCAAATTAAGATGGCACCAGAAGACATGGAGAAGACAACTTTCATAACCCCGTGGGGCACCTTCTGCTACAAGGTGATGGCGTTTGGTCTGAAAAACGTTGGGGCAACATATCAACGAGCTATGGTAACTCTTTTCCATGATATGATTCATCATGAAATCGAGGTTTATGTGGATGATATGATTGCCAAATCTCAAACAAAAGAAGAACATCTAGTGAATCTGCAGAAACTGTTTGAGCGTTTGAGGAAGTTCAAGCTAAGGCTTAATCCGAACAAGTGTACTTTCGGGGTGAGATCTGGAAAGCTGCTGGGTTTTATTGTTAGTGGAAAAGGGATTGAGGTGGATCCTGACAAAGTGAAAGCAATACAGGAAATGCCTGAGCCAAGAACAGAAAAACAAGTATGCGGTTTCTTAGGAAGGTTGAACTACATTGCAAGGTTCATCTCTCACCTAACAGCCACGTGTGAGACAATTTTCAAATTGCTAAGAAAAGATCAGGCTATCAGGTGGAATGATGATTGTCAAAGGGCTTTTGAGAAGATAAAAGAGTATTTGCAGAATCCTCCTATCCTTATGCCTCCAGTCCCAGGGAGACCGTTGATTATGTACTTGACAGTACTTGAATTCTATAGGTTGTGTTCTCGGTCAACACGACGAGACAGGTAGGGAAGAGCATGCCATTTACTACCTGAGCAAAAAGTTCACAGATTGCGAGTCGAGATACTCAATGCTTGAGAAGACATGTTGTGCACTTGCATGGGCTGCTAAGCGATTGAGACAATACATGCTGACTCACACAACCTTACTGATCTCCAAAATGGATCCAGTCAAGTACATATTTGAGAAGCCAGCTCTCATCAGAAGGGTTGCTCGTTGGCAAATGGTACTGACAGAGTACGACATCCAGTATACATCCCAGAAAGCCATCAAGGGGAGTATTTTGTCATACTATCTTGCTCAACAACCGATTGAAGGCTATGAGCCAATGAAGTTTGATTTTCCAGATGAAGACATCATGTTCCTCAAGATGAAAGACTGTGAAGATCCAGTTGTTGAGGAGGGACTTGATCCAGACGAAAAGTGGACTTTAATGTTTGATGGGGCCGTCAATGCTAAAGGAAGTGGAATTGGTGTTGTCATTACTACTCCGAAAGGTGCCCACATGCCTTTCACCGCTCGTCTGACTTTCGAGTGCACCAATAATGAAGCCGAATATGAAGCCTGTATCCTGGGTATTAAGCAAGCCATTGATTTGAGAATCAAGACTCTGGACATCTTCGGAGATTCAGCTCTAGTGATCAATCAGGTGAATGGTGATGTGAATACTCTCCAGCCTACTCTGGTCCCCTACAAAGATTACACGAGAAGACTGTTGACTTTCTTCACAACAGTAAAGCTGTATCATATACCTCGCGATGAGAACCAGATGGAAGATGCTCTTGCTACTCTATCCTCCATGATCAAGGTGGTTCGGTGGAACAATGCTCCCAGGATCGATGTTATGCGCCTCGATAGGGCCGCGTATGTGTTTCCTGCTGAACTGGTAGTTGATGACAAGCCCTGGTATTACGACATCAAGTGCTTTCTGAAGAATCAAGAGTACCCTACAGGGGCATCAAACAATGATAGAAAGACTTTGAGAAGATTGACAGGTAGTTTCTTCTTGAACAAAGACGATGTACTGTACAAAAGGAACTTTGGCATGGTCTTGCTCAAATGCATGGACAGACACGAAGAGGACATGTTAATGCATGAAGTTCATGAAGGCTCCTTCGGTACTCATGCCGGCGGACATGCAATGGCTAAGAAATTGCTGAGAGCGGGTTATTACTAGATGACCATGGAATCTGATTGTTTCAAATATGCTCGGAAGTTCCATAAATGCCAAATTTATGCTGATAAGGTGCATGTGCTGCCCAATCCTCTGAATGTGATGTCTTCGCCGTGGCCGTTTGCTATGTGGGGCATTGATATGATTGGAAAGATTGAACCGACTGCTTCCAATGGGCATCGCTTTATCCTTGTTGCCATCGACTATTTCACCAAGTGGGTCGAAGCCGCGTCATTTACGAAGGTCACCAGACATGTGGTTGCCCGGTTCATTAAGAAATAAATCATTTGTCGCTATGGGGTTCCTGAAAGAATCATCACCAATAATGGTTCTAATCTCAATAACAAAATGATGAAGGAGTTGTGCCAGAACTTCAACATTCAACATCACAATTCTTCCCCTTATTGTCCTAAGATGAACGGTGCTGTTGAGGCAGCAAATAAGAACATAAAGAAGATTCTGTAGAAGATGGTCGTTACGTACAAAGATTGGCATGAGATGTTACCATTCGCCTTTCATGGGTACTGTAGTTCAGTGCGTACGTCGACTGGGGCAACCCCTTACTCCCTTGTGTATGGTATGGAAGCAGTCCTACCTGTTGAAGTGGAGATTCCTTCTCTAAGAGTCCTGCTGGATGTCAAGTTAGATGAAGCTGAATGGATTCGGACAAGGTTCAATGAGTTGAATCTTGTCGAAGAGAAGCGAATGGCAGCCATTTGTCATGGGCAGTTATATCAGAGTCGGATGAAGAGAGCCTTTGATCAGAAAGTGCGTCCTCGGTGTTTCCAAGTCGGAGATTTAGTGTTGAAAAAGATCCTTCCTCCTCAGACAGATCACAGGGACAAGTGGACTTCTAATTATGAGGGACCATACATTGTCACCAAGATTTTTGATGGTGGAGCCTTAATGCTTGCAACTATGGATGGTGAAGACTTCACTTCCCCTGTGAACTCGGACGCAGTTAAAAAATACTTTGCATAAAATAGACCCGCTGGACAGTAAAAAGAATAGTCCAGGCAAAAATGGGCATCCCGGCGAACCAAGAAAATGAAAAAGGTTCGGGCAAAAGTTAGGGATTAAAAATGAAAAGATTGTACACCCGTTAAGTTGAAAACCTGAAAAGACAACTTAGGCAAAAATGGGTATCCCGGTGGATTGAAAACCCGAAAGGGCGATCCAGGCAAAAGTTAGGGATTAAGCAAATGACTGCATTCTGAGTAGTCCTGAATCTCATCTCATGTCGATAACTGGAAACTTTCTAAGGATAAGAGACAGTCCAATCACCTTTTTCAGAAAGCTGATCATCTAGAGGATATTGAAGACGAGCGAGTCATAACAGAATTGGAACCCGATAGAAATCCATTTCACATTGCCATTAGATTAATTTCTGTTTTTATCATTTGTGCGATTACCTCTTTCCAGGGATTGCTTCCTGATGTAAATGCCTATTCAGAGGCCGTTCAATCAATGAAATCATGTTATTCAGTATATCTCTGTTTTCATTTTCATTTTACTGTTTTGTTTGCAAAAATGACGTTCGAATTTTTGATAAACACTGCATCATGAAACATAAGAGCTTTATAGGTACATGCTCAGTAAACATTTAAAATTGCTGTAAATTTTAAGTGCTTTGGATCGTCTATTCAGAACAGGTATACTCGGGGCATTTCCTTAAGGTCCTTAACAGATGATCGCAGATGTTTCTCTCCAACAGTTGGTATTTGGTATCTTATCCCTGCAGAAGTTGGTCCGAGCGTTGGATTCTTCAATCCCCAGCAGATTCTCACTACTGTGTTCCAGACTATACACTCCCCAGTAGAGTTGACAGTGCCAGACTGTATATCCCCAGCGGAGTTGACTGTGCCAGACTGTATCTTCCAAGCGGAGGCGGCTGCTCCTCAGAGTTCGATGCCAGATCGATGATCTCGACGCTAGACTCGTGGTCTATTTCCTTGAAGCGGAATCTCGGTACCATATCGGTGTTTGCTTCCTCTGCTGAGTCGTCTCTCTCGCAGATTATGGTTTCCAGAACCACCGTCGCTTTTCCCAGCAGCACGCTTTCAGTGTCAGTCTCTCCCCAGTCAGAGTCTCGGTATTTGGTTATTACCTGAACACCGCGTGGCCGGTCGTTTCTTCACAGAGTTCATTGTGCTGTGTATCTCCAACAGCATTCCCAGAGTCCAGAAGATTGTAATCATTTCCCCAACAGATTTCTTTGCCTCGGCTTGACATTCTCCCCAGTATTTCGCATCCCTGCATGTAGAATCATATTGCATTGCATCCTCCCAAATCGCGTAGCATTTCCATTTCCATCGAGCATTACGCCATTGAAAAATTCAAACATACGCATATAAAGCATAAAACATTCTCGGTATCCCAAGTGATAAACTAGAAGCTTGTTTCCAGTACTCAGACTGAAGGTTGCTCATGACTTATTATCCCCAGCATAGATCGTTGGCCCACGTGCCGCCTCAATTATCTTTCCCTATTTCTGCCGATTCTGACAGGCATGAAAGTTCCCGGTATCCAGACCAAAGTGGCATTCATGCCAGTTTTCCGGTATTCAGACCGAAGTGGCATTAGGGCCAATTTTCCGATATTCAGATCGAAGAAGTTTCCGACATTCAGGTCGATGCAACTTATGGCATTCAGGCCAAGTTCCCGGTATTCAGACCGAAGTGGCATTCAGGCCAATTTTCCGATATTCAGATCGAAGAAGTTTCCGACATTCAGGTCGATGCAACTTATGGCATTCAGGCCAAGTTCCCGGTATTCAGACCGAAGTGGCATTCAAGCCAATTTTCCGATATTCAGATCGAAGAAGTTTCCGACATTCAGGTCGATGCAACTTATGGAATTCAGGCCAAGTTCCCGGTATTCAGACCGAAGTGGCATTCAGGCCAATTTTCCGATATTCGGATCGAAGAAGTTTCCGAAGTTCAGGTCGATGCAACTTGTGGCATTCAGGCCAATTTCCCGGTGTTGAGACCGATGTTAATAATCTCATATCTTTCGATGCTCAGATCAAAGTCAATTCCAGTATTCAGACTGATGAGCGGCATTCAGGCCATGATTATTTTTGTGTTACCATTTATTTTGGTATCCAGGTTAACATTCTTTTCCGGTGTTCAGACCGACTCCCACCGTACCAGACGGGTTCTTGTTCAAGACTACTTCTTTGCAGATTCTGAGAAGCATTGTTACTTCATTTTGCACTTCAATGTAAATTTCCGGGTTTTTATTGTATTCAATCCCTTGATACCTCGAAAGTGCGAAAGCCGTTGCTATCTTCCTTTCGGATCTCTAGTTGATTGAATAGGGGCAGCTGTAATACCCCAAAATTTACCCTTCATTTTTGGAAGCATGGGATTATGTTTCACACTGCATTAGCATCATACTAGGTCATACTCATTGCATACTGCATCAGTGACTTGGGAAATCAGGGTTTGATTGCTCACTCCTTAACAGAGGGAGCCCACACAAAGCAAGACTGAGAGTTGGACTTCATTTTCTATGTATACAAGTCTCAAAGGTCTCAAGGGGTTCCATATGTCTTATTATGGTTCTCAGTTCATCAGTGGAAGATTCGGAGCTCTCAGAGTGTGTATCTGCATTCAATCAGAAATTAGGATTTCATGGCTACCTGCAACAAGCAAGGTTTGGTTGGAAATAAAAGGGGCTCATTCATGTCATGATTATAGAGGCACCTTGGCCTAAGAAGATCCACAGTTATCTCAGAAAGATCCATTGGCAGTCAATACAATCAATTCTTGAGCATTTTTGCCCTAAACTAGGGTTTGGCATAAAATCGGTTTATTTCTGATTCCTTGGGTGAAACTCATTTCCATGGCCCTCCATATGTCCACAAGGGTCTACATACAAAAAATCGGCTCTTTATTTGAGCCAGAGGTGCTTCAATTGATCAATGGAATCAGAAATTAGACAGTTTGAGAAAAGTCAACTATGGGGCCAGAAAAGTCAACTCCTGACATTTTGAGAATGGAATCTCAAAATCCATGCCTAAGGGAGCCTACATGTGAAATTTGATCAAGGTTGGATCATGGATTCATCATTTAATCAGGAGTTAGAAAAGTTACCAAATTTGGAAATAATTGACTTTCCATTTAAGGCAAGTTTTATGGTTTTTGCATCCACTTTAGGCCCATTTTCCACCAAGATGCAAGATCCATTTGAAACTTTCTCCAACATAAAAGTTGTTCCTCTTGTTCCAAGCTTTCTAGAGATATAAAGTTTGTTTCATTTGGATTAAAATTGAGAAAGTTATGCTTGGTCAAAGTAAGACATTATTTTAGGACACTTAGAAAATTTTCTAAGTCCAAAGTCTTCAAGATTTGTCAAGACTTATGGGCCAGATTTCTTGCACTTCAAGACATATTTTTCACCTCTTTCCACTCATCATTTCAACTTGTGTTCAACATGAAAGATTTTAAGCTCCATGCCCTCTTTCTACTGTTTGCATTGCCTTGGCATTTGGACATGTACTCATCAAGATACAAGGTCTTAAAGTCACCCTGTTGGACTGTTTTTATGTTGCAGCCAAACAACCAAGTCAGACCACAAAATTGACCAGCCCTTGCTTCTACCTCATTTGGCCATTTGCTTTATGTTCACTCACTTAAGCTTTGCTACATTTAGAACTTGCTCATACCACCCCCACTTTTTACATCATTTTGTCATGAACCAAAACAAATACTTCAAGCCCATTAACACTTAAAACCCTACATACTTAAACATTCTAAACCCTAATCTGAAAAATGGTGGCTGCAAAAAGTTCAGAGCAAGGAGCAAGAAATCCATCTCATTCCATTTCCATTTCACAAGTTTGCAAAACACCTCTTTTTTCCTTCCATCCTTCCATCTTCAAGGGGCGGCGGACATTGCATCCACTAGGTACCTTTACTTCTCCATTTTCATGACCATATATCCATGTTTCTCATCATGTTACCCATACTTCATGTTATTTTTTCATTTATTCCATGCTTACTTCATGCTATTTTCACTATGCCATGCTTGTTTCGTGCTAATTTTTGTTGTTAATACTATGATATGCATGCTTATGAACCCTTCAACATGAGACATTGCTTTTAACTTTAATTTTGTAACATTATTTTTTGTTGAATCCGGGTGCATGAAGCCCCCTTGTTGTTTGCTTTTCTACATGCTAAAGCCATTATTTTCATCGAAACAAAGCACCATTGTATTCTACATGTTCCATACTTGAAGTTTGCTTTTTATACCATGTCATTTGGAGCATTGTAGCTTGAGATATGTCGAGTGGAAGATGGAACAATTTGTCTGCGTTTTCGCGTTCCATTATGCATGTTGTTAGGGTTTTCTCATTTTGCATGGGAGAGGCGATGACGTGGCCGCGTAATAACCATGAGATCGCGCATGCAGCTTATCATCACAGTCGTCCGCCTAGTCTTTTGTCTTTTAGTGTTTAATGAGTACTTGACCAATTGATGTGTGTGTGACATGTTTTTTTAAAATGAACATTTTTTTTGTGCTATCACGTTTTTTTCCTGCTGGACTGGGCTTGACGCTGGATATGCTATCCGCCCCCACCACACACGAGGCCCATCATCACTATTTCATTTTTATTTTCTTTCTTTAATTCTTTTATTCATTTTTTTTATTCTGTTTTGATTTAATTAATAAAAAATATTTTATTTATTCATAAAAATACCAAAAAATATATTTTACATTCTTTAATGTTTTATTTAATTTATTTAATTTTTATTTTCATATTTTATTTAATGTTAATATTTTAAATTAATTATTTGTTTCAAATAGTCCATTTTAACACATATATTTTTATTAATTTTATTTTCATAGCTTAAAATTATTTTTAACTTCTGATTTTTGGGATGAGGGTTGACCAATGTCTCATGGTCAACCTGACCTTTTATTGGAATTTTATTTCCCATTTTTAATTTATTTTGGATTTATTTTTGACCTAGTTTGCTTGGTTGACTTTTCATTTAACTTTTGTTTTATTTCAATTAATTTATACACTAATTCACATTATGTTTAAAATCTTTTTGAGGGATGATGATGTCCTGACCCCACCTTATTTAGTTTAATTTTTCATAATTTATTTGATTAATTTACTATTTATTTGATAATTTTCAAGTTGACTTGACTTTTCAGTTGACTTTTCTATGATTGATGTTTGACTTAGGGATTGTTTAAGGCAATTGAAGAGATCTTTTGATCCTCCCTTGTTCGTCTTATAGGCCATGTATTAGAGGCCTCTCATCTCGATTTTATTTTTATCCTTGCATCATTTCCCGATTAAATTATTCAGTCATCCTTTGTGTGCATAGTTTCACCTGTCTGATTCATCTGATATTTTTTACACTTGTTTCTTTCATCCATGTTTCTATTGTTTGATTGTTTAACATGTTTATACTTCTCATGAATTGTCTAATGCTCATTTATTTCATTCTTTGATTATTTGACTTGATTATATACATGATCGCTTATCTTATCTGTTTGATTAACTGTTGCCTACTTGTATGGTGTATGAGGCATATATTATTATTGTTTGATTGCCATGGACAATCCCCATTCATAACAAATGTACCCCTCTCCCATGAAGTGTATAATGTTTATTCTTTCATTCTTTATTCAACTGTTAATATAAGAATTAAAACGAACATTCGATAACCATTTCAAAACAAGATCAAAACCTCGATCCAACATCGAGTAATCATTTTTAAAACTTAACAGAACCAGCACGAATTCATCCATTCTTTTGTATGTCGGTTGCTTCATGCATCGCCATTTCTCTTGTAAGTCGATTGCTTCAGGCATCGCCATCTACCACCTGTAAGTCGATTGCTTCATGCATCGCCATCTACCCTTATCCCTGGTTCCTTTCCTTGCTCCATTCGTCGATTCTTGTTCCGATTAGGTAACACCCATTAGGTAGAACCCTTTGTATGATAACATAGGTAGAATTCCCATATTCCTTTGTATGATAACATAGGTAGAAGCCCCATATTCCTTTGTATGATAACATAGGTAGAATTCCCATATGCTCTTGTATGATAACATAGGTAGGATTCCCTCATTCTTTGTATGATAACATAGGTAGAATTCCCTCATTCTCTTGTATGCTAACATTAGGTAGATGTTCCCATTTGTAAATCCTAACACTTAAGTACATATTGCATGACAACTCTAGGGCAGAGCTTCCCCATTTCTAGACCTTCCGTGTGTCTCCGATCCTGTGGCATGTGACTCCGTCCTATTACAAAGAGGTAACCGCCTAAGACTCGATTCAGCGAGTTGCGACACCTGCTGCTAGGACGTGAACACATTGCCCACCCTCCTTTGTAAGTCCATGTTCAGATGGCAACCCCTAGTTAGCCGAACTACGACAACTCTGATTCTCATATTCATATGAGATACGTAGGCACAAGATGCGATGTCTTTCCCGAGTTTGACTGACAACTAACAACTAATCCTTGTTTGCTTTCGCCCTCATTGCGATTCTTTTCTCTCACCCTCGTTGTGATCGAGACCTTCCCTTTCTCTTGCCCAAGTTGCAATCGAGACCCTTGTTCCCGTAGTTAGTTGAACTACATTTTGCTCTGATTCTCATTCCAGATGAGATACGTAGGCATAAGACGCGATGTCTTAGCGAGCACACTTATCCTTAACCCATAGGTAGCCGAGCTACGAAGACTCTGATTCTCATATTCAGATGAGATACGTATGCAGTGGATACGACATCCGTGCGAGTCATTTTCTTTTGACCCTCTTTTAGTAAATAGTACATTAGATAAACACACACCCTTCAGACAAGAACAACAAGAGTGGATCCCGTAGAGTACTACGGATGCGTAGGGGTGCTAATACCTTCCCTTCACATAATCGACTCCCGAACCCAAGATTTGGTTGCGAGACCTTGTCTTTTCCTTTCCTTTCTCCAGGTTTACTTCGAGCGTTTCCTTTCCCTCCTTTGGGATAAATAACGCACGGTGGCGACTCTTCTGTCATTTCTTTTTCGCCGGTTGTTTTTTCGCATACTATATTTTTTTTAGGTTGCGACACCCCCTCACATGTATGGACTATGCTCCAAGGTGGTCCCTAGAAGACCTCCCAGAGTCATCGACTCGAAATGGAAATACCCTGCCATAGTGAATACTCACAGGACAAAAATACTTCCAAATGAATCTAGTCTGGGTGTGGTTCTCATGACAACCCAACGCGTGAAACGCAGGTGTACATGACTATCCACGAGTCTATCCTATGTGTATACTAAGCTCGGTTATAAAGTTTCTCTCTCATGTAATCTACCCTAACCCAACAAGGAGTATAACAGATAATATCCATAATGTTAAGCGATAAGAAATGCGATAAATAGAAGCGAGTAAACGTACAGAAGCAAACACCTAAGCTAACGGAGAAGCGATCAAAACTAGGCTCAACTCCTTTTAGCGACTAGGAAGTACTTCCAAGCAACGAAGCATCCCTAGCAGAGACGCCATATGAAGTTAGGGATGCTCAAGAAGAGACCCTCAACTACAAGCAAACTCCCCACCAGAGTCGCCAGCTGAAGCTAGCGAAAGTATACCTGAGCGCATCGCACACTCGAACATACAACAGAGTCGCCATCAAACTTTATTTATCCCCAAAGGAAAGGGAAAACATCGATAAACCCCCGGGGAAAGAGATATGCTGGGTAAAAAAGTCGGTTATGCAAGGGGAAGGTATTAGCACCCCAAACATCCATGGTACTCCATGGGAACTGTTTTGATTGTTCTCGCTCGAATAGGTGTTTTATCTAAGGATTACTCACAAAAGAATGGGGGGAAAGGAAGAGAGATAGATAGAGTGCTCGGTGAGGATTGGGGCCCTCATGCCTACGTATCCTCATAGTGCAATGAGGAATTCAGAGCTTCGTAGTTCAAAGAACTAATGTTGGGAGATGAAAAGAAGTTGTGATCGAAGTATGGTCTAAACCAAAGAATTTTGTTTTGAACTCCAACAAGGGTGAAAAGATGAACCCAAGATTAAATTGGTATGTACCAACAAGTGAGGGCCCACAACACTGTATCACTGTATTGGGACAACCTAAAAAGAGAGGAATTAGGTGTTTGAGTTATGAGCCAAACAGTTCTTGGTTCACAAGGAGGTACAAGATGGAACACAAAAAGATAGTGTATTTATCTCAAAGGATAGGTATATCACATGGAGTGAATGAAGGTAGACTATGAATGTTTCATGCTATGAACGGAATAAAGTGACCGAAGTCACATAAATGAATATCTGGTGACAAGTGACTGAAGAAGTATTGTTTGAAATTGAAAGGTGAAAGTGTATTGGAATCCATAAGAGAAATGGGATTTATACCATATAGATGTCTGGGTGACGGACCATAAAACTCTAGATAGAAATGAGGACTTTACATTAGGCGTCCTAAAAGGATATATATGGAATTCCAAAGAAAGTGTATTTATGATCTCAAAGGAAAAATATGTCACTGGGTGAACAATTTATGATCGAAGGTAGGTAATGAGTAGTTAAAGAGATGAATGATGCTCTAAGGTGAAGGAGGAATAATTAGAAGTATGCTCGCCAAGGATTCGCATCCTCGTGCCTATGTATTCTCATCGTGCAATGAGAAAGTCAGAGCAATTGTAGTTCGGAACTACGAGAATAGAAAAAGGGACATACAGTGATGAAAAGTATTACTTGTACCCACAGAATGGTATCGAGGGAACCCACAGAATGGATGGAACTTGGAATCAAAGAGTAAACAAGCCTCTCAACCAAATGAATGAATTTAATGTTTGGGTACGAGCCAAACAACTCTCGACTCATAAGATGAACTGGTGTTACAACATCTCACAAGGGTAAAAGTGGCGCCCAAGAGAAAATATTGTTGTGTACAAGGGACAATATATCACTGGATGGGGAACGAACAGTTCGAGATCAAATAAGAATAGTATCTTGGATTCAAGAAAGGGGTAGACAATTAATCGAAGATCAAAGTGGCGTCTTAGCCGAAAAAGAATGAATTAAATGTTTGGGTGACGTGCCAAACAACTCTCGATGAGGTGGATTGTCGTTGAATCGTCCTAGAAGGATAAACAAGGAGTCCAAGGAGAAGTATGATTGATCTTAAAAAGATAGTATTGATAGCATGAATGAGGAATGATTGATTGATAAATAGGGTAGAAATATATGAGGTAGCTCACGAAGAATCTGGATTCTTGATGCGGTGTTTCGCAAGTATACGAACGCGTCAGAGTAATATAAAAGATTGTCGAATCCACAGAGACCAAGTGTCAATCTATCGTTATCTGTCGTTATGGTGTTTATCAAAGGCAATCAAAATAGGTGTTTTTAGAGTGTGCAATGGAAAGTAAAGTGTTGAATAAAGATTAATTAATAAAGACAGGGTCGAATGTAATTCACGTAATCAATTAATAATCCAAGTACTTGCTAATAGAGCTACTTATGGGCAGTGTTTCCTACTTTGAAAAGAACTAATTTAACAGGAACTATCGCTTTCGCATATTCAGAACCGAGTTGTACCCCCTAATCAAACCCTCTTATTGTCACTTATAAAAAGGCGCGCATTGCGTTAGAGTAGTAAACCTATTTTTAAGAAATATAGTATCTTGACTAAGTTGAAAAGTATTATAACCTAGATTTCTTAACCAAAAGAGTTTCTCACGAACCAGACTCTAAACTTATAAACGCGTCCGAAAATAGTTTTAAAATCTCTTTTCTTCTTAAGTTAAAAACTCCTAATGAACTAAACAAAGCGCTTTCGCTGTTTTTGAAATAGTTAAGAACAATTAAGTTTAGATAGACGTTGGACGGCTTTCGATCTTACACAACGGAATTGAAGTGCGGGAAAACTTAAGTTGAAAGTTAAAATATCCCTTAAGTATTTCTACGAACAATTGTACGGATTATCGGTTCAATTACGATTCTTACATTCTAACCTTATAGATTTAGTTAGACATGGTAAAGTAGAAGTGCATTAATTTAAATAAAAGTAGTGCGAGTGCGGAAAGTAAATAAAAGTAGTGCGAGTGCGAGGAAATAAATAATTTAAAGCGAGTGCGAGAAATAAATAATTTAAAGCGAGTCCGGGGAAATAAATAATTTAAAGCGAGTGCGAGGAAATAAATAATTTAAAGCGAGTGCGAGGAATAAATAAAAGTAAAGCGAGTGCGAGAAATAAATAAAGTAAAGCGAGTGCGGGAAATAAATAAAGTAAAGCGAGTGCGGGAAATAAATAAAGTAAAGCGAGTGCGGGAAAATAAATAAGATAAAGACAAGTAATAAAAACCTGCTCCAATCGGAGGGTTGAGTAAATTGCAAAGCGGAAATGAAAATGGCGGCAGGATTAACTTCCTTCCAAAGTGCTCCAAACTCGATTACAGACTCTATCACAGACTCGATTACACAATTGTGGTAACACTCCAATGCGAAGCGATTACCACTTTAAAATACTGAATATATGCCTAAGTGAAACAAAGTTGCTATGAGTTTGCCTCTACTCTAAGTTTGGATGATTGTAAAAGTGATTTCGAGTTTCTATTTATAAGCAAGTAAAAAGATGGAAATGACAAGGATGCCCTTCAACTTGAAAATGGGAGGGAAAACTTTTCCTCTTGTGGCGCCCGCCACAAGGCCATGGCGCCCGCCACAAGGCCAATCTGAGGCGCCTTAGTGGAAGTAGTGGGGAACGTGGCAGTTGAGGGAAGTTGAGCTTGGACACGTCATGGCAGGGTCTATGGCGCCAGCCGTGGGGTAGGCCACAAGTACAAAATGCTGAATTTTAGGGTTTTTAGCTCTTTTTCACTCCTTTTCTCGATCGGGGCTCCGATTAAAGTAAAAACCTGAAAACAAAGGAAAACATAGCAATAACACAACAAAATAACAATAAAACAACTAGAATGCATGTGAATCAGAGTCGAAAATACGGTAAATTTCAGTGTTATCAATTCTCCTGCCTATGTATCCTTATAGTGCAATAAGGAAATCAGAGCATTCGTAGTTTAGCCCACTAGGGCCGAAAATAAGATGATTGAGGAGGCAAAAGAATATGATTGAATGATTGAATTGGAATGATTCGAATGGAGAAGACTTGATAGTTATTTTATAAGAATCACACTAAAGTCTATGAGTAAAGGTGGATACGATAAGCAATGAGTCAAACGTCTCGCACCCAAAGATATCCATAATGAGTGTAGGAAATCTCCAGTCTCATTCCTTCTTTACCACTTAAGGCCCGTGGCACGTAATTCTCATCCTAACTTTCAAGTAGAGAGAGAAGAATCTTTGTTGTTTCTTGTGTTGATCAAGACCTTATCAATCGTTCGATTCGAATTGCACTAAAGTCTATGAATAGAGGTGAATACGATGAGCGTTGGGTCATTCGTCCCATACCCAAAGATATTAAGAATGGGGGTAGGAATTCTCTAGTCTCACTCCTTCTCTATTTCTTAAGGCTCGTGTCGTACAACTTGATTCATGATTGATAAGTTGTTGATGTAGTCCTTGCTTGTTAAATTGCTTTGTGAAGAGAGAGAGAGAGAGAGAGAGAGAGAGAGAGAGAGAGAGGGAGAGAGAGAGAGAGACTTATCAATCATATGTTTAGGATTGTGCTAAAGTCTATGAATAGAGGTGAATACAATGAGCGGTGGGTCATTCATCCCATACTCAAAGATACTCAGAATGGGGGTAGGAATTCTCCAGTCCATTCCTCCTTTATTGCTTAAGGCTCGTGCCACACAATTCCAATTTCTATTTAACAAGCTTTTGCAGTTTCCACCTTTGAAGCATTTGTATAATCCACTACTTGGTATGATTGAGGATGCCTTGATTGAGAATCTGACTTGAGGCTTCGAGTTCCAGAACTTAGAAGAAAAATTCTCATTAAGTGACCAAGGGTCTTTTTGTCACTTAATTAGACTGTAGGATTATACAAGTTCAAAGGATTCAATTAATCAAAATTGCTTTTGATCAATTTGAATCATGGGTTTGATTTGATTGGAGAAACTAGGTTAGCACCTAATCTAATGGTTAGAATTGAATTAGACTATCCTAAGGGATCATGTTATGGTTGATTATAAATTCTATGTTAGAAAAATCCTAAGGGAGCATGTTAATGTTAAGACTTTTGGATTAAAATTCTATGTTAAATTCCATTCCTAAAGGAGCATGCGATTATATGGGTAAAAATGCCCAAAATTACCCCTAAAGGGTAAAATGGTCTTTTGACAATTTTATGGTTATTGTAACAAGAATTCTAATTATGAAAATTCTAGTTAAGCTATATTAAATTCTTAACTACTCTATTGCTAAAAATGCTACTAAGTGCTAAAATCTTCCAATTTCTAAAAATATTAATACTCCTAAAAATTCCTATTCAAACCTAACAATATTTATAATATTTTGGAAATCCTAATTAACTCCTAATTGGTCTAATTAATAAATTCTAACAATCAAAATTATCTAATTAACAAAACTAAATAACAAACAAAGAACAAAGAAAAGAGAATGGGCCTCTGTATAACAGAGGGGTGTAGGTCCGGTTTGGGTGTGTGCTGGAAAAAGAGGGCAAGATAGGGTCCAAATGCATGGGCTTCAATTGCCAAAGTCCAATGATTAACATGTTCTTTTTTTGGCCAGGGGGTGCAGTAGGGAAATTGACGTGGGATATCAATTTCACTTTGGGCTTGGATGAACCAAGGCCAAATAGGATTAAGCCCAATGGTTGGGTTTTGACTTGGAAAAAAGCCAGCAGAATTTGAACTTGCAAGCGTGTTGCTCGTGGCACTACAAACCTCCGGTGCTGGACCTCCACCATGGGCCACCGCGCCGGAAATCGCTTTCGGCGCCGGTGGCGGCCAGAGCTAAAAAAGGATCTACCTCCGATTTCGTCTTGACATCCCGATCACGAATCTAACATCCAACTTTTCAAATTTCTGGCCTAGATCCATAACTGAAACCAATCCCTCAAGAACCCAAAAAAATCAAATTTACAATACACCTCCATGAACAAGATTCGAGGTTCCTCATGATAGGGATTTGAATTACCTTAATGAAAAGTGCAGTATGGTAATCGAAAGACGAAGAAACAAAGAAAATGGACCTACCTCCGAAGCTGAGACTTGCTCCGATGAATGTCGATCAGAGAAGATGAAGACGGAAAATCACTTGTTCAAACAAGTACATTATTGCCCTTATCTTCTTCTGATTTGTTTGTTTTCCAGTTCTTCTTCTTCAAAATTTTTGTAATGTGATGAGGTTAAGCTCTCTCTTCTTGAAGCTTCAATGTGAAGCTTCAATGGAGTTTTAGAAACTGGGCTTTGAGTGTGAGAGGGAGAGGATTCAGAGATAATTCAGGAGCTTGAGAGTGATGGTTGCCAAGGATCCCAAAGTGATGGGGAAAATGTAGATTTATAGTGATTATGCTTGGGATTAATGTGGCTTGGAGTTAGTTATTATCAGGTTAGGAGTCAGCTTAGGAGTTAGTTGGGGTGAACTCAGTGAGTTTAGTTAGTTAACTCAATGAGTTGGAAGTTAGTTGGTTGGATTAGTTAATTGGTTAATTGGTTGGTTTTGAGTGATTCCAATAGTGACTGGTTACCAGGTTGACCTTAAGTGGATTTGGCTTTGAAGTTTTGTTTATGACTTGTTAATTAGTTGGCTTAGGTGCAAGGTAACTTGCAGTTGTAGGTAAATGGCAGTTCAAGTGTAATGCCAGGACATGTCGAACCTTCTGTGAGCCAAACTCTGCTATGGTTCTGTTATTCCCTTGTTTTGCTATGCATTGTCCACTGATAGTTGTTTGTGAATTTGTTGCACCTGTTTGTTGCAGATTTACTGTATTCACAATGTGTTTAGTTGAAGCTTAATTATGTACTGAACTTGTTATTTGATGTTTCGCCGAGTACTTGTACCGAGACCCGTCGTGACATGAATGAGGTTTTGCAGGATGCTTCATCTGACTCATGGTTTTTTTCTGGTGTTTATGCAGGTGTGCATTTGTCTTGAATTGCCAGCCTTGGCTATCTTCAATGATGGGGGTTCATGCTTCAATTCAGAGGTTCAATTCTCACAGCAGTGCAGAAATTCATGTAAAACAAGCTATGAGTCAACTCAAACAGGGAATGAATCAACTCAAACAGAGTTTATTCTAGGGTTGATTCGACCTACGACTCGACCTGTTCGGACCTGTGACAAAATGGTTCAAAGGAAAATGGGAAATGACTCGACGTAAGGAGTGAATGAGTCGACTCAATCAGGTTTCCCAAAATTGAGTCGACCTAGAAGTCGACCTGTTTGGATCCGAAGCCACACAGTTCAACTGAAAATGGGAAATGAGTCGAAGTAAGGAGTGAATGAGTCGATTCAATCAGGTTTCCCAGAATTGAGTCAACATGGGAGTCGACCTGTTTGGACCCGAAGGTTTTGCTTCGAGTCATGAGTCGACTCACAAAGCTGAAACTTCCAAAAATGAGTTTTGCAATGAGTTATGACACTTCCTTGCATTTTTTGTATGTAATAAATATTTTAGGGATGAAAATGAATGGAATTGGCTAATTGAATAAAAATGAATTGACTTAATACATGAATATGTCGCTTGAAATGGATTGAATTTTGAGCTTCTATGATCATGCTGAGTGGAAGTTATGAGACCAAGGACTTGGGTTATGACTAATAGACTCAAGCACCATTGATGGAGCCACAACCAAGGAGACAAAATGAATGGACCAAGCACAGGAGGCCGAGCGGAACACACGCTGAGTGAAAGATCACATGAGATTAGGATTAGGAGCCACCGTGAGGGTTTCCATACCCTTCCTTGATTAGGGTTTTATGAGGAATAACCTTCAATCCAGGTATTTGAATCAATCAAGATACTTTTGAATTAACACCAAAGCTCCATGATCCCCATCCTTGGGAGATTAGGGTTTCAACATAAAGCTCCACGAATCACCTCCCAAACCTTGGGTCCCCTAATTAGGGTTCAGGAGCCAAGTCAACGCACAGAAGATCAAAAACAAGATCTCAAAGAGATCAAGGTCAGGAATTAAGGTTTCAACCCATACAGTGTGTAATGCCAAAATATCCGAGATAAAACCTAATTTTTAATAGCCACAAACCTTAAATCTAAGATGCTTGTAAGAAAATGTTAGTCATGAATGAATGATGAACATGAATGAGACATGAGCGAGGTTAGATGGTGCCGCGGCGCGAAAAATACCGGAGCGTAAGATCCGCTCAAAATATAAACAAAACAGAGTCGCCATCGAACTTTATTTATTCCCAAAGAGGGAAAGAGAAAACATCAATAAAACCCACGAAAAACAAAAAGAAATGGTCTTTGCAACCAAATCGGGTTCGGGAGTCGGTTATGCAAGGGGAAGGTATTAGCACCCCTCACATCCATCGTACTCGATGCGACCCATCTAATTAGTTTCGTGTAAAAGTGTTAGCGTGATATCATTTGCGAACTTCTACTTATCGAGTGAGGAAAGAGAAAGAAAAAAAGGAAAGACTTAGGGTTTTTAATGTTAATGTGCCTGACAAGATTTCGCAATCCTGCTCCTACGTATCTTCAGGTGCTATGAAGAACTCAAGGCTTACGTAGTTTTGCTTAAAGAGAACTATTGGGTGGATTGCTTTTAAAGAGAGTGATGCTTGGATCATATTTGAGCGATTAAACCTTTACTTGCTGCTCGCTCTTGGAGGCTGAAGTCTTTGTTTGTTTCGCATCAAAACGGATGTTGCATACTCTTTTCTAAAAATGTTTTCGGGGTCGCACGAGGGCGGAAAATAAGTTTGATGAGTTTGAGTTGATTTTAAGCGGAGATAGGCATCCAAGCAGGGAGCTCTACTGCAGTACTCGAATGCCCGAAAAGGAAGAGGCCTAAGCCCAATCACTCTCTTTTCATCCAAAAGTTTATTATGAAAATGTGTGGCAAATTAGGTCAAAATTCATTAACGGAAGACGATTAATCAGACATAGAGCTCTACAGCAGTGTCCAAATAATAGGGAAAGAGAAGGTCGATACCTAATCAGTCTTTTTCTTCTATAAGAGAAATGACCTAATTCTAGTAATTATTGTATTTTAATATGGAAGACGAATGTTTGAACATTGAGCTCTACAGCAGTATCCTAACATCCGAAACAGAGAAAGTCTAAACTTAATCAGTTTCTTCCATTTTTATTATGAAAAGCTTTTGAAAATAGGGGACGACTTGACGTTGGATCAAGCGTCTGAAGTTGACTTATGAAAAGAATTTGGATGTGGCAGGGGCCTATGCTCTACTTTGCATTTTAATTTGGATTTTATTTGGAAAATAGACTCGATGTTGGATCGAATGTTTATTTATTCTTTTTTTTAAGGTGGTTGATTTTAATCTTTTGTTAATAATCAACTAACACAGTAAAGTAAATAAAAACGGTAAATTTATTACACATTTACGGGACTGGGGGTACAGTTTGTCGAATTGGGATACAATACGATAATTAAATGATATAAGTTTTGAAAGACAGTTAAAAAATAAAAGAATCTCGTTGTAAGAAGGCCCAAGAGAAAGCCAAGGGACTCGAAATGAAATCAGAAATTTAAACTACATAATTTAGCGTAATGTTAAACAATCGTAAAGTGATTCATGTAGGAATCACTCTATCTGAGGCCGGTCAACAAAATTTTATGCTTTTAAGCAATTTCTGAAGTTAAATTGAATTTTCAACTTCGAAATTGCTACGCATCTGTGAAAAAACTGACGGGACAATTAAATCAATTTTTCTTCTAATTAGGGATAAAAAAATTAATTAATTAAATAAATAAAATATAGCAAATAATAATAAACATAATAATAGTAATAATAATTAACTATAGCCAATAATATATAAATCAACAAAACTAGACCAAATCATTTGAAAGAAAACTTAAAGTGAAATGGACTTAAAAGTCCATTATGAAATAAACAGCCAAATAATAATAATAATAATAATAAGAATTATAATAACACTTAGAATTAAAAAAAAAAGTAAAGGAATTTTGGAAATGGAAATGTTACGTATGATGTCTCCCATCTGAACTAAATATCTTAATCTCCATGCAAAAATAACAAATAAATAAATGGATATTAAAAATCTCTAAACTCAGTATAAAAAAAACTTGTTAATTTCTATTGGTTCTAATTATAATTAAAAAACATATGCTTTACTTTAATATGGAATAAATATAAAAATGAAATAAAAGTAATAACAAAAGAAAAGTCATTATAGTGTATACCATGTTCTGCTATTTGTATTTTGTGAGTTTAGCTACTTTAATTCATTACATCCAGTAATTCAATGCACACTAGATAAATACTACCAAAAGGAAACATTAACGTCCTCTTTGAAAACTCACTAAAACCAGAAAGACATTTACATAGAGATTATCATAAAATTATCAGCAAAATAGAACACAAATCCTTTCAATCTACATGTTCTTCACCATTGAAATCTTGTTTTAGCTTTTTTTTTCTTCAGAAAATCTAATCAACACAACAACATGAATCTCCCTCTTGAGGTCACTCAATTTTAAGCTTCTCACTCATTTTCAAAGTTCATGCTCACATCAACAACAAGTATAAACCCCATAACATACATGAGCAAGCAACAACAAATAAAAATCAACACAACTAGTGAAAAATAGATTAGTAGTTTCAATCTGTTTCAAGCACAATCAAATGTAAATAGCATAAACCAATTAGAAGCATGATAGAATCAATGGTGATGATAAAGTTACCGGTCGGAAACGGGAGAAAAGAATGGTGGTAGATCTAAACTGAAAGTATAACAAGAGCCGAAACGCATTGATGATGAGACGAGTGAAGGAGTTCGCGCAATGCTATCATGTTGTTTTGTTTGGTGTTATGTGTTCTATGAAGCATGGAGGCGGTGTGGTTTTCCGATGGTGTTATGGTTGTAATGTTGCGTCGGCTTTAGAGAGTTTTTCGGCTGCGTTTGGTGGTTGTGTATATGTGTTATGGTGGTTTAGATTGAAGGAGGAGGAGGATGAAAATATTGTCTATCAGGTTGTCTTTTAGAGGTGAAGTGTGATGTCTTGGAAATATCTTGATATATGGAAAAATCTGAGAGATTGAGACAAGGAAAGGAAACGTGGGAGAGGAGAAAAAAAAGATCTCAAGGCCACATGTCCCATATTTCATGGTCTAAATTAACCAAATTTAAAATAAATAAAAAAGCCAAGTGTCACATGGTGATTGGATAGAAGAGAGATATTTTATGATTTTTTCTTAATTTTGAAAACTACTAAAAACTAAAATATTAACAATTTAAAATAAAATCTAAAACACAAAAATAAAATCGAAATAAAAACGTGAAAAATTCTGTTTAATTCCAACGATCATTTTGGTTAGAAAACAAAAATAATCGGCTAACAAATAAATAAAAATTGGACGAAAAAATGCTCCAAAATATAAATTGAACGCATTAAAATAATCAGCGTGAAATAAACTTCTCGAAAACATACAAGTTTTGATCAAATTTTAAAATAAAAAATGATCGGTTAAAAGGCTCTGGCGGGAAAAAATGCGACTGAAAAAGTAGTCGAAAAATTAAAATGAGCACACCAGGTTAAATTACGCAGAACTTAGATTAACAAAACTGACATCTGCAAACTTGATTTTGAAATTTTTCGCCCGCTAAATCGAAGTACAGTTGAGAAACGATTTGATCGGTCTGTCTGTAGATCCGAAAAAATTATCTGGTTGATATTTTAAACATTATGCGGAACAAAATGCATGTTGTGACAAATATAAAATGCAAATGTCATATAAATGAACTGAATTGTTGACTGAATAATCGTGAACAAACAATCAGATGCAAATGAATCGCCCTTGGACCATTTACTTATGATTCTCCATCACAATTAAAACCTACAAAGATTCAGATGACGACAATGCTCTTGATTGTCATCCTCTAAACCTCTCAACCATGATGTAATGGAAATAAACGATGCATCGAGACTTAGAAATCAAGTCTTTTGACTTCTCAATCAACAAATGATTGAATGAATGTCATCAAGATCAGATAAAAATGCTAGAACTCCTGATTTTTTCATCTAAACCCTGATAAATGCTTTTAATTAATAAAACACACGACAAAATGGATCGATTTATGCTATGTTGGTGCGAGTGAAAACTCAGGGTAAAATTTAGGGTATGATAGATGGGTCTCAGATGAAAAGCAAAAAGGAAGGGTAAGTATTGGGGTACTACAAATACAATGAACAATTGAGTCATTCGTCTCGTATCCAAAGATACTCAAAATGAGTTAAGGAATTTTACACTATAACTCCTTATCTATTTCTTAAGGCTCGTGGCGCACAATTTGAATTGTAACTGACAAGTGTTGAAGATGAATCTTTTTGTTATGCTTGATGTTCACAGTCTTCACACTCTTCACAGTCTTGTATGATGCCTTGTTTGACTTGAGATCCAGTAGAGTGCAAGTGTAAAGGTCCTCACTCAATTAAGTGATCAAGGGACTTATGATCATCCAATTGAATATGAGTCCTAAGAGAATCGGTAAATTATTCAGGACAAGGTCAACACAAAGTCCAATATCAAGTATAATTAATTGATCAAGGGTGAACTTGATCAACTAATCAAAGGGAAAAGGTCGTGTTAAAATCATATTAAGCACATGAAATTATGGAAAAGAAATAAGGCGTTAAAAATTGAAATTTAATGTCAATTCTAATTTCTAAGTAAACATGAAATGAAATTAAAAAGAAATTAGTAATTAAACTTAATTAAAAGCTAATCCTAATTAATTAAATTCTACCAACTAAATCCAATTAAAATTAAATTTATCTATTAAATATGTATATTTAAATGTGTATTTTAGATATTAGAAAAAAGAGAGATTAAAAGATAAATTTAAAAATAAAGCAACATATGTCTATTTAAATTCTGCATTTTCATCTTCTTCATTTTACATTCCCAACCGGTCGTGTTCAAAGGATCATAAAATGTTCATTTCTTAATGAAAATGGACAAATAAATATGCGTTGGAAATGTCTCATGACATGCAACAAGATGAAAGCATAAACACAATCTATGATAAACAGAGTCATAAAGTTTATGAATAAAAACCGCGTTCTTCATTTTCTGCATTTTGCATTTCCAACTAGCCGTCTTTAGAGCATCATAAAAAGCTCATTTATTAACGAACATAGACAGATAAATATGCGTCGGAAAGGTCTCATGATATACAACAAGATGATATCAAGAAAAAATGCAAACAAAAACAAAATCAACGATAAAGAGAGCCATAAAATTTATGAAAAAAATGGTGTTCTTCATTTTCTACTTTTTGCATTTCCAACTAGTCATCTTTAGAGCATCATAAAATACTCACTTCTTAATAAAAATGGACAAATAAATATGAGTTAGAAATTTATCATGGAATAAAACAATATGATATCAATAAAAAACTAAGACAGAAACAAAATACATGCTAAACAGAGTCATAAAGTTTACGCAAAAAAAACGGTGTTCTTCATTTTTTGTATTTTGCATTTCCAACTAACCATCTTTAGAGCATTATAAAATGCTTATTTATTAATGAAAATGGGAAAATAAATATGCATTAGAAAAGTATCATGTCATACAACAAGATGATATTGAGAAAGAATGAAAATAGAAATAAAATCTATTAAAAACAAATTCATAAAGTTTATGAAAAAACAATGCTTTATTTTCTATATATTTTAAGGTTTCGACATAATTACGGTTTATGTTGTGGTTTGATTATAACTCAGTTTTTGTACAAGTTTTGACTTAAATTACAACTAAAATAAGCACATCACATCAAATAATAATAATGGATGAAATATTGTCGGTAAAAGTGAAGAAAAATATGGAATTCACCATTGCACGCAAGGTGCTCGACAAAATGTTTCAACCAAGTTTCTTTTCTTTTTGGCTTCAAATAAGTGATTATCCTATCAAGGTATTCACAACAGTGGCTTAAATTAATCAACAAGCAAACATTCAATAATTCATGGCAAGAGTATGGAAAAGATGAAAGATTACCGACGGAGCGGAGGTTTGCTCCGGTTAGTGTTGAAAATCGAAATATCGAAGAGAAATTTGGAATACTTCAAGAATAAGCTCCTTTAATCCAATTAAATTCCAATCTTGATGATTATTTTTGATGATATATGAATGTATAAGATGAATCTTGAATGTAGAATATTTATGAATAAGCTTGAATTGATGAACTTTGCATGATTATTGTGGTTAAATTTTGATGAACTTTAGATGATGATTGTTGATAAAAATATAGAAATTGTTGATTGATTATTTATGAAAATTGGATTGTGGTTAAGTTCCACCATTTTAGAACTTTAATGTGAAGTTCTAAATGATGATGAAGATGAACTTTGGTGATGATAGGGGAGAACATGAATTGAGAGAGAGAGATAATTTGAGGGAAAAAAATGGTTTAATTAGTTATGTTAAAGTGGCTAGGATTGAAGGAAAAAAATGGAAGTTGAGATTTGTGTTTGTTTGAAAGTTTGTGTTAGTTTGGAAGTTATGGTAGTTAAGGGTAATTAGATAAATTGATGACTTGTAGAAAAATAGGTAGTTAAGGGTAGTTAGAGGCCAATGATGTTGAAGTTTAACAAAAGTAACAAGTTAGAATGTAAGACAAAGAGTCACTAGTAATTGACTTGAATTTTAATGTCTTTGCCTTTGGTTTTTCACCACTTTTGCCTTGAATTTTGAGTGATTTAATCCATGACTTTTATTGCTTTTGAGAAATGATTTTATTTTGAAAATAAGCACTCTTGAATCAAATTCTGAACTTTGGGGCTTGGAATAAAGTTGGAAAGTGTAAAATTTGTTGGAAATTAGCACTTGTCATATTCATGACACAAGTCATTTGTGATGATTCATGATGAATCCCTTGATCAAATGCTTGTAGAATAGGTCTAGGAAAATTCAGAAGTCAAAACTGAGTCAATGGTCAATAATTGACCAACAGTCAACAATTGACCAAAAAGTCAATGGGTTTTACCAAAAAGTCAACTGTGGTAAAAAGATGTAATTTTTTAAATCTTTTTTCTTGTAATCCATTATTTTCCAATAAATATATGAAATACTCTTTTTATTCAAACTTTGTCATTTTCTTTGAATTCAAACAATCTTCCGAATTGAGTAACAATCATTTTAATCCCCTAGCTAATCATGAATCTCAAATAAAGAGATGATCTGCACCACAAGTAATACGAGAAATAAACCCAAATAATTATCAAATAATATCCACCTCGAAAATCCACTTAAACCTATTAAATCCATTATCACCGGTCCTTTGGCCTAAATTTGTTACCATATGCAAATGTTGATGAATGCATAATCAAACAGAAAAAAGTATGCAAATGAACAAAACCATAAGCCAGTCGAATTGAATAAAAAAAGTAGGGCAAATTTTGGGGTATGACAGTGGGAAGATAGTGATGTTAAGGTTCTTGGACAACGAGACCAATATCATAGTATATCTAGAAGCAATAAGGTAACTCATATCAGGAATCGTCATCCATTTGTCAAGGCCCTAAACCCCCAAGCTAGCTACTCACAACGAACTTCTAACTTCAAAGGTCGTGCCAAAGAAAACCTTGTAATACAACTGATGGTTTTGATAAACTTCACCATCTAACTGCGTTTGAACCAAAGACCATGAATTTTCACCATATCCAAGCAAAGCTGCAATAACACGAAAATCATAATTTCCATTAAGCTCCATATCAACAAATGTAGTCATGTAAGAAAATAGGAAAATGTGATAAGTAAAAATGTCTTGAAGACATGCTAGAAGGTTAACTTGCAGTTGGTTTTTTACTTTAAATCTTCGTCGTCTGACTTCCCTACGAGGCCTCAGGATACTCACTATAAAAAATCAAGGAGCATGATGCAAATCACTTTCTTGACCCATTTTACTCTTCCTATTTCCCTTTTTTGGCTTGTACTTCGCTGGTGGTGGACACATGGAAGTTGTAGATGGATGTGTTAGTTCCCAGACTTTTTTTCTTTATTTCCATCTGGCCAATTATATCCAATATACTAAAATACCTCTTCAACTTTTCACACTTTTCTTCTAAATCTAATTGTCTCCCACTTTCTTCTTGACTGACTTCATGCTCTTTAATGTTTAATTTCTTCCAAAACACATGAATTGATTCCAACGAAACAAGGTCACCTTGTATTTGAAGACCTTCAAGTTCACACGCACAAGGTAACTCATGTGTTAATCTAATGAAGCAACCATACATATCTTTGTAAGAACTAACAAGTTTTACCCATTACAACTCCTTTGTAAAGTGTTGTATACACTGTCTTGAAACGAAGTTGTGCAATCTGGAGTAAAATGAAGTGTTGTACCGATGCTCAATATTAGTAGTATTTTTTTAAATGATACTCTGATTTCACCTAGTTGCAACTTCAACATGGTGTTCACAACATCTCAACTTCTGCATAATTATCCCCGACTATTAGTTAACATGTTTCTGAGTCTTTAATGAGTAGACTCAACCTTAAAAAACATAAATAGAAAAATAAGTTATAAATTGATAATTAGTACTGTAATAAAATCAAAGTGACAATAATGTACCTATTTGTTGTCATGTTCCCTAAATGAAGGACTCTATTAGTCCATGTAGCAACAAACATTTCTTTATAGAGTGTCAACCATGTTTGGTGCACATGCTGAACAAATAAAAAAATATGAGCACATACTACCTTAAAATGCTTCAAGTGTTCACAATCTCAAAATCCCTATTTGAATACATTGACTTTATTCCATAGATACATTACATGCTCTTGCATATTAGATTAGACAAACTCCTTAGACTTCACACTAACATTTTTTAAAATGTGGAACACATAACACGACAAATAAATTAAGTATGGGAACATAACTTCCAGGACATTCATTGGTCTGTCACCATAACTTTCGGTAGAAACTTCCTGGATGCGAACAACTTTTTCAGCTTCTCCAGTGCCTATGTGAATTTTTCCTCCCTTTTATGTTCTAAATAGGAGAATCCAACCGAAAATGTCAACTACGTTGACGTAACACCAACAATCTCAAGTAGTGGGAGCTGATACATGTTTATTTTTTATATACAGTCAATAATCAACATAATATGAAATTTAACCAACAGCTTCCAAGAATCACATAAAGGAATAGTTACATTGTTTAGGAAGGCAGTACCTGTTTGTTTTGTATGTGCAATAAAAAAAACACAAAATGAAACATAATAAACAGCCTCACAAAATCAGGATGTGTCCAAAATATATTATCCATATCATTTGATTCTTCCTTGTTTATGTATTTCTTATCATGAAGTAGTTTTAGTAGATGTTGCATTTCTGTCAATGGACCTCTCTTCCTCGTCTTGTATGTAGATCTTGCCTTATACACCTACGTAACGCTCGTCATATTTTATGGATCTCTATCTTTCAAACTAGTAATTATGTACTTGGGAGCCATATTGTATTTTGTCTTGTCATTCAAAAACTATCTTTCATTATGTTTTAAACGACCTAATATGTCATGACCATCTAAATTCGTAGTTAGTTCATGATTGTGAATTCCAAACCTAACTATAACCTTCCAACCCCTACCACTTGCCATAGATCTCAACATAAATGGACATTTAACTTTCATACTAAAAGTGCCTTGAAAATAATTTTTCTTCTTGTAATTTCCTCCTCTTTCACAATCCATAATCAATTTATCTTTTCTCCATCATATCCCATTCACAGTATCAGATCGAACATTAAAACCAAAAATATCATGTTGTTTACCAATAGATAGTGCACATGCTAACATGTCAATTTGGGAGGGAAATATATGTCATTTACAACATATATGTTAAGATTTATTTATTTATTTATTTATTTGTTTTAGAATTGTTTCTGTTTAAAACTAATGGCAGTTGCTAAAACCTGGTCTTTAGGAATTGTTTGTTAGTTGGTTAGTGGATAGCTAGTTTTTAGGAAAACTGGAAACAGCGGTTACACTTTGTAATGCCTACAAAAGGGACCTATTCTTATGAATAAAATTATCCAGTATTTTGTTTCTCTTATATCAGTGGTATCAGAGCTTCGTTACGTGAAAGGGATTGCAGTGAGAAAAAAAATACTGCGAGGGAGAGAACCAGGAAAAGCTGTAAATTTTTTTCTCACAAATGACTTCAGAAAATGGCTTTGTGCAAGCAGCTATTCCACGCTTTGATGGTCACTATGACCATTGGAGCATGCTCATGGAGAACTTCTTGAGATCCAAAGAATACTGGACGGTTGTTGTTTCTGGCGTAGCAGAACCTGCAGCAGATGCTGAGTTGTCAGACGTGCAAAAGGCGGAGCAGGAAGGACTAAAGCTGAAGGATCTCAAAGCAAAGAATTATCTTTTCCAAGCAATTGACCGATCAATTTTGGAAACCATTCTTTGCAAGGACACTGCAAAGCATATTTGGGATTCCATGAAGAAGAAATACCAAGGTACAACAAGAACAAAGAGGCAGCAGCTTCAATCACTTTGTTCGGAGTTTGAATTACTTCGAATGAAATCAGGAGAGTCAGTTACAGACTACTTTTCAAGGATGATGGCTATCGTTAATAAGATGCGGATTCATGGAGACAAGACAACAGATGTCACCGTTGTTGAGAAGATTCTTCGATCCTTGACACCAAAATTTAATTTTGTTGTCTGTTCGATAGAAGAAGCAAATGATGTGGATGAACTTTCAATTGATGAATTGCAAAGTTCCTTGTTGGTTCATGAGAAAAAAATTAACCAGCAGGAGAAAGAAGAACAAGCATTGAAGGCCGTATCCGAAAATCACACCATATCTAGTGGAGGTGATAAAGGACGAGATAGAGGAAGACATCGAGGCAGAGGAGGCAAAAATAACTATGATCGGGTGAACCAACAAAATTATCAGCATCAAGAAAGTTATTTTCAAGGAAGAGGAAGAGGACGTGGAGGCCATCAATTAACAAAGTCATTAAACAAGTCCAATATTGAATGCTACAGATGCCATAAGTATGGCCATTACAAGTCAGAATGCAAAACAAATTTGAGATATCAAAGAGGAGAAAAATCCAACTTTGCAGAAAGAGAGGAAGAGGTGTCTCTTCTAATGGTGTGTCACGTGAAGGAAGAAATTCAACCAAACTTGTGGTATTTGGATACTGGCTGCAGCAATCATATGTGTGGCGATAAGAAGGCATTCTCTGACTTAGACGAATCATTTCGCAGCACTGTTAAATTTGGTGACAACTCTACTGTGTCTGTCATGGGAAAAGGAACAATTGGCATTCATACCAAAAAAGATTATGTTCAAACTATTTCTAATGTTCTTTTTGTTCCAGATTTGAAAACAAATTTACTAAGTGTTGGTCAGCTTCAAGAAAAGGGATATGGAATCTATGTCAAAATGGAGTTTGCAGAATTGAAGATGAAAAATTGGGTTTGATAGCTCAAGTGAACATGACAGCTAATAGAATGTTTCCATTGTATCTACAAGACAATACTCAATCATGTCTTTCTGCAAGGTTAAAAGAAAAGGAATGGCTTTGGCACTTTCGCTACGGGCATCTTAGTTTTGGTGGGTTAAAGACTTTACAACAAAAGAATATGGTGACAGGTCTTCCTCAAATCACAATCCCCTCTGAAGTTTGTGAAGAGTGTGTCGTTAGCAAACAACACCGGAATCAATTCCCACAAGGAAAATCATGGAGGGCAAAGGCTACACTAGAGCTTGTTCATTCAGATATATGCGGACCAATTACTCCATGTTCCAATGGAGGCAAGAGGTATATAATTACTTTCATTGATGATTTTAGTCGTAAAGTCTGGGTTTATTTCTTGCAAGAAAAATCTGAAGCATTTCTAGCATTTAAAAGTTATAAAGCATTGGTTGAAAAAGAGGTAGGCAGTCCAATCAAAGTTCTGCGCACAGATCGCGGTGGAGAATATTGTTCACATGAATTTGCAAATTTTTGTGAGACTCATGGAATCAAAAGGCAGCTTACAGCAGCTTATACGCCCCAACAAAATGGCGTATGTGAGAGGAAAAATCGCACTATTATGAATATGGTGCGTAGCATTTTGTCAAGGAGTTGTATTCCAAAACGTTTTTGGCCAGAAGCTGTCAACTAGAGCATACATGTACTGAACAGAAGTCCCACACTTGTTGTTCAAAATATGACACCGGAAGAAGCATGGAGCGGAAGAAAACCAGCTGTACACTATTTTCGAGTTTTTGGGTGTATCGCTT